>NC_134691.1:131808790-132126290 GCF_050947455.1 Rhinoderma darwinii | reverse complement strand
CCTTATCCTATCCCTGTAGTAGGTATCGACTCCACTCCCCTTGCTAATGGTTATTTTACTCAGCATACTCCTGTTTTTGAACTCCTGGTTGGCTCCATGCATTTGGAGCAGTGCTCTGTACTGGTGATGCAGGGATTATCATCCGATCTGGTATTAGGTCTTCCCTGGTTGCAGTTGCATAATCCCACGTTTGATTGGAATACTGGGGATCTCACCAAATGGGGTAGTGAATGTCTGATGTCATGTCTTTCTGTTAACTCTATTTCTCCCCGGGAGGAGGTAAACACGCTTCCTGAGTTTGTTCAGGACTTCGCCGATGTGTTTTCTAAGGAGGCCTCCGAGGTTGCCCCCCCATAGAGATTACGATTGCGCCATCGATTTGGTGCCTGGTGCCAAGCTTCCTAAGGGTAGGATATTTAATCTTTCATGTCCTGAACGTGAAGCTATGAGGGTGTATATCCAAGAATGCCTGGCCAAGGGTTTCATTCGCCCCTCGACTTCTCCTGTAGGTGCTGGCTTCTTCTTCGTGGGGAAGAAGGATGGTGGTCTTAGGCCATGCATTGATTATCGTAACCTGAATAAGGTCACCGTAAGGAACCCCCCCATAGAGATTACGATTGCGCCATCGATTTGGTGCCTGGTGCCAAGCTTCCTAAGGGTAGGATATTTAATCTTTCATGTCCTGAACGTGAAGCTATGAGGGTGTATATCCAAGAATGCCTGGCCAAGGGTTTCATTCGCCCCTCGACTTCTCCTGTAGGTGCTGGCTTCTTCTTCGTGGGGAAGAAGGATGGTGGTCTTAGGCCATGCATTGATTATCGTAACCTGAATAAGGTCACCGTAAGGAACCAGTACCCTCTTCCTTTGATTCCGGATCTTTTTAATCAGGTTCAGGGAGCCCAATGGTTTTCTAAGTTCGATCTACGGGGGGCATATAACCTTATCCGCATCAAAGAGGGGGATGAGTGGAAAACTGCGTTCAACACACCCGAGGGTCATTTCGAATACCTGGTCATGCCCTTTGGGTTGTGTAATGCCCCTGCTGTCTTCCAGAATTTTATTAATGAAATCCTGAGAGATTACCTGGGTAATTTTCTTGTTGTGTACCTTGATGACATACTGGTGTTTTCCAAGGACTGGTCCTCCCACGTGGAGCATGTCAGGAAGGTGCTCCAGGTCCTTCGGGAGAATAATCTGTTTGCTAAGACTGAAAAATGTATCTTTGGGGTACAGGAGATACCATTTTTGGGTCAAATCCTCACTCCTCATGAATTCCGCATGGACCCTGCCAAGGTTCAGGCTGTGGCGGAATGGGTCCAACCTGCCTCCCTTAAGGCGTTACAGTGTTTTTTAGGGTTCGCCAACTATTACAGGAGATTTATTGCCTACTTCTCGGTCGTCGCTAAGCCTCTTACGGACCTTACTCGCAAGGGTGCTGATGTCCTCCATTGGCCCCCTGAGGCCGTCCAGGCCTTTGAGACCCTCAAGAAGTGCTTTATCTCGGCCCCGTGCTGATTCAGCACAACCAAGAGGAGCCATTTATTGTGGAGGTTGACGCATCCGAGGTGGGAGTGGGGGCCGTCTTGTCCCAGGGTACCAGCTCCCTCACCCATCTCCGCCCCTGTGCTTACTTCTCTAGGAAGTTTTCGCCCACGGAGAGTAACTATGATATTGGCAACCGCGAACTTCTAGCCATTAAATGGGCTTTTGAAGAGTGGCGGCACTTCCTGGAGGGGGCCAGACACCAGGTAACGGTCCTTACGGATCACAAGAATCTGGTTTTCCTAGAATCGGCCCGGAGGCTTAATCCTAGACAAGCTCGGTGGGCACTATTCTTTACCAGATTTAATTTCTTGGTTACCTATAGGGCTGGGTCCAAGAATATTAAGGCTGATGCTCTGTCGCGTAGTTTCATGGCCAATCCTCCTTCCGAGAAGGATCCTGCTTGTATTTTACCCCCTGGTATAATCGTTTCTGCCACGGATTCTGATTTAGCTTCTGATATCGCGGCTGATCAGGGTTCAGCTCCCGGGAACGTCCCTGAGGACAAACTGTTTGTTCCCCTGCAATACCGGCTAAGGGTACTCAGGGAAAACCATGACTCCGCTCTATCTGGTCATCCTGGCATCTTGGGCACCAAACACCTCATTACCAGAAACTATTGGTGGCCTGGGTTGCCTAAAGACGTTAGGGCTTACGTCGCCGCTTGTGAGGTTTGCGGTAGGTCCAAAACCCCTAGGTCCCGACCTGCGGGCCTACTACGTTCCTTGCCCATTCCCCAGAGACCTTGGACCCATATCTCCATGGATTTTTTCACCGATTTGCCCTCATCTCAGGGCAAGTCGGTGGTGTGGGTGGTAGTAGACCGCTTCAGCAAGATGTGCCACTTTGTGCCCCTTAAGAAGCTACCTAACGCCAAGACGTTAGCTTCTTTGTTTGTGAAACACATCCTGCGTCTCCATGGGGCCCCAGTCAATATCGTTTCTGACAGAGGGGTACAATTTGTTTCCTTATTTTGGAGAGCTTTTTGTAAAAAGTTGGAGATTGATCTGTCCTTCTCCTCCGCCTTCCATCCCGAAACTAATGGCCAAACGGAAAGGACTAACCAATCCCTGGAACAATATTTAAGGTGTTTCATCTCTGACTGTCAATTCAATTGGGTCTCATTCCTTCCCCTTGCTGAATTTTCCCTGAATAACCGGGTCAGTAACTCGTCAGGGGTCTCCCCGTTTTTCTGTAATTTCGGGTTTAACCCAAGGTTCTCCTCCATTTCCCCTGGTTGTTCCAATAATCCTGAGGTAGAGGATGTTCATCGGGAACTGTGCACAGTCTGGGCCCAGGTTCAGAAGAACCTAGAGGCGTCCCAGAGCGCACAAAAGATTCAGGCTGATAGTAGACGTTCTGCTAACCCCCGGTTTGTCGTCGGGGATTTGGTCTGGTTGTCGTCCAGGAACTTGCGCCTTAAGGTCCCGTCCAGGAAGTTTGCTCCCCGATTTATTGGACCTTATAAGATCATTGAAGTCCTCAACCCTGTATCCTTCCGTCTGGAGCTGCCCCCATCCTTTCGTATACATGACGTCTTCCATGCCTCCCTCCTTAAACGCTGCTCCCCGTCCTAGTCCCCCTCGAGGAAACCTCCTGTTCCCGTTCTCACCCCTGAGGGGGTGGAATTCGAGGTGGCCAAGATTGTGGACAGTAGGATGGTCCAGGGCTCCCTCCAGTACCTGGTCCATTGGAGAGGATACGGGCCGGAGGAGAGGACTTGGGTACCTGCTCGTGATGTTCACGCTGGGGTATTGATCAGGAGGTTCCACCTTCTCTTCCCTACTAAACCGGGTCCTCTTAGTAAGGGTCCGGTGGCCCCTCATAAAAGGGGGAGTACTGTTAGGGATCTGCCAGGTACTACGTCTAGGTATACTCCTGGGATTAATCAATCCACACCTGAGGCCAGACCTCTTAGACTGACACTGGCTCCCACCAACCAGGGTGGCAGGCTCAGGAGTGGGAGAGCCTATCGCGGCCTGGTCAGTCGGAGTTAGCTCCGCCCCCTGTCCTTTATTACCTGCCGTGTTCTCTTCCTCAGTGCTTGTAATTCTTCTGCATTCCTGGCCCCACTGCTGCTTGCTCCAGCCTGCTTCTGCCGTGCTTCTGCCTTGCTGCAGTTCCGCTTAACCTGCTTCGCTTTGCCCCTGGCTTGCTTCCTTCTCCGTGCTCACGTTGGTATGCTCCACTTCCACCTGGTCCTGACTCTCATTCACCGCTCCGTTTCCTCGCGGCGTTCCGTGGGCTACTGCCCCTTCCCTTGCGTGTTCCCTGTTTGTTCTCCCGTGCACTTAGACAGCGTAGGGACCGCCGCCCAGTTGTACCCCGTCGCCTAGGGCGGGTCATTGCAAGTAGGCAGGGACAGGGCGGTGGGTAGATTAGGGCTCACTTTCCCTTCACCTCCTTCCTGCCATTACAGTCTGGCATTTCTTAAGGGAACTGGATAAGACTATGTGGGGCAACATCTTGCATTTTATGGGGCTCATTGTGGTTGGAACTAAATTGGGCCATTTATGGATAACACTATACAGCTGACTGTTGCTGTTTGGGGGCACTAACTGGTGTTTCAGGGACATTGCAGCTGGCACTTTTTGGGCTGCACAATGTCTGTCACTATTTTGGGTGTTTTGTTGCTCTGTATGGAAAGTATTGTCATAGACTTTGGGGCATTTGTGTCTGGGGCTTTAAAAGCAGCACCGTGTATGGAAATTTTGAGGCTTAAGTGAGCAAACAGCTAGTAAACTTCTACATTTTTGTGTCTTTTACATTTTGGAGGCACTTACTGGTACTATTTATGGGCACTGACTGGCACAGTATGTGTATCATAGTGGAAGAAATTGTATTACGGCTATATATGAGCACTGACTTGCACTATTTGGTGGTACAGGGCCTGTCACTCTTTGAGGTGCACTTTGGTTGACATTGTTTGTGGTATATTGTGGCTGGTACTGTTTGAGGTCCACTGTGGCTGGTACTGTTTGTACCGTGACTGAGCACTGTATGTGGAGAATTGTAGCTGAAGTTCTATGAAAAACATTGGGTCTTACACTGCATATGGGTATTTGCGCTTGGCACTTTTATGATGGGCATTATAGTTAACAAATAAAAGTAAGACTAGTTGCATTTCTGCTAGGGAACATTTCCTACCTCCTCCACATCAGAGGTATAGGGAATATAATCTACTAATCTTCCACTTGGACACCATGAAATACAGTAGCTGCTGGCTACCTTATTGACCTCCAGAAAGTTCAGACTGCATTTGTTGCCCCAAAGTTAATGAGAAACTCCACGCAAAAATAGCTTTTGGCCAGTCACAGGGAGCTCTACATTTCTGAAAAAGTCAAAACATAAAATATTTCACCAATTAATGTTGTTAGAATTAAGCCTCATGTATATGACAGTGCATTTGTGGCCAAATTCTATCCGCAACATCGGAGCAGCAATTGCAGATAGTAAAGGACACATGCTAATCTATGGGCCAATGCACAGGAATGTGGTTTTCATGGTTCTGAGCATTGCCCGGAGCGCAAAAATATAGGACATGTCGTTATATGGTCCGCAATTGTGGTCCAGGCTCATTGAAATCAATGCACATTTTGTGTGTGCACGCTCCGTGATTGCAGATGGCCCGTGGATGACACCCTGCTGCCCGTCCGTGCCGTAATCACGACCATGAACACAGCTGAAAGTTATTGCAAGGCTGGAGTGGTTAGAACCACCATCTGAAGGTGTTAGTTGAAATGAACAGGAAGCATGCCACTTATCTTACAGTCTCTGCTCTGTATAAATCTAATTTGTAGCAAAAATAAGAAAACTGGTTTTACAGTAGAAAAAAAAAATGTGTCTGAATAGGCACCATTTCCTGGCATTTATCATTCACCGTTACATGTCTATTTTTATTCAAACAGCTGAAACTACATGGGAAAAAGGTAAATCAACTACATACTGTATAACATTTTGTCAAGTCAAAGAATTCATTGTTGATTCCAGTGCTGCTCACAATTAGGTAAACATACATATAAACTTCTGGTTATTTGGACTATTCAATTTATCAGCCCCAAGAGAAATCATTGATCTTTTTTTTCATCACTACATATGTCAAAAACTAGTAACAAAAGGTGCATAGATATCAGTATTTAATTCCCTCTAGGTTTTGAAGAAGGAATGACATTGATTTTTACTTTTTTGGGGTGTTTTTTCATGAAATTAGTCCCCTTGCAGAATTACATTCAATATATTTGCAGTACTGGAGGCAAAACTGAAGCAACACCTATTACTGGATTTAGATTAAATAGTTCTGTATTAGAAATATCCAGCAGATATAGTTTGTAGGCTTGCGTATAAAGTACAGTAAATTAAATGCAAACAAAACAGCAAAAATAAAATTAAACAGTATCGAAGAGCTGACCTAATAATGTGTACTGAAATATTCTGTTACTCTAGTATAAAAGTAAAAGTTTAGAGTATTCTCTAAGAAATTAGTCAAGAGATGGTGAATTTAATATAATTAGTATGCTACAATCTAAAAATAAACATACAATATAATTTGTAAGAGTAAACATGGCCAAGAGTAAACATGCACGCTCACTTGGTCGAGCATGTGTGTTTCAATGGGGAGTGGGTAATAAACTACTACCAGACCCCTCTAGTAGCAGCTTACTGTATAACATGTGGGAACAAGGGATCAATAGAACATGCCTGATTCTTCCTTACCCTGATATCTGCCGTGGGGGAAGAGTCAGGTGGCCCCCATAGGCATTACATAGTCAGCCCATCCTACTGAACTTGCTACACAGCAGTGCTTTACTTTTCTTGAAAGGCTCTCTTGAGGTAGTACATACAATAGCAAAAAGTTTTGAAACTGTCTTATCCTTAACTTGGGTATGGGATAATGGAATACGCCACTGATCCACTAAGGTTGGGTTACGCCCTAATCTTCCACCGGTTGATGCTGCTACTTCAGTAACGCTATGAATCACAGGGAGGCTCCTCACTACCACAGCCTGCCCCACCTTCACGTAACCTACGGGGTTGCACCAGTCACTAGGTACAGATGTGCTCTGAAATTACATTTAAACTTTTGGTTACTACACCACTATCTTTCATGTAATAGCCCAACCACCCACAGGTGTGAATGTGCAATGTACATGACACAACACTCAGCGCAACATGTGTTACACAGTACAGCCCCAGACCACCAGCTGCTACACGTAGTCCAGTACTAGTCCTTGTTAGAAAAGAGTTACCATCTTTTTAAGGTTCGCTCAGCTTTACTTGCAATGTTGAAACAGCAGTAATTGTAACAGTAGTATCACTACGATAACTTGCTTGTAAAATACAACAAGAAACAGTTAGCCTTTAGGTTGCAGGAGGGATAACATACTACTACTTGTCTTGTCTTTATGCACTACTGTGACTTGGCTCTAACTATCCACTACTGATCCACACTTGTTACAGGACTCTCTCACTGTCTTTACATAGTAAATTCTGCAGTGATGGCAAGGACTGTCAGCGCAACTGCAGATCATGGTGCGCCAGTCCTCTATCACCATGGACAACCAGGGTGTACAACACACTTTCATACATCAATAGGCACAGTACAATATAAAATTAGAGACATAACAGTATGGACACAACATAGCAATATCACACATTTAAAGTAGTATATTCAAATTTAAAGGCACAGCAAAATGGTTTATGTAAGTTGAGGGAACGTGCAGGACTGCCCCCTAACAGGCGCGTTAGGCCGAGCTTTGTGTCTTAAGTTAAGGATAATTACATTGCCATATAAGTATCCTAGAGGAGGACCCCCTATTTGAGCGAAACGGGAGAGCTGCTCTGCAAGAGCGTCTCCAACTTTAGCAGACCATACATTACTTTGACAAGGCTCAAATGGATGACTAGCATGTAATGTTAATTGTATGTCCAGATACAACTTCCCTGGTGATACCAGTTAACCACCAGGAGCTAGAAGAGTTGTATCTGCGGTGATCAGCTGATTGCTGGGCCGGATTTTATTGAATAAGATCAATGACTGGTATAATGGATTGGTTTTGAAATAGATCCCAACGAATCCTGGTTGAATACCATTATAAAGGGGTCAATAAGTTTTCCGTCGGTGTTCCATTATTTTTAATGGCAAGAATAGCGCTTAAGAAAATGGCAATGTTAACTGAGTAAATATTCTAAAGAGGATATGAAGCATTACTAAACACCTATTGAAAACAATAGGCATCTGCATAATGTGAAGTTCACTCTATGATAAGAGCTGCTCTTTGCAAACATTCCCTGCTCTAAACTAATGAGAGGAAGGACTCAATTGGAGACCTCCAAATTGCATTAACCACCCTCTATTACCTCCATACGCTCTAATTGGAGAATATGTAGTGATGCAATGTAAAGAAGACAAACCTTCGAAGCTTTCAAAGCCCATACTTGCTTTCCTCCCACTTCCTTTATGCATTGAACTCACCTCGACCTCTTAAACTCATCCCTGAAAATGAATCATGACTGTCAGACCTAACAAACGGCTTACCTTCTATTACTTACCTTTCTACTTACAAACTTCCCATTAGCAAACTTTCCATGCACTTCATTAAAGGGGTTTTTCTTGTTCTGACAACTGACTATAGGTCATCAATATATGATCGGTGTGGGTCAGACACCCGCATTCCGCACCGATCAGCTGACCCGGCTGCCTCTGGGCACCGGATGTTTTGAACGGTATGTAGTAGTTGGAGCCAGAAGCAGATGGCTCTGACCACTGCATAGTGGCCGTTCCGCAGTATGTGGCTCTGCTCCTATTCACTTGAATAGGAGCAGAGCTGCAGTACTGCAGCTCGGCCGCTATTCTTTGACCGGAGCCACCTGCTTCCAGCGATATCATCCATTAAGCCAGTTTCACATGGCCATAATACTCTACAGCCACATTTTAGCATCTATCTTGCTGCCACAACATTACCAGCGATACGTGTGGGGTCCTCTCCTCATAGAGTCAGAGTTTTGAACCAATTTTCCTGCATCCGGACAAAAATCTTTTTGTGAGGTCACATATAATGTTACTTCCACCTCTGTTTGCTCTCCTGGTATAGGATATGTTTATTGTTTTGAGCTTTCAGATTGTTTAAGTGCATTGGCCCCCGATATGTATTTGTTTCAGGATACGCAGTCTTACATTTGCTCTTATTGATGGTTCATAACATAACAATTTGTATTTTCTTCTCCATGAGGGTTTTGTGCTTGTGCTTTATTTGGGGCTAGGACTTGGGTCTGGCACATGGTTGTGCATTTTTAAATGTTTTGAATTTTGCCTGCTTTTGTACTATGTAATATTGTAAAAAAAAATATTTAATTTATATCTTTAGGTTCAGTCTGATATGCGTCTTTTCTTGCATGTTCAGTCACCATGTTTTTTGTACACGTGCACTGGCACTCTAGATAGATACTTGTGCCGCCCACTGTATATTTTTCTATGGCCTTTGATGGTATTACAAGAAATTAGGAGCATACTACACATGCGCTGGGCATATAGGCTTCTATTAGGGGAACTGTGATGTTTGCATACCATGGCGACGTCAATCATAAGACAGGGGATGGAGTGGGGCAGGCTTAGATGCCGAGAACAGGAGAACTTGCGAAGAATCAGACCACCCAAGTGGCACTTCAAAACTACTCAGGCTTTGTATGGCTGGCTTGGCAACTGTACAGCTAGTGTGCTAATAGCGTATCTCCAAGATCAGGCAGGAGAGTGTAGATACAGTGAGTGTTTAAGGATTCAGCCTTTATATACCATAGCAGTTTTAAGCACAAGGATCCATAAAAACTTTAAAATATTTGTTTAAATTTACGAACAATTGTACATGTTGCAATAGATTTTATGCTTTACTGAATATACATTGAATGCCATTTATCCAAATAATGAACAATAACAAACATTGCCAAAGTAAAAAAATCATACCGTCCTGTAATATTATTTTCATTGATCTGTTTCTTAAGCAATTGTGATGCCTTTTGAGAAAAGAAAATGTACACAATGACCAAATGTTTCCTATTGAGATGTACAATAGATATTATACACCCAATGACTACTCAATATTCTTCCTTCTTTATGCTTTGGGCCCGAATGCCACTATTAACTGTATTCTATAAAACCACAGTTCTCTGCACCTCAGTGAATAAAATACAGCAGTTTCCCTCATTGACTGACTGAAATAAAATAATCTATGATGCATGAACAAGTCTAAATGAAATAATAATATCCTTAGCAGTGAAAAACGGATTGGTAATACAGTAATTGAACAGATTTATTGCCATCTCCTAGAGCTAGCCTTCTGAAACAGCCTGCTATTTTATTTAATCTCATATCAGTGGAATTACTGGCTGGTAATCCATTGTTAAACAGCATTTAGAGTGATGGATGAAAATGTCAGCTTTTCCAACATAATCAATTCATATCTCATTAGCACATATTATTTATGATTCTCATAATAGGACCTGCAGGAGTCTCGGGGGGGAAATGGAGACCTCAGCTGTTGTTGAAATGAGATGAGATGTACTGTAGCTTATGAGTTAATAACTGCTTATAAAAATACTTCCTCGCGGTATTGATTGTACTTACATTTTTACAAATGAATTGATTATCTCGACCTTTTTCCTTTTTTGTTTGGAAAAATAAAAATGCTTTCAAGTGCACTCTAATTTAGATTCAGTGCACAACTTATGCTGTAAAAGATAATCCAGCCTAAGTACAAATGGAATAATATATACAGAGTGAATATAAAGCAATAAAGCGCCTAATGAACATTTTATAACTTATTATGAATAACATGCAGTAGTTTATTTCTTACTGCTAATAGTCACATAAGCAGACACATATTTCCTAATGTACAGTACAGCTAGATGCACTTTAAATACAGTTACAAACTGTCAAGCAACCAATGGAACTAAACCTTGTTTTGTTGTGTTAATGCAGTTTATGGTGCATCCGTAGTCATGGTCAAAATGTCAACTGCTGCCTCAATTAAACTGCATTTGAGAATCATTTTATGTTTCAGCTCATAAACATTAATAAAAGAAAATGAGTAATAAATGACTGTCTAGAGTACAAAAGACCAGCTCATATTTCAGATGAAAATGAAGACAAAATGTAGCTTTTATTTGCCTGTGGAATTCCCATTAACTGCATCACTGACAGGAGGGAACTGGATCAATAGTTGGCTGGCCGCTGAAAACAGTTTCTGGCTGTTCAGCAGCCAATGCAAAAGGAAAGCTGTCATATCGTGATCTTTATCAGGTAATCTTCATTACACCAGACCAATGATATATGTATATGCTGGTCAGCTAGGGGCGCATTTAATTCTTGGTTCTATTTGAGGTTTGAGTGCAGATTGCTCACAAATTATTTGTTTACCGGAATGAGAAACCTTCAGTGTTCATTTCTTTTATTCCTTTCATTGGTGACTGATTGCACACAAGTTCTATGTAATCTTTCTTTTCTTCTTTCAACTGTTTTTGAAAGTTTTAAACTAATTGTATTTTTCTTTTGCTATCCTAGATACACTATTTTTACACTTTTGTCGACGACTAAAATGAAGTAAATTTAGCTACTGATCATGGTGTTGGAGCCTATTTCCACTTGAAATGTAGTTGATTTAACACCCCCTAATTCTATTTTTATATTTATTTTCAGCAATGGGCCAAATCAAAATCAATAGCAATATCTTCATGGAATTTTAATGATTTTCCTTATTTGCGTGGGTTTTTCCGCGTACTGATAGGTTAATTGGCTTCATATGAAAGTGGCCCTAGTGTGTATGTGTGTGTGTTCAGATTAGGAAATTAGATATTGAGCCCTATTGTGGACAGGGACTGATGAGTTATGACAATCTCTTTACAGCGCTGCACAATATGTAGTGTTACCCTATAAAAAACAACAGGAAAATGGTTCCTAGCCCAGCTGTGCATTCCTCTCAAATAGCAGCTCAAGTGAAGTGACAACCCCTATAGTTTACACACAATGATGCCTTTAGGAACAATTAATATCTAGCCCCTGAGGTACGGCAGCAGTAGGGTTTATTTTAAAATTGAACTTTCTGAACTGAATATACTTGTACTTTTTAAAGCTTACAACTGCCCCCACTGGGGACACATCCTCTGTAATCAAGCTAAAGAAGGATTTCTATGTATTATTTTTGTAATGTAATTGCCTTTATTAAGTAAATGTAAACAACTCCCCAATATATTTCAATTATCGAATTATGGAAAAAATATGGCACATTGTTTAAGTAGGTCTTTCAGTACTGGAGTTTTGAGCTAAATTGGCGGGGAGAGCGGTTCAATTAGCAGTGAAGGAATGGGCACATACCCGGTAATTTGGAGGGGTTAACAAAACCATCTATGGTAGTCTAGGTCAGCGAATAGCAACAACCCCTTGTAAAGGGGTTAATAACAATTTTCCTGGGGATCGAGGACAATAAAGGGGTTAATGGTTATATCTCTGAGAATCTAGGGCAGTGAAGGGGTTAATGATGACATCTCTGGTAGCAAGGGACAGTGAAGGGTTAGTGATAGCATCCCTAGTTGTCTAGAGTAGTTTAGTGATGGTGTTAACTCCCACTCTCATCTGTACCAAGGGCTGTAGGACTCGTTCTCAGGCTTTAGCCTTCCCCTTGCTCCTTTATGTCAGGATGTGGCTACAGAATGCTCTGGCGCTATGTCATCTATTAGTCACCCATGGAAAGTGTTAAAAGTACTGTGCTCCGTTTCCTTTGCGACTTTAGCATCTCCTTCGCAGTTTCAACCATCAAGCCTCTAATGTGGTGCTTCAGCTGTATACACTTCTTCTCAGACTGCTTTACAGGGTCCCACTCCAGCACACCAGCTCAGAAAGTGTAGCAAGTCCTCCCTCCACCTGGGGCCTTTAGTCTCTCAACCCTCCATCATTCTGTTACAGGGACACCTCTCTTCCAGCTGTCCTACAGTCTCTCCATCAGTTGCTTCAGCTCGAGCTCATCACCCCAGAACCATAAGGAGGCAATTTTTTACTGGGCTGCAACTAATTTCCTGGCAATGCCAAAAAATTGTAAAGCCGAGTATCAGTAAGGCAGGGAGGTTATTGTCACAAGTGATGACCAAAGGCCCACATGATGCAAATAACAAGTCCGTTTTACTCACAGGAAATATAACAGAAACGCCCACAAGGAGTGCAAACACTTCTCACAGATGAGAGGCACAGTCTCTTGGAACTGTAATGACGGGATAGGGAGACGGACAGGTGAGCCCTAATCTATCCGCCACTCAGTCCCTGCCTACTTGCACAGCCCGTCCTAGGCGACGGCGTCCAACTGGGCGACGGTCCCTACACTCAATAAGTGCACGATAGACAAACAGACAGGGGTACACAGAAGCTAAGGGAAGTGGGGCAGTTGCCCACAGCAACACCGTGAGCAACAAGAGTAGTGAACGAGCCGAGTCAAACCAGGAGTGTACGTGGTAGCAAAAGCAGAGCAGGAGGATAGTCAGTCAAGCCAGGCTCAATATGAAGCAGAGGTCAATGGTAATAGCAGGAACAGCAGAGCCAGGAAACAAGAGAATCACAGGCAAAGAACAAGCAGCAAATGAAGGTATAAGTAGACCAAGGGTGGGAGCTAGAACCGTCTGGCCAGGCTGTGATAGGTTCTCCCACTCCTCCGCCTACCAGCCTGAGTGGTAGCAGAACGAGTCACTCGAGCAGACCTAGGAACAGATGCAGGCTGACTAACCACGGGCGTCGACACAGAAGCTGTGTCATGCAAATCCTTTACAGGAACGTTACACAGTATAATAGTGGCAATGCTGGCAATTGAAACAGTGGTGTTTCACCAACTTTACTTCTGTACCAAGCTTACAACTCCTTGATACAGGGGTAGCATCCTCTTTTTCCCAGACCCTTTCTCTCCATGACCCTTTTCTTTCTCTCTTGCGGGGTGGCTCCCTAGCAATTCCACCCGCCCTTTAGCAATTTCTCTTGCATTGCGGCTTCTTGGCAACTCCACCTGCTGTATCAATCTTACAGCTCTTGTGGAGGCTTCCTGGCAACTCGACTCTTTTTTCACATGCTTGCCAGAACTACAGTACACTAATGCTCTCGGGCCACACACTGAAACCTAACTGGCAGGAACAGCCACCTTTTATAACTTTATAATTGCCCAGTGTGAAGGACGCAGCATCCCTACGCTGTAATCTCACGGTTGTTGGCACGGAAAAAATATATTGGAAGATGACAATCGGGCTGTTTCTCTCCGACGTCGAATTCAACCAGGCAACATTCAAAATGTAAAGTGAGCTAGAGCTATTTTCTTGTTGCAGGAAGAGTTTTAGCATATGTGGTGGGCCACATGCATAAAATTTACCATTTTTTATATAAAGAAATAAAAATGTTATTTTCCTTGTGAGTTGAAGGAGTGATGGTACCAGTGTGTGAGTATAATCTCAGTGACACCCTTTGGGAACACCTTTTGCATTTGCTTAAATATTGTAAAGATGAAAGAGTTAAAGTGACAGTAGGGTGCACAAGAAACAGTGGAAAAACGTAATACTTATAAATTGATATTGTACTCAGTGTTGAAGGCTTTTCTTTAATTTTCTGATAAATATGTTTTCTATTTATTTATTTTTTATTTTTACCAGCATGTACTAATTCCCCCCTAATTGAAATTATCATATTTTTCAGACTATAAGACGCAGATTTTAGCAAGAATAAATCTTGCTAAAAAGTCCCTGCGTCTTATAGTCCGCAGTCAAGGGACCCGGCATCGCCGCGCGCCAGGGGCGTAACTAGGAAAGACTGGGCCCCATAGCAAACTTTTGACTGGGGCCCCCTCTGTAGGTAACGCCATATAGCACCCCCTGTAGGTAACGCCATACAGCCCCCCTTGTAGGTAACGCCATACAGCCCCCCCTGTAGGTAACACCATATAGCCCCCCCTGTAGGTAACGCCATACAGCCCCCCCGGTATGTAACGCTATACAGCCAACCCTGTAGGCAACGCTATACAGCCCCCCTGTAGGTAACGCTATACAGCCCCCCTGTAGGTAACGCTATACAGCCCCCCCTGTAGGTAATGCTATACAGCCCCCCTGTAGGTAACGCCATACAGAACCCCCCTGTAGGTAGCGCTATACAGCCCCCCTGTAGGCAACGCTATACAGCCCCCCCTGTAGGTAACGCCATACAGCCACACCCCCCCAAAAAAATCAGACCTATAGTTTGTCCTACAAAAGACATGTATCCCCTATCTACAGGATAGGGGATACATGTGTGATCGTTGGCAGCGATATGGAGAACGGGGGACCGAAAGTCTCCTGAAGTTCTCCATGACTAACCTCTGACTTCCGGCGTCTGCGCAGCTCAATAAAAATGAAAGGAGCGCTGGTCACGCATGCGCACAAGCGCGACCAGCGCTCCATTCATTTCTACGGCGCTGCCGACACAGACCCCGGAAGTCCGAGGTTTGTGATGGAGAACTTCAGGGGACTTTTGGTCCCCTGTTCTCCCTATCGCTGCCAGCGATCACACATGTATCCCCTATCCTGTGGATAGGGGATACATGTCTTTTGTAGGAACAACCCCTTTAATGGCAGAGTGGGGAGATACCGCCCTGCTCTGCCGTAGTGTTAAGTGGCGTCACGCTGTAGTAGCCATAGCGGCAGCTAGCGGAGCCTCCGGCCATGGTGGGGGCCCGTGCCGGCGGGCGACACGGACCCCCTCATGCTGCAGGCCCTGTAGCAGCCGCTACGGCTGCTACAGCGGTAGTTACGCCACTGAATGGGAGGTCAGAGGTGTAAACGCCCGAAGATAGGGCATGTCTCTCCTTTTTCCCGAGAGGCAGTTTTACTGCTCGCGGGAAAAAAACACAGACGCCTCCCATTGAAATCAATGGGAGCCATTTTCGGGCCGTTTTTGACGAGTTTTGCGATGCGGTTTCCACGTAAAAAAACTCGTCAAAATACTCTGTGTGAATATAGCCTAATGCCCTTTCTTCGGGCGTTTCTGTCTCCAACTTCCCATTGACAACAATGGCAGGCAGAAAATGCGTTTTTTGCAATGAAAAACACGGGAAGTGTTCAAAATATGCCTCAAAATTCCAGAAGGAATTATGAGGCAGATTTTTCTACCTAAAAACTTTTCCCTTCTCCCATGAACTTTTTAACTTCATCTACCTGTCCTCTGCAGTCTGCACGTCCTCCACCCGTCCTGTGACTGTCCTCCGCCCGTCCTATGAGATACTAGTACTCCGGCAGTCCTGACTGTACTGTCCTCCGCCCGTCCTATGAGATACTAGTACTCCGGCAGTCCTGACTGTACTGTCCTCCGCCCAAAGTCTCGCGCTGTTCGCTCCCTTTAGCTCCGCCCCCTGTCCTCTCCCCTGCCTGAGCGCTCCTCCTACCACCTATCGCCGTCCTATTCAACTGTGGCTGACTATCAGTGCACAGTGTGCAGTGCAGCGGCTATCACCGGGCCCCCGGACCCCCCTCCCCGTGGCTATCACCAGAGCCCCGCCCCCCCCGGATGCCTAGTGTAACATTAGTGATACTACTACTAGGCATGAGGGGGTCCGTGCCTCCAGGCCTGGCACATAATGTAATGTGCCTGTCAGGGCGACACGTGCCCCCCCATGCCGCGGGCCCCGTAGCAGCTGCTACGGCTGCTACTATGGTAGTTACGCCACTGCCGCGTGCCATAACCGCTTCATTGCTTAACCCCTTCCCGACCTATGACGTGCCGGCACATCATGGAACTGGAGGGGGGCGATGTATGGAGCCGTCTCACGCACTGAGCCCGCTCCATACACTGCAGGTGTCAGCTTCTGACACGCTGCTATAACGGCCAGGAACAGCAATTTCGCTGTTCCTGTCATTTTAAAGGGATTGTGCCATAAAACACATGTATCCCCTATCCACAGGATAGGGGATACATGTGTGATCGATAAGGAGAACGGAGAACGAAAGTTACCAGGAGTTCTGCATGAGAAGCTTTGACTTTCGCGTTCTGTGTCCGGCAGCTTCATAGAGATCAATGGGATTCTTCTGCGCATGCGCGAGCGGCTCTCCATTGATGCCTATGGAGCTGCGGAACAGATAAGCTGGACACAGAACCCGGAAGTCCAGGCTTCTCATGTAGCGCTCTGGGTGACTTTCTCTCCCCTGTTCTACTTATTGCTGGGGGTCCCAGTGGTCGGACTCCCAGTGATCTCACATGCAGCCCCTATTCTGTGGATAGGGGATACATGTGTTTTATGGCAAACCCCTTTAACTAGTTAAATGCTGTGGTCAATAGCGACCGCAGCATTTATAGGGGTTTTTCTATGAAAGACATTTATGACATATCCACAGGATATGTCATAAATGTCAGATAGATGTAAGTCCCACCTCTTGGACCCGCACCTATCTCTAGAACAGGGCCCCCTAAACCCCGTTCTAGCTTTCTTTGCTCTCCCGGCCACTTGATTACATGTGGAGTTACTGAAACAGCGTAGCTCGCATGATGCTACGCTGCTTCCGTAACTGCCATTCACTACTATGGGAGTTAGGAAAACAGCGTAGTTACGCTGTTTCAGTAACTCCACATGTAACCAAGTGGCCACTGATTCAAGTCCCCTAGGGGAACTAATAAAATGTGTAAAAAAATAAAATAAAAATGCTAGATACATTTTTAGGAGTTCTTCCTTAAGCACAATGTAAATAATAAAATAAAATAATTTCGTCCCGCAACAATATAAGCCCTCACACCGCTCAATCGATAAAAAAAATATAAAAACATTTTGGCTCTCAGAATGTGGTGAAACAGAATAAATTAAATATTTTTTTTCCTATTCACTGTTGTCTAAAACCTGGGTGCGTCTTATGGTCAGGTGCGTCTTATAGTCCAAAAAATACGGTACTTTATAAAAAATGGGGACATTTACCTAGATTCCTGAACATAATGAATCAGGTTTGGACTGACATAATAATTGACACCAAAAGAGCAGAAGACTTTGGAGCCATCACTTGCCACTAGGTTTTATTTCTTATGGGTTTATTTCAGAAATAATATTTTGACCATATTTATATGTCTTGTGTCCAATGTTAATAGCAAGGTTTATTAAAAATGGACATACACTTGTTCCGTATAGCTAGAGGGTGAGCCCTCAGAATAATTTTCTCTGATGTGCTCAAGGAACCCCAGTCGTCCAACGCTGGAAGGATCAAAACCTAATTTGAAAAGTTTTTATAACAGTGTCATAAACTATAAAAAAAAATTGTGGTATAGTCGGTGCCAAATACTAGAGAAAACTCCATTGGCTTCAAAAAGTGACTTCACAAGATATAGCTGCAGGGAGTCCACAGGTCTCAGTCCTCAAAACGTATTCCAAGGGGGATCAGTTTAAATGTGTATTCCAAACACCGCTGTGTAGGTAATAAATATATGGTCGCTGGAGGGACAGCTCTAGAGGCCCTCACTGATCCCTAGAATGGAGGTCCTGAGTCCGCCATTATGCCTCACCTTACAGCCTCAGAATGGAGGAGTTTGAATAGAGTGGCGGTCGAGCATGGCTTTGGCTAAAAAAGCACATCAAAAACTGTATCATAAAACTGTATCATACACCAAAATGCCCTGACAGTAAATAGTTATGTTATATGTCTCACTTTCTACCTCCCATCTATTTTACCTGTTCTGCCTGCATTCATAAACACAAAAAAATTGGATATTGATATATTGATTTTCTTTATAACATTTCAATAAAATGTATGAATCCACTCTTGTTTTATAACACATTGTACAGTGCCATGGTGACTCATATGCAGTATATAAATATTGTGTCAGACGTTTGCTATAACATAATAATAATAATAATAATAATAATAATAATAATAATAATAATAACAACAATAATATGAATTAAAATTTGGATTCACCTTCTCGTGAGGGAAGGATTTTTATTACAGAGGAGTACGCAAACCATTCCTGATTCACTGAGCTGCTCATATTATGGGGGTGGCATATCTCACACTTTTGAGAGGGTGTCATTAAAAATTGAGACTGTGTTCATTTTTTCATTGCTTCCCCAGTTAAATATAATGATGCCTGTAATTACCGCGACTCTCAAGTGACCTTAATGTTTCCCTATGAGGGAAAAAGTTTCAAGCAACTTGCAACAATTGCAAGAGTTCCGACCATGTTTGAATTCTTGCAATTTTTGCATGACTTTCCCCATAGTGATACATGAAGTTATGCGAGTTGCAGTTATGCCATGATTTTAATGTAAGGAGAGCCCTAGCTTTAGTTCTAGCTGCAGTTTGAGTAGTTCAAATGTTTGGTGAGTGAATGTCTGTGCCTCCTCCACCACAAATGAATACAACTATCAATAATGATCGATCAATGTTTATAATATTTTTACCACATTATGCACTTGTTTTATATGCACTACATGATTGTTATGCACTTTATACATTGACCATATTTAGGATGTACAGTACTGTTCAAAAGCTTTAGGCCTCATGCACATGGCCATGCCCGTAATCATGGCCCGCGGACGTACAAAGTACAAAGTATGGGTGCATGGCCCGTAAAATACGAAAAATAGGACATGCTCCATAATTCCCGGCACCGTTCTACGGCATGGACAACTACCCGTAGCGATACGTAAAGGTGTCCGCGTCCAATAGAACCGAATGGGTCCATAATGGCGGACCGTATTACGGTCCGCCATTACGGAGATTTTTTACAGTCGTGTGTATGGGGTCTAAGGCAGATGTGGAAAAATGCCACAACGTGAGAATGTTTTAAAAAATGTGTTAATTGCTAATGTGTTAATGTGTTAATCGCTAATAGGTTTTTTATATCAATTAACAAAATTCAAAGTGAATGAACAGGAGAGAAATCTAAATCAAATCAATATTTGGTGTGACCACCCATTGCCTTCAAAACAACATAAATTCTTCAAGGAACACTTGCACACAGTTTTTGAAGAAACTCGGCAGGGAGGTTGTTCCAAACATCTTGAAGAACTAACCACAGATCTTCTGTGGATGTAGGCTTCCTCAAATCCTTCTGTCTCATCATATAATCCCAGACAGACTCGATGATGTTGAGATCAGGACTCTGTGGGGGTCATATCATCACTTCCAGGGCTCATTGTTTTTCTTTACACTGAAGATACTTCTTAATGACATTATCTGTATGTTTGGGGTTGTTGTCCTGCTGCAGAATAAATTTGGAGTCAATCAGACTCCTACATGAATGTATTGAATGATGGATAAGTATCTGCCTGTATTTCTCAACATGGAAGACACAATTAATCCTGACCCTTTCCCCAACTCCATTTGCTGAAATGCAGCCCCAAACTTGCAAGGAACCTTCACCATGCTTCACTGTTGCCTGCAGGCAGTCATTATTGTACCGCTTTCCAACCCTTCGGCGAGCAAATGTCTTCTGTTACAGCCAAATATTTCACATTTTGAATTATCAGTCCGGAGCACCTGCTCCCATTTTCTGAACCCATGTTCCTATGTTTTCATGCATAGTTAAGTCACTTGGTCTTGTTTCCACGTCGAATGTATGGCTTTTTGGATGCAATTTTTCCATGAAGACCACTTCTGGCCAGACTTCTCTGAACAGTAGATGGGTGTACCTGGGTCCCACTGGTGTCTGCTAGTTCTGAGCTGATAGCACTGCTGGACATCTTCCGATTTCGAAGGAAAGTAAGCATGATGTGTCTTTAATCTGCTGTACTAAGTTTCCTTGGCCAACCACTGCAGCTACGGTCCTCATAGTTGCCCGTTTCTTTGTGCTTCTTCAAAAGAGCTTGAACAGCACATCTTGAAACCCCAGTCTGCTTTGAAATATTTGCCTGGGCGAGACCTTGCTGATGCAGTATAACTACTTTGTGTCTTGTTGCTGTGCTCAGTCTTGCCATGGTGGACCTGTGACATGAAACTGCCTTCTACAACCTCACCTTTGTAGCAGAGTTTGGCTCTTCCTCACCCAGTTTTAAGCCTCCTACACAGCCGTATCGGTTACAGTTAATGACTGTGTTTCAACCTACATATGAAAATAATGCTCATGATCACCATTTTTGGTATAATTGGTTAATCATAATACACCTGACTATAATCCTACAAAATCCATGGCAAAGGCTGGTCACACCAAATAATGATTTGATTTCATTTTCTCTTCTGTTTATTCCCTTTGTATTTTGTTAATTGCTAAAAAAAACTAACACTTCTATTTTTGAAAGCATTCTTACTTTGCAGCATTTTTCCACAACTGCCTAAAACTTTTGCACAGTACTGTATGCAAACTCCTATTACTGTATGCACTGTGTCACTTAAATGTTTTAATTATTATTGATGATGTAACTAGTCTTAAATACTCTGTTTACATGTATCACTTTGCGTGAAAAAAGTTCCATGGTGGAGTGCTGCAACATTTTTTCATAGAAATAAATATAACACAACAAAAGTTTGAACAGCACATTCCAACAAAATGATACAAAACGTGTATGCAGGTGCAATAACACCTGTGACTGCAAATATACAGCAGAAAAAGAAATGGCGACAGCACACTGCAGATTAGGTCCCCACCTTACAGAGGTCGCCTTGTCGTGGCCTCCATTTTTGTTCTTGCACTCCTCCCATTCTGCCCTGGCTGATTTTAATTAGTTTAGTGCTGGTTCCTACCATCCCCAGATATATATGTAGGCTTAGTCCCAGTTCTGGGTGTATGTGCAGAGTAGGTCCTCACCTTACAGAGGTCGCCTTGTCGTGGCAGGTGGGCAAACACTGTTTGATCAAAATGATCACAAAGATCCTCCCTATTTGTAAGTAGATTTAGCAGTAATGCATATTTATTTCTATTTAGGGGCTTAGGTGGCATTAGTGTTCGCATTGGGCTGTCGCCATTTCTTTTTCTGCTATATACATATGTACATATATATATATATATATATATATATATATACTATCGTTCAAAAGTTTGAAGTCACCCAGACAATTTTGTGTTTTGCATGAAAACTCACACTTATATTTATCAAATGAGTTGCAAAATGACTAGAAAATATAATCAAGACATTGACAAGGTTAGAAATAATGATTTTTATTTGAAATAATAATTTTCTCCTTCAAACTTTGCTTTCGTCAAAGAATGCTCCATTTGCAGCAATTACAGCATTGCAGACCTTTGGCATTCTAGCTGTTAATTTGCTGAAGGTAATCGGGTAGAAATTTCAACCCATGCTTCCAGAAGGCCCTCCCACAAGTTGGATTGGCTTGATGGGCACTTCTTGCGTACCATACGGTCAAGCTGCTCCCACAACAGCTCTATGGGGTTGAGATCTGGTGACTGCGCTGGCCACTCCATTACAGATAGAATACCAGCTGCCTGCTTCTTCCCTAAATAGTTCTTGCATAATTTGGAAGTGTGCTTTGGGTCATTGTCCTGTTGTAGGATGAAATTGGCTCCAATCAAGCGCTGTCCACAGGGTATGGCATGGCGTTGCAAAATGGAGGGATAGCCTTCCTTATTCAAAATCCCTTTTACCTTGTACAAATCTCCCACTTTACCAGCACCAAAGCAACCCCAGACCATCACATTACCTCCACCATGCTTGACAGATGGCGCCAGGCATTCTTCCAGCATCTTTTCAGTTGTTCTGCGTCTCACAAATGTTCTTCTTTGTGATCCAAACACCTCAAACTTCGATTCGTCTGTCCATAACACTTTTTTCCAATCTTCCTCTGTCCAATGTCTGTGTGCTTTTGCCCATATTAATCTTTTCCTTTTATTAGCCAGTCGCAGATATGGCTTTTTCTTTGCCTCTCTGCCCTAAAGGCCAGCATCCCGGAGTCGCCTCTTCACTGTAGACGATGACAATGGCGTTTTGCGGGTACTATTTAATGAAGCTGCCAGTTGAGGACCTGTGAGGCGTCAATTTCTCAAACTAGAGACTCTAATGTACTTGTCTTGTTGCTCAGTTGTGCAGCGGGGCCTCCCACTTCTCTTTCTACTCTGGTTAGAGCCTGTTTGTGCTGTCCTCTGAAGGGAGTAGTACACACCGTTGTAGGAAATCTTCAGTTTCTTGGCAATTTCTCACATGGAATAGCCTTCATTTCTAAGAACAAGAATAGACTGTCGAGTTTCACATAAAAGCTCTCTTTTTCTAGCCATTTTGAGAGTTTAATCGAACCCACAAATGTAATGCTCCAGATTCTCAACTAGCTCAAAGGAAGGTCAGTTTTATAACTCCTCTAAACAGCAAAACTGTTTACAGCGGTGCTAACATAATTGCACAAGGGTTTTCGAGTGTTTTCTAATCATCCATTAGCCTTCTAACACAGTTAGCAAACACAATGTACCATTAGAACACTGGAGTGATGGTTGCTGGAAATGGGCCTCTATACACCTATGTAGATATTGCATTAAAAACCAGACGTTTGCAGCTAGAATAGTCATTTAGTACATTAAAAATGTATAGAGTGTATTTCTGATTAATTTAATGTTATCTTCATTGAAAAAAACTGTGCTTTTCTTTCAAAAATAAGGAAATTTCTAAGTGACCCTAAACTTTTGAACGGTAGTGTGTATATATATATATATATACATATATATATATATATATATATATATATATATATATATATATATATCAAAAATCCAATTGTGAGGCAGCGCTCCAACTACAGTGAAAAAAGTAAAGGATAATTTTATAAACTGAAATGCGACATTTCATCTGACATGTAGATAGTGCTTACTTAAATACACAGATTTCATTAATTAGCAATATAGCAATCAAACAGTTAAACTATATATCTCATAAATATAACAAGTGTAAAAATAGTTCTATGATAATCCAAATGTCAACAATATTTATAAAAAGTGACAGTGCATATCATAAAGCCAAAAACAGTCATGAAAGTGCCAAGTGCATATTAATTGTTCTCAGGTCTGCACATTTTCAATATTGTTTTTATTAAAATTTTTCAATAAGGGATACAAAAAGTAAAGAGGGGATGGGGTAGGAGTTAAATAAAAGATAATAATAAAGTTAAAATAAAAGAATAAGAAGCATCATGAAAATAAAACAAAGATGCATCCAAAACGGCAAGTATATCTCAATAAATGTCAGACAAATACGACCGGATCATTTTGGACATCCATGTAGTCGGGGGGAGGGGAAAAAAAGCTAACAAACAAAACAAATAAACAAAACAAAACATAAGTCATAACTATAACCATTAAGCTCGCTATATCAATAGATTATATAGGTCAGGTGAGGGAATATACAAATTAAACTAACTACAGGCTCGCGTCCCCCTCCTCGGATGGTCCTCAGCACCAGTGAGAATGAAAGCATGGGCAGGGAACCAGCCAACCACCCTGCGTCAGTCCCACCGATATGTCTTCCAAGAGTTCTCCCCGAGGAAGGAGATCGCCAGTAGACCGAACAGAGGCGTGACCCCCGTAGGCACCATGAGAATCCAAATCCCTGACAACACATCAATTAATAGTAAACACACATTACAATATAAGTGTATTCCCCATGAGCAACTGTTCTTGAAACCATATAGTGGAATCAAAGCAGTGTTTTATTTTCATTTGTACATTCCGCGGGAGGAGTGAAATAAAGGATTCCCATGTATCGAAAAATTGTTTGACCTTTTGCTCTTTATGGAGAGATGCTTCCATCCAATCCATCTTCAACAGGTAAGAAAGTTTGTCAAGAAACATTTTGAAAGGCGGGTCCTGATCATGAAGACAAGTTTGCAGGATTGCCTTTACCCCTGCTGCCGCCACGTAATGCAGTTGTAATGACGGGGTGGGGAGACAGACAGGGGAGCCCTAATCTACCCGCCACTCAGTCCCTGCCTACTTGCACGGCCCGTCCTAGGCGACAGCGTACAACTGGGCGACAGTCCCTACGCTTAAAATGTGCCCGACAGACAAACAGACAAGGGTACACAGAAGCTAAGGGAAATGTGGCAGTTTCCCACGGCAACACCGTGAGCAACAGGCGTAGAGAACGAGCCGAGTCAAACCAGGAGTGAACGAGGTACCAAACGCAGAGAAGGAGCGTAGTCAGCAAAGCCAGGGTCAAAATGAAGCAAGGTCAATAATAATAGCAGGAGCAGCAGAGTCAGGAAACAGGATAGAATCACAGGCAAAGACAAGCAGGAAATGAAGATAGAAATAAAACGAGGGCGGGAGCTAGAACCGTCTGGCCAGGCTGTGATAGGTTCTCCCACTCCTGAGCCTACCAGCCTGAGTGGTAGCAGATCGAGTCACTCTATCAGACCTAGGAGCAGGTGCAGACTGATTAACCACGGGTGTCGACACAGAAGCTGTGTCTGGCAGATCCTTTACAGTACCCCCCCCCCTTTTATGTGGGGCCACTGGACCCTTTCTAGGTGGACCTGGCTTATTGGGGAACCGAAGATGGAACCTCCTGAGCAATACCCCAGCGTGAACATCCCGGGCGGGTACCCAAGTCCTCTCCTCAGGCCCATATCCTCTCCAATGGACCAGGTACTGGAGGGAGCCTTGGACCATCCTGCTGTCCACAATCTTGGCCACCTCGAATTCTACCCCTTCAGGGGTGAGAACATGGACAGGAGGTTTCCTCGAGGTAGCCAAGGACGAGGAGCAGTGTTTCAGGAGGGAGGCATGAAACACGTTGTCTATTCAAAAAGACAGGGGTAACTCCAGTCGGAAGGAGGCAGGGTTAAGGAACTCAATGACCTTGTATGGCCCTATATACTGGGGAGCGAATTTTTTGGACGGGCCATTAAGGCGCAAATTTTTTTAAGACAGCCACACCAGATCCCCGACCACAAACAAGGGGTTAGCAGAACGTCTTCTATCTGCCTGAGTCTTTTGTATGCTCTGGGACGCCTCTAGGTTCTTCTGAACCTGGGCCCAGACTGTGCACAGTTCCCGATGAACGACATCTACCTCGGGATTGTTGGAACCACCAGGTGAAAAGGAGGAGAACCGTGGATTAAACCCACAATTACAGAAAAAGGGGGAGACCCCTTATGAGTTACTAACCCGGTTATTAAGGGAAGATTCGGCGAGGGAAATGAAGGAGACCCAATCATATTGACAGTCAGAGATAAAACACCTTAAATATTGTTCTAGAGACTGATTAGTCCTCTCTGTTTGGCCATTAGTTTCAGGATGGAAGGCCGAGGAGAAGGACAGATCAATCTCCAACTTTTTACAGAAAGCTCTCCAAAACAATGAAAGAAATTGTACCCCTCTGTTAGAAACAATATTGACAGGAATCCCATGGAGACGCAGGATGTGTTTGACAAACAAGGTAGCTAACATCTTAGCATTGGGTAGTTTCTTGAGGGGCACAAAGTGACGCATCTTACTGAAGCAATCTACTACAACCCACACCACTGACTTGCCTTGAGATAGAGGCAGATCGGTGATAAAATCCATGGAGATATGGGTCCAAGGTCTCTGGGGAATGGGCAAAGAACATAGTAAGCCCGCTGGTCGGGACCTGGGAATCTTGGACCTAGCACAAATTTCACAAGCAGCGACGTAGGCCTTAACGTCTTTAGGCAACCCAGGCCACCAATAGTTTCTGGCAATGAGGTGCTTGGTACCCAGGATGCCTGGATGCCCAGATAGTGCAGAGTCATGATTTTTCCTGAGTACCCTTAGCCGGAATTGCAGGGGAACAAACAGCTTGTTCTCAGGAAGGTTCCCGGGAGCTGAACCTTGATCAGCCGCAATTTTGGAGACTAGGTAAGAATCAACAGAGGAAATTATTATACCTGGGGCAAAGCACAAGAAGGATCTTCCTCCGAAGGAGGGCTGGCCATGAAGCTACGCGACAGTTCATCAGCTTTAATATTTTTAGACCCAGCCCTATAGGTGACCAAAAAGTTGAATCTAGTAAAAAACAACACCCATCCAGCTTGTCTCGGGTTTAGCCTCCGGGCAGATTCTAGGAAAACCAGATTCTTGTGGTCGGTAAGGACCATTACCTGGTGCCTAGCCCACTCCAGGAAGTGGCGCCACTCTTCAAATGCCCAATTAATGGATAAGAGTTTGCGGTTGCCAATGTCATAGTTACTCTCAGTGGGCGAGAACTTCCTGGAGAAGTAGGCACAGGGACGGAGATGGGTGAGGGACCTGGTACCCTGGGACAAGACAGCACCCACTCCCACCTCAGAGGCGTCAACCTCCACGATGAATGGCTCCATTTGGTTAGGCTGAATCAGCACTGGGGCCGAGATAAAGCACTTCTTAAAGACCTCAAAAGCCTGGACCGCCTCCGGAGGCCAGTGGAGGAGATCAGCACCTTTGCGACTAAGATCCGTAAGAGGCTTAGCGATGACCGAGAAGTTAGCAATAAATCTCCTGTAATAATTAGCAAACCCCAGGAAGCACTGTAACGCCTTCAGGGTGGCAGGTGGACCCATTCAGCCACAGCCTGAACCTTGGCAGGGTCCATGCGGAATTCATTAGGAGTGAGAATTTGACCCAAAAATGGTATCTCCTGCACCCCAAACACACATTTTTCGGTTTTAGCAAAGAGTTTGTTTAACTGAAGGGCCTGGAGCACCTTCCTGACATGCTCAATGTGGGAGGACCAGTCCTTGGAAAACTCAAGTATGTCATCAAGGTACACTACAAGAAATACCCCCAGGTAGTCTCTCAAAATCTCATTTATGAAATTCTGGAAGACCACAGGAGCATTACACAACCCAAAGGGCATGACGAGGTATTCGAAATGACCTTCGGGCGTGTTAAACGCAGTCTTCCACTCATCCCCCTCTCTGATGCGGATAAGGTTATAAGCCCTCCGAAGATCAAACTTAGAGAACCATTGGGCCCCCTGAACCTGATTGAAGAGATCAGGAATCAAAGGAAGGGGATACTGGTTCCTTACAGTGACCTTATTCAAGTTTCGGTAATCGATGCACGGCCTAAGACCACCATCCTTCTTCCCTACGAAGAAGAAGCCAGCACCTACCGGAGACGTAGAGGGGTGAATGTAACCCTTGGCCAGGCATTCCTGGATATACTCTCTCATGGCTTCACGTTCGGGACAAGAGAGTTTAAATATCCTACCCTTAGGGAGCTTAGCTCCTGGTACCAAATCGATTGCGCAATTGTATTCTTTATGTGGAGGTAACACTTCGGAGGCCTTTTTAGAAAAAGCATCAGCGAAGTCCTGAATAAACTCAGGTAGAGTGTTCACCTCCTCAGGGAGAGAAATTAAATTAACAGAAAAACATGACATCATGCATTCATTACCCCATTTGGTAAGATCCCCAGTATTCCAGTTAAACGTGGGATTATGTATCTGCAACCAGGGAAGGCCTAAAACCAAATCGGACGATAATCCCTGAATCACCAGTACAGAGCACTGATCCAAATGCATGGAGCCAACAATGAGTTCAAAAACAGGGGTATGCTGCGTAAAATAACCATTAGCAAGTGGAGTGGAGTCGATACCCACTAGCTGGCTCTCAGAACCTGAGGAGTGGGGCCTTAGATGGAAATAGAGCCTACAACTCTCCCGAAAGGAGAAAAAAGTCTTCCGGTCCCCTGAGAACCGGTCAGGCAACTTGAGGTGGGGTTCAAGAGGTGAGGTGGGGGGCACTACCAGGGTGGCATTACGCTGGTTGCCCCTCTGAGCCACGGCTTGTACCTGTAGGGAGAGGCCCTGCATTTGCTGAGCCAGGGTCTCAAGGGGGTCCATAGTTGTGTCAGGGACCAGAGTAGAAAAGTTATATGGGCCTGTGATTATGTAATGACGGGGTGGGGAGACAGACAGGTGAGCCCTAATCTACCCGCCACTCAGTCCCTGCCTGCTTGCACGGCCCGTCCTAGGCGACGGCGTACAACTGGGCAACGGTTCCTAAGTTCAATATGTGCACGACAGACAAACAGACAAGGGTACACAGAAGCTAAGGGAAATGGGGCAGTTGCCCACGGCAACACCGTGAGCAACAGGCGTAGAGAACGAGCCGAGTCAAACCAGGAGTGAACGAGGTACCAAACGCAGAGCAGGAGCGTAGTCAGTAAAGCCAGGGTCAAAAGGAAGCAAGGTCAATAATAATAGCAGGAGCAGCAGAGCCAGGAAACAGGATAGAATCACAGGCAAAGACAAGCAGGAAATGAAGGTATAAATAGACCGAGGGCGGGAGCTAGAACCGTCTGGCCAGGCTGTGATAGGTTCTCCCACTCCTGAGCCTACCAGCCTGAGTGGTAGCAGATCAAGTCACTCTATCAGACCTAGGAGCAAGTGCAGACTGATTAACCACGGGCGTCGACACAGAAGCTGTGTTTGGCAGATCCTTTACAGCAGTAGTCTGTGTGCCCCGGGGGAACAGTTGTGTGTATCAGGGTCTAGGTATCCAAAGATTGCCCACATTGCAGTATTGGGAACAAAATTTGTGAGGTGTTCAGAGGTGAATAATTGTATTCTGGACCAAAAAGTTTGAATGTTGGGGCAGGACCACAGACAATGGTAGAGTTTAGCCTCCGGTGTATGACATTTGAAGCAGTGCGAGGTGTGGTAGATGCCAATTTTGTGCACTATATGTGGAGTTAGGTATTACCGATGAATGATTTTCAATCCCATCTCCAGGAAACGTGCCGAAGGGAGAAATTTATGTACCTGTGTCAAAGCTTCTAAAATGTTTGTGTAGGTGAGTGTTTGGTCATCTGTTTGCCATTTGGTTATGGGGGTTTGGGAGTAATCAAAAGAAACATGGATAAGTTGGTAATTACAAGTTATTTGCCCTCTGAGGTAGTTAAAGGGAAGGTGTCACAATTTTTTTTTTTTATATATAATGTTGCTTTTAGTATGTCATTAAAATAAATTTTATTTATTTGTGTTTTTGTGTTGTACTTTTTACTTTTTTCTTCCTTTTACTTCTCTATGGGGGCTGCCATTTTTTTTCATCTCTGTATGTGTCGATTAACGACACATACAGAGATGGTATACGGCACATACATCCCCATAGACAATGCGAACGGTCATGTGTTCAGGCATAAGTCAATACTAATTGCAGACCCTGGAAACTTCCCCTATCGACCCAGCATTGGCAAAAATACCTTTTCACAGATCCCGACTATCCTCAGTCGCAACCGTGCAGTGTGCATGTTGCAATATACTCTGCGCAACAAGTAGTTTGGTCCCCAAGTGACAGTGTCGCACACACAGTTCTTAGTCTAAGTCCTATTTGAAATGGGGATGCCATCTTTATAAGGATCGCTCTAAACCATTTGCAACAACAGTATAACAGTACCACCCAATAAATGCTTGATGTTTACAGAACAACTGATTTGCAAACATCCACTTTCAGTTACACAGGAGCAGGCTCACTACTCTTAAACCTAAACAAGTTATCCACACATACTTAAATTTGTAGTTAGGGCTAGTTACAGTAGGATAAGCGCAGCAGGTCCCCGTGACCGGTCCCGCCCACCAGCAAGTCTCACTGAGGCTCGGTATGGCCTGCTGCAATAGTAGAATAAGCGCATGAGGTCTCCATAATACTACTCGTAGCCTCTGACACAATCTAGCTCTCTTCTAGGTGTCACCTTCAACTAGGGACTTCTCCAAGTTGTGTTACTTCACATTCCTATGCCCAACTACACATGGACACTGGATCAAAAAGAGATTTATCATTGAATTACCAATGAAGGACACTGAATGATATGTCACCATGTACTGCTACGTGGCCTGCTGCGGTAGGATAAGCGGAGCAGGTTCCCAACTCAGGCCAGAAGCAAGATTCCCTAGCACCACTTGTGGCTTCCACGCCACATACTGCCCTCCCCCTTACTCTCTCATGCTATAAATGGGGGCTCCCCTTCCTCATCCCAATGTTCCCTGAGCGTTGGTACACATCATTCTCCTTTGCTGCACATCAGGGAAAATATTTTCTTTAGCCTTACAATGTCCAGGGCAACATGGCCCATTGCAACGCTGATACCCCACACCCTGCTGGTAAGGAATCTATTCTCCACAATTGCCACTCTAACCACCTCCCTCAAAAGCCACTGCACAAATTAAAGCACCAACACTATCTAAAGGGGTAGTATTACCCCCTTACACTTCCTACCATTCTGGTGGCAAACTAGGCATTAATTTGTGCTGTGGTAACAAACCCCCAATCTTATGGAACTGGCTTTTTCACTCCAGCGACCTTTTCGTGCATTTTCCATATCAGTGACGTCTTGTAACCTCCTTGCAGGCTGCACATCTGCTGGAAGAGGATCCCGTCAGTGGCCAGCTGGGCACACGGGTTTGACTAAAAGCTTTTTGCATGGCGATTCGTCCACTCAGACCTCCTCTTAAGTTTCCACTGCATGCTGAATATCCATTGGTGGCTCGTCCGGTCGCTCATATGGCTGGACAGTTGAGCAAATGCATAAACCCAGGGATGGTGGCACTGAGTCATCACTCATGCTGCTCTAGATGGCAGGGTTGCCAACCTCCTCTTTAATTTTTTCTGGACAAGTGAACCAAAAATCATGACTGACCCAACATTTTTGTGGACAATGACACTGTCCTTTTTAGAGACCACGCACTGGCATCATGCCTTTAAAACATCCTCAACATAATGCCCTTGCCATAATGACATTTACGAAGACCACAAAATTAAAGGGTTAGTCCAGTAGTTATAAAAAAAATAATCTGACTATAACAAGTGAAAAAAAACGAAAATCTCACCTTTTACATTCACCATGCTCCAGCGCCAATGCTTTTTTTTATTAAGCAGCAGTGATGACATGACACTAGCAGTGTCGCTGCTGCAATGTAAACAAAGACTGGTGGGAATTGACAGGAGCATCGGTGGGGATTTAACAGGTATTTGTTTTTAACAACTTGACTCCCTTTATTTCAGACTCTTTCCTCAGACCCCAAAATGAATTCAAACCCAGTCTTATACAGGAATCCAGGTGGAATGTCATTAGCATTCTTCACTCCTGCGGTTACCAGCTGCTGTCAGTGGTTTTTGAGCAGAGGGAAGACTGAGTAGTCCTTGGCTGATGAGGACTCCTCCTCATGCTTCCCTTCGTTCAGCAACCACTGACATCAACAGGTTGCAGCAACAGTAAAAACTTCTACTGGCTGTCCCTATATTTAAAAACACGGCATTGGAAAAATAAACTTATTACACTGCAGTGTACTCAGGGCCGGCCTTGGGTTGGATGGCACCCTGTGCGGGATTCTCTATTGCTGCCATCCACAAACCAAAAAAATTAACCACATATATATATACAGTGAAGGAAATAAGTATTTGATCCCTTGCTGATTTTGTAAGTTTGCCCACTGTCAAAGATATGAACAGTCTAGAATTTTTAGGCTAGGTTAATTTTACCAGTGAGAGATAGATTATATTAAAAAAAAAAAAGAAAATCACATTGTCAAAATTATAAAAATTTATTTGCATTGTGCACAGAGAAATAAGTATTTGATCCCCTTGGCAAACAGGACTTAATACTTGGTGGCAAAACCCTTGTTGGCAAGCACAGCAGTCAGACGTTTTGTGTAGTTGGTGATGAGGTTTGCACACATGTTAGATGGAATTTTGGCCCACTCCTCTTTGCAGATCATCTGTAAATCATTAAGATTTCGAGGCTGTCGCTTGGCAACTCGGATCTTCAGCTCCCTCCATAAGTTTTCGATGGGATTAAGGTCTGGAGACTGGCTAGGCCACTCCATGACCTTAATGTGCTTCTTTTTGAGCCACTCCTTTGTTGCCTTGGCTGTATGTTTCGGGTCATTGTCGTGCTGGAAGACCCAGCCACGAGCCATTTTTAATGTCCTGGTGGAGGGAAGGAGGTTGTCACTCAGGATTTGACGGTACATGGCTCCATCCATTCTCCCATTGATGCGGTGAAGTAGTCCTGTTCCCTTAGCAGAGAAACACCCCCAAAACATAATGTTTCCACCTCCATGCTTGACAGTGGGGACGGTGTTCTTTGGGTCATAGGCAGCATTTCTCTTCCTCCAAACACGGCGAGTAGAGTTAATGCCAAAGAGCTCAATTTTAGTCTCATCTGACCACAGCACCTTCTCCCAATCACTCTCAGAATCATCCAGATGTTCATTTGCAAACTTCAGACGGGCCTGTACATGTGCCTTCTTGAGCAGGGAGACCTTTCGGGCACTGCAGGATTTTAATCCATTACGGCGTAATGTGTTACCAATGGTTTTCTTGGTGACTGTGGTCCCAGCTGCCTTGAGATCATTAACAAGTTCCCCCCGTGTAGTTTTCGGCTGAGCTCTCACCTTCCTCAGGATCAAGGATACCCCACGAGGTGAGATTTTGCATGGAGCCCCAGATCGATGTCGATTGACAGTCATTTTGTATGTCTTCCATTTTCTTACTATTGCACCAACAGTTGTCTCCTTGTCACCCTGCATCTTACTTATGGTTTTGTAGCCCATTCCAGCCTTGTGCAGGTCTATGATCTTGTCCCTGACATCCTTAGAAAGCTCTTTGGTCTTGCCCATGTTGTAGAGGTTAGAGTCAGGCTGATTAATGGAGTCTGTGGACAGGAGTCTTTTATACAGGTGACCATATAAGACAGCTGTCTTTAATGCAGGCACCAAGTTGATTTGGAGCGTGTAACTGGTCTGGAGGAGGCTGAACTCTTAATGGTTGGTAGGGGATCAAATACTTATTTCTCTGTGCAAAATGCAAATAAATATATATAATTTTGACTAAGTGATTTTCTTTTTTTTTTTTTAATATAATCTATCTCTCACTAGTAAAATTAACCTAGCCTAAAAATTCTAGACTGTTCATGTCTTTGACAGTGGGCAAACTTACAAAATCAGCAAGGGATCAAATACTTATTTCCTTCACTGTATATATAGACACGCACATACTGGATCATATATACTATACATACATAGAGGCACATATTTAGACATACAGGCAAATATGCATACATATATATATATATACGGACACACAAACACACCCACACACGAGGCATGTATACACACATAATGTGTCATATACAAATACATATAGGTAAATATATGGACATACAGACACCCAAATATACCCACACAGGCAAATATATACACAACAGATAACACAGTGATAACTCTCTCAGTACAGATAATGTAGCAGATGTTAACTGCAGTCCTATGTAACACCATAGATACACAGTGATAGCTCTCTGAGTACAGATAATGTAGTAGATGTCACCTTCAGTCCTATGTAACACTACAGATAACACAGTGATAAATCTCTGAGTACAGATAATGTAGTAGATGTTACCTGTAGTCCTATGTAACACCACAGATAACAGTGATAACTCTCTCAGTACAGATAATGTACACTGTAGTATATGCACACAAAAAAATATATACACATACAGATACATTTCTAGGCACTTAGACCCACAAATACACACAAACCTGCAGTCCTATGTAACACCACAGATAATTCAGAGTGATAACTCTGATTACAGACAATGTATTAGAGTTACCTGCTGTCCTACGTAGCACCGCAGATAACACACATAGTGATAACTCTTTGATTACAGATAATGTATTTGTGTTACCTGCAGTCCTACGTAACACCGCAGATAACACACATAGTGATATGATAACGCTCTGATTACAGATAATGTATTAGTGTTACCTGCAGTCCTATGTAACACCACAGATAACAGTGATAACTCTGTGATTACAGAACATGTGTTAGTGTTACCTGCAGTCCTACGTAATACCACAGATAACACACAGTGGCACATACAATATAGTTGGAATGCACATCTGCCATACATACACGGATAGTGTTAAGAGGTTAAAGTGGTTGTCCGGGTTAAAACTTTTTATGTGGCAGCAGGAGAAGAGGGCTTCAAATAAAAAAGCAGCCCATACTTACCAGTAGAGATGAGCGAACCGGGACAACCGAAACCGGTTTCGGTCCGAACATCGGGAAAAGTTTGGTTCGCAGCGAATCCAAACTTCACCGGGTTCGGCCGAACACGTTTTGACCGAACCCGGTCAAAAATATTATACAAATCGGCAGCCACTTGTCTCTATCAATCACTGATAGAGAAAGGAGGCTGCTGATTAAAAATAAAATAAAAAGCATTTCATACATACCCGGTCGTTGTCTTGGTGACGAGTCCCTCTTCTTCCTCCAGTCCTACCTTCTTTCCTGACGTGGCAGCCTTTGATTGGCTGCAGAGGCCGCTGCAGCCTATGATTGGCTGCAGAGGCCGCGGCAGCCTGTGATTGGCTGCAGCGGTCACATGGGCTGTAACGTCATCCAGGAATGTCGGGCCGGATGTCGAGAGGGACGCGTCACCAAGGCAACGGCCGGGAGACCGGACTGGAGGAAGCAGAAAGTTCTCGGTAAGTATGAACGCCTTTTTTTTTTACAGGTTACTCTATATTCTGATTGGAATTCACTGTCCAGGGTGCTGAAACAGTTACTGCCGATCAGTTAACTCTTTCAGCACCCTGGACAGAGACTATTTACTGACGTCGCCTAGCAACGCTGCAATAATGACGGGTGCACACATGTAGCCACCCCTCATTACGGGGCCACATGCACACGACCGTAAAAACACCCGTTATTACATGTCGTAATTACGACCCGAAATAGCGGGCCCATAGACTTCTGTTAGCCACGGGTACCTTCCTGTTTTCTCACGGGAAGGTGCCCGTGCCGTTAAAAAGATAGAACATGTTCTATTTTTTTATTTTACGGGCCGTGCTCCTATACTTTATAATGGGAGCACGGCTCGGAAAAACGACCAGCTGCCCGTGGCCGGCCGTGCCCGGCCGTGCCCAGCCGTGCTCATTCCTGAAATACTCTGTGCTGCCTTAAACTCTGTGGACAGGTCAGGATCCTGTTTTTTTTAAATGCTGCTGGGGAACCCGCTCGATCCACTATATAAGGCTGCGCCTCCATCTCTAGAATGTTTATAAATAATATTTATACATTTAAGCGTGTGACTACAGGTTAATCATTCAGTAAAGTAGAGAATCACTCTACCAGGGTGGACTGAATTACCTTGAGCTAAACAGAGAAGACTGAGAGCCCACCATATAGTTATATAGAACTGAAATATATCTCTTTTAATTGCATCATAAATGCTACCAGACCTTATGAGCCCTGTTGTGGCTGGGGCCATTACAATTAGGGATCTGGGCCCACCAGAGGATCTGCCTATTCTTTGGTGGGCCAGTCTGGTCCTACAGACAAAAAAAACTTTATGAATAAAAAGTAGTCACAAGTTTTTTAGTTTTTTTTTACCCACAATCACAATATCACAGGAATGAATGTAAAAACTACTTGCACCATCTAAAATGAAAATGCATGTATCTTAAAGAGGACCTGTCATGTCCCTAGAAAAGATAATCTGCCTCCAGATGTACATTTTTTGAAAAAATTGCATATCAGCCGCCGAAATGAATGGGCTGATTGCAGGGGAAACGGAGGCTGATTGTGGAGGCACAGAGGCACCTAGCAGCATGAAATAAACAGCGCTGGAATCAGGATCAAGGCAGCAGTATATGTCTTGAGGCAAATTCTTTGAGGACATGGCAGGTCCTGTTTAAGTAGGACCATTCAGCCCATTGCTTTAATGAAAAATAAAAAAAATCTGAAAAATCGAACTATCATACTGATATCAGATGATTTGAGTTCTGCTGTAAAATCTGTTAATGAAAAGTTGCAGTTTAAACCCATTGCCCAAAAATGACCAAATACTGCTTAACTATGTATTAAAACATACTAGTTTCTGGTCCACAGATATGTTAAAAGGGTTGCTTCACCACAACAACCTTAGTCCATATGCTCTATTAGGCATCTGGACCTCATAGAGTGTGGTCCCCCACTCAGGACCGTACACTTTGTGTCAGAACAGAGAGCTGCTCTGCAAGAGACCCAGCACATCAATGCATTACATGGCCAGCGATTTATTTGAATGGCTGGCATGTAATGGTACTTTCCACTGCAGGGAAAATCACACATTTTCCCTGCAGTGGAAAGTACCATTACATGCCAGCCATTCAAATAAATCGCTGGCTGTGGGTTTCACTGGCAATAACAGATTATTTTTAAAAAGGGATTGACTTTTTGAGATTGCCCCTTTAAAGACTATGATCACCCTTATAACCACTTTTTTTGTATTATTATTACAATGTATCTAAAATGAAGACTGAAGCAATTTTGCAAATCTTAATAAATAATATACTATAATTTTGAGTTTACAGCTCCTATGCAGACACATGTTTCCATGGTAACGGACAACAAACAAACCTTGTGTTGTCTGATCCTTCCAAACATACATTTGATAGTTTAGTAAGAAGTAGGGGACAGATAGATACCAGTTTGACTGCATGATCAGACTACACAGGGTTTGTTTGTAATTTGTCACCATGGAGTCATACAATTCATTATAGGAGCTGTATACACAAAACCATATTGATTTTTTTATTAAGACTATTTGCATAAATTTGAAATGCATTGAGGCAATACAAAAAAAGTAATTGCTTATGAAGGTGGACCTTTCCTTTAACCAGTTCAGGACCGGGCTATTTTGAGCCTTCAGGACCAGACACCGTTTAGCCCTTTTTAGCATGTGTTAGTTAAATGGCTATACGTTTTTTATTTGTTGGGCTAACTATGCGATTTTTGCGATTTTTTTTCAGTAGACAATGCAGGTTTCTTTTTTTATTGTTTTTATACACACCTTTTTTGCTATTTTAGAATTTTTATTCATAAAGTTTGAAAATAATAGTAAAAAAATATGCTTTTTTACGTTTCAGCTATTTTTTTTTTGGTAATAACATAGTTTTACCCAAAATAGACCTTTTATTTGTGATCGTCATTGTCTACCGTAAATTTTAATATATTACATGTCTATATTAGGGTAATTCGGTCAGCGCTAGCGTTACAAAAATGATTGGCGGGGGGGGAATTTTTTTTTTTTACGTGGGTATTTTTGTGTATTTATTATAAACAATTTTTGCACTTTACTTTACCTTTTTTTTATTACTATGGTCTGTCCCTCAAAGGTCAAAAAAGACCTTTGGGGAACTTGATATTTTTTTTTTACTTTCTTTTACACCATGTTTTTCCACTGTAACTGGGGCTGCACAGCAGCCCCAGTTACAGGGGAAATCAGCCCTCTCATAGTGACGATTGTCACTAACTGGGCTGTGCTGGGTCTAGTAAGACCCAGCAGCAGTCTGTCAGTAACGGCACCCGACGATCACGTGACCAGTCACATGATCACCGGGAGGAATAGAGACAGCGCCACTGCTGCTGTCTCTATTCCTATACACAGCGCGCATTGAGCGCTGTGTACAAGTCATCAGAGAAGGCAGAAGCAGTGAAAGCTGCTTCTATCTTCTCCTCAGGGTCCCCGGCAGTCACTGACAGCTGGAGACCCGACATTCAGCTGCCTGATCGAGCGGGCAGCAAGTTAAAACCCGAGCCGTAAAAAGTCTATGGCACGGGTTTTAAGGACTCTGACCGTTGGCCGTAAAAACACAGCCAGCAGTCGGGAACCAGTTAAAGTAATTGCCTTTTCTCTATTAACACTAATCACACATGCAGCTAGCCAGTTTAAAGAGGCTCTGTCACCACATTATAAGTGCCCTATCTCTTACATAATGAGATCGGCGCTGTAACGTAGGTAACAGCTGTGCTTTTTATTTAGAAAAACGATCTATTTTTACCAAGTTATGAGCAATTTTAGCTTTATGCTAATGACTTTCTTAATGCCCAACTGGGCGTGTTATCAACTTTTGACCAAGTGGGCGTTGTGGAAAGAAGTGTATGACGCTGACCAATAAGCGTCATACACTTCTCTCCATTCATGTATTCAGCACATAGTGTTCTTGCGTTGTTCACTATGTTCTGTCACATACACCCACATTAACGTTACTGAAGTGTCTTGACAGTGAATAGACATCACCTCCAGACAGGACAGGATGTCTATTCACAATCCCGACACTTTGGTAACGTTTGTGTGGGTCTTACAGCACAGCAGTGTAATCTCGCGAGATCATGCTGTAAATGACAGCACAACGTGATCTCGATGTGCTGTGCTGTAAGTCCCACACAAACGTTACCGAAGTGTCAGCAGTGTGAATAGACATCCTGTCCTGGCTGGAGGTTATGTCTATTCACTGTCAAGACACTTCAGTAACGTTAATGTGGGTGTATGTGACAGCACATAGTGAACAACGCAGGATCACTATGTGCTGAATACATGAATGGAGAGAAGTGTATGACGCTGATTGTGGAACACTCAGGGCCTAAGGTATGAGAATGTCAAGGAAAGCGACAGTGTGGTGGTCATTTAATGTTTAGAGTAGTAGGTGCATTGATGATAAATGCCTGGATTCTAGTGGTGGTAAATAGGATAAGAACACAGTATAATAGTTATATTTTTGTCTGTAGGGGGCAGTATTATAGTAGTTATAGTCTTGTACATAGGAGACAGTATTATAGTATTTTTATTCTTGTACATAGGAGACAGTATTATAGTATTTATATTCTTGTACATAGAGGGCAGTATTATAGTAGTTATATTCTTGTACATAGGGGGCAGTATTATAGTAATTATATTCTTGTACATAGAGAGCAGTATTATTGTAGTTATATTCTTGTACATAGGGGGCAGTATTATACTAGTTATATGCTTGTACATATGGTCAAAACACCTAGGCGGTACAATTGGGAACAAACAGTAATAAAAACATATAGGCAACGAGGTAGGAGTGCCCTGTTTGCAAACTTACAATGTAGGGCACTTATAATGTGGTGACGGAGCCTCTTTAAACTGGCTAGCTGCATGTGTGATTAGTGTTAATAGAGAAAAGGCAATTACTTTAACTGGTTCCCGACTGCTGGCTGTGTTTTTACGGCCAGCGGTCAGAGTCCTTAAAAACCGTGCCATAGACTTTTTACGGCTCGGGTTTTAACTTGCTGCCCGCGCGATCGGGCAGCTGAATGTCGGGTCTCCGGCTGTCAGTGACTGCCGGGGACCCTGAGGAGAAGATAGAAGCAGTTTTCGCTGCTTCTGCCTTCTCTGATGACTTGTACACAGCGCTCAATGCGCGCTGTGTATAGGAATAGAGACAGCAGCAGCGGCACTGTCTCTATTCCTCCCGGTGGTCATGTGACTGGTCACGTGATCGTCGGGTGCCGTTACTGACAGACTGCTGCTGGGTCTTACTAGACCCAGCACAGCCCAGTTAGTGACAATCGTTACTATGAGAGGGCTGATTTCCCCTGTAACTGGGGCTGCTGTGCAGCCCCAGTTACAGTGGAAAAACATGGTGTAAAAGAAAGTAAAAAAAAAATATCAAGTTCCCCAAAGGTCTTTTTTGACCTTTGAGGGACAGACCATAGTAATAAAAAAATAGTAAAGTAAAGTGCAAAAAATTTTTATAATAAATACACAAAAATACCCACGTAAAAAAAAAATGTTCCCCCCCGCCAATCATTTTTGTAACGCTAGCGCTGACCGAATTACCCTAATATAGACATGTAATATATTAAAATTTACGGTAGACAATGACGATCACAAATAAAAGGTCTATTTTAGGGTAAAACTATGTTATTACCAAAAAAAAATAGCTGAAACGTAAAAAAGCTTATTTTTTACTATTATTTTCAAACTTTATGAATAAAAATTCTAAAATAGCAAAAAAGGTGTGTATAAAAACAATAAAAAAAGAAACCTGCATTGTCTACGGAAAAAAAATCGCAAAAATCGCATAGTTAGCCCAACAAATAAAAAACGTATAGCCATTTAACTAACACATGCTAAAAAGGGCTAAACGGTGTCTGGTCCTGAAGGCTCAAAATAGCCCGGTCCTGAACTGGTTAAAGGAAAGGTCCACCTTCATAAGCAATTACTTTTTTTGTATTGCCTCAATGCATTTCAAATTTATGCAAATAGTCTTAATAAAAAAATCAATATGGTTTTGTGTATACAGCTCCTATAATGAATTGTATGACTCCATGGTGACAAATTACAAACAAACCCTGTGTAGTCTGATCATGCAGTCAAACTGGTATCTATCTGTCCCCTACTTCTTACTAAACTATCAAATGTATGTTTGGAAGGATCAGACAACACAAGGTTTGTTTGTTGTCCGTTACCATGGAAACATGTGTCTGCATAGGAGCTGTAAACTCAAAATTATAGTATATTATTTATTAAGATTTGCAAAATTGCTTCAGTCTTCATTTTAGATACATTGTAATAATAATAAAAAAAAAGTGGTTATAAGGGTGATCATAGTCTTTAAAGGGGCAATCTCAAAAAGTCAATCCCTTTTTAAAAATAATCTGTTATTGCCAGTGAAACCCACAGCCAGCGATTTATTTGAATGGCTGGCATGTAATGGTACTTTCCACTGCAGGGAAAATGTGTGATTTTCCCTGCAGTGGAAAGTACCATTACATGCCAGCCATTCAAATAAATCGCTGGCCATGTAATGCATTGATGTGCTGGGTCTCTTGCAGAGCAGCTCTCTGTTCTGACACAAAGTGTACAGTCCTGAGTGCGGGACCACACTCCATTAGGTCCAGATGCCTAATAGAGCATATGGACTAAGGTTGTTGTGGTGAAACAACCCTTTTAACATATCTGTGGACCAGAAACTAGTATGTTTTAATACATAGTTAAGCAGTATTTGGTCATTTTTGGGCAATGGGTTTAAACTGCAACTTTTCATTAACAGATTTTACAGCAGAACTAAAATTATCTGATATCAGTATGATAGTTTGATTTTTCAGATTTTTTTTATTTTTCATTAAAGCAATAGGCTGAATGGTCCTACTTAAACAGGACCTGCCATGTCCTCAAAGAATTTGCCTCAAGACATATACTGCTGCCTTGATCCTGATTCCAGCGCTGTTTATTTCATGCTGCTAGGTGCCTCTGTGCCTCCACAATCAGCCTCCGTTTCCCCTGCAATCAGCCCATTCATTTCGGCGTCTGATATGCAATTTTTTCAAAAAATTTACATCTGGAGGCAGATTATCTTTTCTAGGGACATGACAGGTCCTCTTTAAGATACATGCATTTTCGTTTTAGATGGTGCAAGTAGTTTTTACATTCATTCTTGTGATATTGTGATTGTGGGTAAAAAAAAACAAAAATAAAACTTGTGATTACTTTTTATTCATAAAGTTTTTTTTGTCTGTAGGACCAGACTGGCCCACCAAAGAATAGGCAGATCCTCTGGTGGGCCCAGATCCCTAATTGTAATGGCCCCAGCCACAACAGGGCTCATAAGGTCTGGTAGCATTTATGATGCAATTAAAAGAGATATATTTCAGTTCTATATAACTATATGGTGGGCTCTCAGTCTTCTCTGTTTAGCTCAAGGTAATTCAGTCCACCCTGGTTGAGTGATTCTGTACTTTACTGAATGATTAACCTGTAGTCACATGCTTAAATGTATAAATATTATTTAGAAACATTCTAGAGAATGTACCTATTTTTCATGTAGATTTTTAATATGTTTAGTTTTATTGAAATTTAAAGACTCTCAACACAATAATAATTAAAAAAAATACAGTGAATATAACATCCATGCTAATACCCTGCACTATAACACTATAATATTAGTATATTACATTTTTTATAAATTCTAATACTTATTTTTATATTTCAAAAATACTTCAGAAACACAGTGTTTTAAGATAAACCAAGATTTGATTTAATATATTTATTTAGGTGCCATTTTTTTTATATCAAAATTAAAGAAAAAAAGTGTAAATTTGCTAATTTCTATTTATTTTCCAAAAATATTCAAGCATCATATGTCTGGAGATAGGGTAGAAATTGTATTATTAAAATCATTGCCATAACAGTTCAAATTTGATCTTTAATATTTTTTTTATTGTTATTTATAATATTTTTTAATTTGTTAAAATAAAGACTGCCTGGGTCATTTAGGGCATGACCACACATGGCGGAATTCCTCCGCAACTGTCCGCATCGATGCCGCACCTAATCCGGGTTGCGGATTACGGCTGCGGATCTGCACAAAATGTGCAGAAAATTGATGCGGACTAGCTGCTGCGGACTGCGGGAAAAGTGCTTCTCTTCTCCCTATTCAGTGCAGGATAGAGAGAAGGGACAGCACTTTCCCTAGTGAAAGTAAAAGAAATTCATACTTACCGCCCGTTGTCTTTATGACGCGTCCCTCCTTCGGCATCCAGCCCGACCTCCCTGGATGACGCTCCAGTCCATGTGACCGCTGAAGCCTGTTATTAGCCTGTGATTGGCTGCAGCCGTCACTTACACTGAAACGTCATCCTGGGAGGCCGGACTGGAGACAGACGAAGGGAGTTCTCGGTAAGTATGAACTTATATGTTTTTTTACAGATACATGTATATTGGGATCGGTAGTCACTGTCCCGGGTGCAGAAACAGTTACTGCCGATCGCTTAACTCTTTCAGCACCCTGGACAGTGACTATTTACTGACGTCTCCTAGCAACGCTCCCGTCATTACGGGAGCCCCATTGACTTCCTCAGTCTGGCTGTAGACCTAGAAATACCTAGGTCCAGCCAGAATGAAGAAATGTCAAGTAAAAAAAGCAAGACGGATCCGCAGCACACATAACATGTGCATGACAGCTGCGGACTTCATTGCGGAACTTAGAATCTCCATTGAAGTCAATGGAGAAATTCCGCCATGAGTCCGCCACTGCTCCGCAACAGACAGAGCATGCTGCGGACACCAAATTCCGCTCCGCAGCCTATGCTCCGCAGCGGAATTGTACGCATCGTGTAAACGAACACTGCTAAATTAAAGTGAAAGTCAATGGAGAAACGGCTCCGCTGCGGATTAACGCTGCGGAGTGTCCGCAGCGGAATTTAAGTGGAATTCCGCCATGTGTGAACCCGCCCTTACAGTAACTTTTCAAAGTCATTTTTACATTGGCCAGGAAATCTACAAATTTTGCCTGTTCACTCAGACGTTCCGGCAGACTGAATCTATCATAATAATCTATCTTGTATTGTGTAAAGACTCTTAAATTGAAAATAATGCATAGAGAATGTTTCTGTAAAATCATGACTTTCTGGTTTTAAATGCAATACTGCCACCTTGTGAGCAAACATCTCAAAAGACAAAATTGTAATTGTTTTCACACTAAAAATAAAATGCTAAAAGTGGATTTATTTGTGAATCGGTCTGGGAAAAACAAAAGGGAAAAAAATTGTTGGCCAAATATTTTACATTCGTATTTAGGAGATATGCTTTTCGATCCATCATTTCTTACCAAAATTAGACATTTTAGCGCAGGAGAAAAGAGAAACATTCTTAAAAACTTCCTTAGGGCATGTTTCCCTTTTCCCTTGTGCTGACTTCAGTTGGGAAATAATGCAGGACAGGGCAGTGATGTCCCAATTGTCAATGTGAATTTAGGCTAAGTTCTCTTAATAGGAATACCTCTTGTATATTTACACACATATTTTATAGCATAATCAACCAGAACACACAGATTTCTCTCTGTACAAATGATTTTTCATGAGGAAACAAATCATTCACATAAATGGAAATATCTTTTTATCTATGCCACTTTTACAACAAGTGTTCATGGGGATATCTTTACATTTATGACTAATATTAGAGAAGTGTTGTGCTGACTTCTTAATACAGTTAAGTTTTGTGATACAGAGCTCCAAATCCCCTGCATAGACATAGATTTAAAAGATAACATTCTGGCTATGGGCAGCCGCCTCTAGAACGATTGTATTTCATACTGTTTTATTATAGAATATAATGCATAACAGCATGCAGTAAGCTCCTAAGCTCCTTTTAGATGCAGGTATCCAGAACTTTATGTTTTAAATGCATGTCTAAGCAAGGAAATTTACGTAGAATATGACATCTGTTTTAGAAGGCAGAGGTACACTATCAGCACCAGATTGAATATTATTGAAGAAGATTTGTGAATGATATGATAAGGCTTGGTGATTTAAAAATGCATGTAAGAATTATATAGCTGCAGCAGCACTCACCCATAGCAATGGCTGCCTGTGCCTGCCTAATTAACACACTGACACTGACTGACTCCTTTCTGTGTGTAAAATGTTTATCTCTGTCAAATTATAGTAAATCTAACCATCTATTTTCCGCTTGTTATTATAAAACACACTCACTGACACTACCCCACTAGCTATATGTATTCTGTGTTTTACTATCTCTTACTCTCTGTCTGATGTACTCTCTCTCCTATCTGTATCTCCACAAAGCATCAGCATTTCCTGGTTAGGCTGTTTATAGTGGATATGACTCATATTACTGTCATCCACTGAGTCATCAGTGACTCACACCTGTACCCCTCGTGATTGGCTATGCTAGAGGGAGGGCTGCCTTCAAGGCATTTTTAGGAAACCCGCATGAGTTCATTTGATCCTTCTTCTCTGTCTTCTTCTGGTTTGTAAAATGGTGGCCGCCATTTTAAGAAATTTGTCCGAGATGAGTCCAAAAAGTTTGGAATTTGCTAATATCCAAAACTTTTAGGAAGTCCATAACAAATGTGATTTGTAGTATCAATTCACTCATCTCTTATCAAGAAATTTATCAGTACATAATTTTTAACCTATTTAGATAAAACAAAATGGTATGTGCGAGAGTTCCTTTATTTTAAGCTATCTTAGCCAATCCTCAACAGCAAGAGGGCTCAGAGAAGAGCCAACACATGAACCCCTTCAATCTCCTTATTGGTTTAGAGGGCTTAAAAAGAGTACTTAGCATAGACAATACACAATTGGATAATACCTTTGTTAGGGCATCCATCAGATGCCTGGAAATAAAAGCATTTGTCTAATATAGTAAAAATATTTAAAAAATCGTTAAAAAAAAGGAATGTGATAAGTCTTCTAGAACAAAATCTGCAGATTCTTTGATTATAACATTCATTGAATAAGACTTATGTGTTAAATTTGCTAGTAAAAAAAAAAGTGTAATTGTACATATAGTACGTCTAATGAGGAAAGTACTTGAATGAGGGTAGTACTTTGTGAACTGTATGTATTGCTCAATAGTTTGACAATACACTAAGCCATAAGTTATGAGTTTCATCAAAAAAAATATATAAAAAATGAGGTGTAAGAGATACTACAAACTGTGTGATCTGACCTTATACGTTATTAATAGGAAGCCATTACTCTTCATACATTTTTTATCAGAAAGACATTGCTTTTTGTCAAGATTAGTGAGTATAAAATATTTGTGATACACAATATTAATGACACCAAAATATATTGCCAAACTGAATTAAATTAATAATGGTGCCACAGTAAATGGAGATACAATTAATAACAACAAGCAGCTAAAGCAGTAAAAGTGGACATAATAACATTTTATTTTACGTTTCTTTGGAATTAAATTATGGAGGTAATAGTTTGGATACAATGAGATTATTATAAATTTTGCCATGCTCATTAAAACATACAGATTTGTACAATATCAATTTAAGAAATGTAGTCAAGCAGTAATACAGTGGTTGATTAAATGGATCATCCTCTTGTCTATCAACATGAAAAACACTTAATAGATTGTGGAACATGTTCTCTAAGGTAATTGTATTGCAATATCATTTTATTATTTTCTGTGGTCAGAATCCAACAATCCACTTAGTGCATTAATGCTGTAAAGGTGCAGTTTTTTCATCTTCTCATCCACGTAATGGATCATGTAAATTGACTTACAACACTGAATGGGAATATGGGAACATGAGACTATGGAGCTGTGTTACATGTATATAGTTCCATGCTATTAACAACTTGCACTGTGATTCTTGAGACGTTCAGTTTTAAATGTTTAATTAAATCTTCACTGATGTGAAGGGGACTCAATGCTTTTCTTGAAAGATATAACATTACAAGTTATAGGTACTAGATTAATTGAGATGGGAGGTTGATCCAGTAATTTATTCTGTCATAATTCGAGTCGGAATTTTTTTTCCCCCCTAATATAAGGTAATTGCCAATTATGTTACTTTGTAACTGATGAAAACTTGTTTAGTTTGTCAATGTATGTCAACATACATATAGTTTGCATTCTCTCCCATCAATATAATACTCATGATAATGATAGTAATAATCATAAAAACAACACAGTATTATATATTTTAAGTATTTGAGAGACAAGCAACCTTTATAGATTAGCATTGATGTTCATCCTTTTGAGTCAATACCCTCTTGTTGCTTTCCTTTATACATGACTCATTCTTAGAATTAAATTTTCAACAAGTCATTTGCTGAATGTCGCTTTGTAAAAGCATGTGCATCAGCTAAAGTTTCTTGTGGTTCCACAAACATTTACAAGATTAGACTGTTATGGCATGATGCCACACATTGGAATTGCGAGTGTTTTTCTCTTCAGTGACTGCTCTTTGAAAGCAAGGTCGAAGTTGCTCAATAAAAAAAAAACACATTAAAATCTGTAAAAGAAAACTGAACATTGGGGTCATTAACTTTTACTTTAATTGCTAATATTTTATCGGCAAGGGCTTCTTCTGAACTTTGATTAATCATGCATAAAAGGGCGTCTCTCGATAGATGATAGATGGATAATAGATAGATAGACAGACAGACAGACAGACAGACAGACACAGACAGACAGACAGACAGACAGAGAGAAAGACAGATAGATAGACAGATAGATAGATAGATAGATAGATAGATAGATAGATAGATAGATAGATAGATAGATAGATAGATAGATAGATAGATAGATAGATAGATAGATAGATGATAGATAGATAGATAGATAGATAGATAGATAGATAGATAGATAGATAGATAGATAGATAGATAGATAGATAGATAGATAGATAGATAGATAGATGATAGATTTTTTATTTTTTGCATAATATATCTTCCTTACTTTTCAGAAGCTTGTAATTCCCTGTCCCCCACCTGCAGGCTCTGTAAATGTTTAGAGACTTCCTCAGTGCCCGAGAAACTCATCTAATACAGTTTAGTAGACAGCAAGGATGAGGCGGTGTGGTTGCAGCTGCTCTATTTTTTTATTTATGTGTGTGAGACTGTACGCCGTGAAAGGGGAGCAGGACCAGAAGCAAGAAACAACTCTAGCATCACACCAGACAGAACCTGTCCACTCAGCAGGCATGTAGACATATATGAGAGAGAAAAAAGAACCAAAAATAAAGTTAGATGCACAATTTCTTTTTGTATTGCATTTAATATACATCAAAAGTTATCTTGCTAGTGATTGTGATTTTTATTTATTTTACGTTCGGTATACTATAAATCTGAAGAAGAAAGGGGGTCTCAAGCGGTGCTCCATGGTGAACGTGTGAGACAACAGCTCCAAAATATTTGTAGCGCCAGCAGCCGCTGTTCTCACTCACCCCAGCATCCACCAGCCTCGTTGTTCTCTGTGCAGGTGTCTCCTTGCTCTGGGACGCCAGCACACTCTGCTCTGTTTACCGCTCTAGGGTGCACGTGCGTGTTCGCTCCCGTTCTTACAGGGCCAGCGCGCAACAGGAATATTGACCCCAACCTGTCCCAGCACACCCTGGACTTTAAAAGAAACTCTGCCCACTCCCTTATTGATTGAGCAATGTTGTGTCTTACCCAGTCTTTGTCTGCAAAGGTTCCCTAGCTGTATCCTGTATCCTGCATTCTGTATCCCATACACAGCATCCGTGTCCGGTGTCCTTGCCAAGTCCAGTGTCCGAGATGACTGCACTATCCGTTTCAGGTGTCCGAGCCAAGTCAAGTGCCTGAAACGACTTCAGTGTTCAAGTCCGGTGTCCATGTCAAGTCAAGTGTCCAAGACAACTTCAGTTATCAAGTCCAGTGTCCGTGTCCTTGTCAAGTGTCCGAGACGACTTTAGTGCTCAAGTCCAGTGTCCGTGTCAAGTCAAATGTCCGAGACAACTTCAGTGTTCAAGTCTGGTTATCCAGCACAAGCATGCTTCCTATAGTCTGGTACAAACCAGCTTCCGATAGTCTGGGACAAGCCTGCTTCCGATAGTCCAGTACAAGCCAGCTACCCAGGTACTCTCGTCCTAGTATCTGTAATAGACTTTCCGTTTGACCAGTTGCTACTTTGCTTTGGGGGAGCGGCCCAGTGGATCCACATACAGTCGTGACAGTATTCTCAGGCCATGGATCCCGCTGGTCAATCCAAGACGCCTCTCCAAGCAATGCAAGAAGATATGTGAGCTCACCAAGCATGCCAGGACCAGCTTCTGCTAGCGGTCAATGCTATTGTCACACGCTTGCATCTTGCTTCAGTTGCTGCCCCACCTACTCCACTGCCTGCCAGCACTCCACTCAGTTCTGGGTCCGGACATTTATTGCCACTCCCACCTCATTACAATAGAGATGCAACAACCTGTAGGGGATTTCTCAACTAGTGCAAGATCCACTTCCAGTTGCACGCATACCTCTTCCCCTCTGATCTTACCAAGGTTGCCCTTAATGTCTCCCCCCTCTTTTGCAAAGCTCTAGAATGGGTGAACCCTATCTGAGCACGTGAGAGGCCAGAATCTTCCAACCTACAGCTAGTCCAGGAATATTTTCACACAGTGTTTGAAGAACGCTTCTAACTCTCCACCAAGGGGAGTCGACGGTAGGAGAGTACGCTATACAAATCTGTACTTTGGCAACAGAGTTCGCCTGTAATAATGAAGGCCTGGTTGCAACCTTCTGGCAAGGATTAGCTCCTCAAATAAAAGATGAGCTGGCAGCCCGAGATCTTCCATCTTCCTTGGATGCCTTAAAGAGAACCTTTCACCTCCCCATACATGTGCAGCTGAGTGCAGCATGTAATGGGGATGGGCTACACAAACCCTGGGGCACTTTACATTTTTTTTCTACCTCCCTCCTTTATCTAAATATCGGTGCCGTTATATTTGGCGCCTGATATTTAAATAACCCCCTAGACTGGGAAGAACTAATGTCAAATAATGGGACAAATGATAAATGGGAGATTTTCAAATCTACTTTGGGTTATTATAGTGCAAAATTTATTCCTATAGGTAACAAGTATAAACGACTAAAATTAAATCCCACATGGCCTACGCCTTCTGTGAAAGGGGCAATACATGACAAAAAAAGGGCATTTAAAAAATACAAATCTGAGGGTACATCTGCAGCCTTTGTAAAATATAAAGAGCTTAATAAAATCTGTAAAAATGTAATAAAATTAGCAAAAATACAAAATGAAAGGCAGGTGGCCAAGGATAGTAAAACAAATCCCAAAAAATTCTTCAAGTATATAAATGCTAAAAAGCCAAGGTCTGAACATGTAGGACCCCTAGATAGTGGTAATGGGGAGTTGGTCACAGGGGATCAAGAGAAGGCAGAGTTACTAAATGGGTTCTTTAGCTCTGTATATACAACAGAAGAAAGAGCAGCCGATGTAGCCGGTGCCAGTGCTGTTAATACATCAGTTGATATAATTAATTGGATGAATGTAGATATGGTCCAAGCTAAATTAAATAAAGTAAATGTGCACAAGGCCCCGGGACCAGATGGGATACACCCTAGAGTTCTTAAGGAGCTTAGTTCAGTTATTTCTGTCCCCCTTTTCATAATATTGAGAGAATCTCTAGTGACTGGTATAGTGCCAAGGGACTGGCGCAGGGCAAATGTGGTGCCTATTTTCAAAAAGGGCTCTAGGTCTTCCCCGGGTAATTATAGACCAGTAAGCTTAAGATCCATCGTGGGGAAAATTTTTGAGGGGCTATTGAGGGACTATATACAGGATTATGTGACAATAAATAGCATTATAAGTGACAGCCAGCACGGTTTTACTAAGGACATAAGTTGTCAAACTAACCTAATCTGTTTTTATGAAGAGGTGAGCAGAAGCCTAGACAGAGGGGCCGCTGTGGATTTAGTGTTTTTGGATATTGCAAAGGCATTTGACACTGTCCCTCATAGACGTCTAATGGGTAAATTAAGGAGTATAGGTTTAGAAAATATAGTTTGTAATTGGATTGAGAATTGGCTCAAGGACCGAATCCAGAGAGTTGTGGTCAATGATTCCTACTCTGAATCTACTCGGTTATAAGTGGTGTACCCCAGGGTTCAGTGCTGGGACCACTATTATTCAACTTATTTATTAATAATATAGAGGTTGGGATTAATAGCACTATTTCTATTTTTGCAGATGACACCAAGCTATGTAATATAGTTCAGTCTATGGAAGATGTTCATGAATTGCAAGCGGATTTAAACAAACTGAGTGTTTGGGCATCCACTTGGCAGATGAAGTTTAATGTAGATAAATGTAAAGTTATGCATCTGGGTACCAACAACCTGCATGCATCATATGTCCTAGGGGGAGCTACACTGGGGGAGTCACTTGTTGAGAAGGATCTGGGTGTACTTGTAAATCATAAACTAAATAACAGCATGCAATGTCAATCAGCTGCTTCAAAGGCCAGCAGGATATTGTCGTGTATTAAAAGAGGCATGGACTCGCGGGACAGGGATGTAATATGGCCACTTTACAAAGCATTAGTGAGGCCTCATCTAGAATATGCAGTTCAGTTCTGGGTTCCAGTTCATAGAAAGGATGCCCTGGAGTTGGAAAAAATACAGAGAAGAGCAACGAAGCTAATTAGGGGCATGGAAAATTTAAGTTATGAGGAAAGATTAAAATAATTAAACCTATTTAGCCTTTAAAAAAGACGACTAAGTGGGGACATGATCAATTTATATAAATATATTAATGGCACATACAAAAAATATGGTGAAATCCTGTTCCATGTAAAACCCCCTCAAAAAACAAGGGGGCACTCCCTCCGTCTGGAGAAAAAAAGGTTCAACCTGAAGAGGCGACAAGCCTTCTTTACTGTGAGAACTGTGAATCTATGGAATGGTCTACCACAGGAGCTGGTCACAGCAGGGACAGTAGATGGCTTTAAAAAAGGGTTAGATAATTTCCTAGAACAAAAAAATATTAGCTCCTATGTGTAGAGGATTTTTGCTTCCCTTTTCCCTTCCCTTGGTTGAACTTGATGGACATGTGTCTTTTTTCAGCCGTACTAACTAACACTCAACGGGGCATGTACTGGCAAGGGGGTGTGTTACTATGGCTGTGACATTGTCCAATCAGATATGGACAGTGCCACAGCAAGAGCGAGGAGAGAGAGTGTGCGGTTGCAGCCTTTTCACCCGAACTGGCAAGGGGGCGTGTCACTGCTACGGACAGTGTAAGAGCTGTGGAGAGGAGAGTGCACATGCGCACTCTCATCTCTTCAGCTCTAGTGAGAGATCAGTCTTGTACTTTGTCTGCCAAACTGGCAGGGAGCGTGTCACGGCTACGGACAGTGTAAGAGATGGGGAGCGCTTACACTGTCCGTAGCAGAGACACCCCTCCTTGTCAGTTCGGCAGACAATACAAGACTGATCTCTTGCAAGAGCTGAAGAGATGAGAGCGCGCTCTCCTCTCCACAGCTCTTACACTGTCCGTAGCAGTAACACGCTCCCTTGCTAGTTCGACAGAAGACTAATCTTGAAAGCTAAAGAGTGAGAGTGAGAGCGTGTGCGCGTGCGCACACTCTGTCTCCTCACTCTTGCTGTAACACTGTCCATATCTGATTGGCCAGTGTCACAGACATAGTAACACGCTCCCTTGCCAGTACACGCCCCATTGACTGTTCAGGGGATTATTTAAATATTGGGCGCCAAATATAACGGCACCGATATCTAAGTAACGGTAGGAAAAAAATGTAAAGTGCCCCAGGGTTTGTTCAGCCCTCCCCATTACATGCTGCATTCAGCTGCACATGTTTAGGGAGGTGAAAGGTTCTCTTTAAATCTTCTGGCCACACGGATTGACATGAGGTTCCAAGAACACACCGAGGAGGTTCGTAGGGAAGGTCCTACAGACTGGTTACTAAGTTCCAGAGACCTCTGCTACATCCTTTGGTTGTTGTTCCTGAAGAGCCGATGCAGGCGGACAGACTCAGACTGTCTGAACAGGAGCGGCAGCGCAAACGTTCAGCAGGATTATGTTTGTACTGTGGCCATAAGGGTAATTTTGTGTGTCAATGCCCCCAGAAGCCGGGAAGATCCAGCACCTAGGGTTGGTAGGAGAGACTACACTAGGTGGATTGACCCCTGCTGCAAAATTCTCACCCAAATTATTGATTCCTGTGACAATCTCCTATTGTGAAGAATTGCACACCTTTTCCGCTTATCTGGACTTATCTTGCCCACAACTCCTATGGAGAAACCTCTAGCAGTCGCTCCGGTGAATGGTCAACCTCTGCCAGACCCAATTCTCTCCTTTACTGAACCTCTAAAGTTCCAAGTGGGAGTTCTAGCTATTAACCTTATCCTGCTGGCTCTACCATGGCTTCATCAACACGCTCTTACGCTCATGTACTCAACTGGACTTCCGGAGAAGTATTCCAGTGGGGATCCCGAAGTCTTCACCACTGCCTGTCTCAGGTTCATACTGTCCAGTCCCCTATACCTCAGTCACTCGCTGGCCTGCCTCCACACTATGCATGTTTTTCAGATGTCTTCAGTAAAAAGATGCTGAGGTCCTTCCTCCCCATCGTCTGTACGACTGTCCAATTGAATTGCTCACCTCCTCGTGGATGGGTTTATCCTCTCTCCTTGCCTGAGAACCAGGCTATGCCGGCATACCTCAAGAGAACCTCAAGAGGGGGTTTATCAAGAAGTCTTCTTCTCCAGCCGGTGCTGGATTCTTCTTCATAGAAAAGAAAGATGGATCTCTCTGGCCATGTATCGACTACCGTGGTTTAAACCAAATCATTGTCAAGAACAAATACCCCTTGGCACTAATCTCTGAGCTCTTTGACAGAATTTGTGGGGAAAAGATTTTTACAAAGTTAGACCTACGCGGGGCTTATAACTTGATCCTTAGCCGCAAAAGTGATGAATGGATAACCACATTCAACACCCGAGATAGTCACTACGAATATCTCATGATGCCCTTTGGATTGTGCAATGCTCCAGCTGTTTTCCAGGAATTCGTAAATGACATCTTGCGGGATCTACTGTATGTCTGTGTGGTGATATTTCCTCTTGATTTATTCACTAGATCTGACGACTCACCGGAAGCATTTTGCCAAGTCCTGTTGCGGTTAAGGGGGAATAGTCTATGCATTAACATTTCAGATTGTGGACTCCAGATGGATCCGTATAATGTGAAGTCCATCTTAGAGTGGCCACGTCCTCAAGGTCTCCGTGCCATACAGAGATTTCTTGGTTTCGCAAATTTCTACCGCCAGTTCATCCCAAACTTCTCTTCACTTATGGCACCTATCTCTGCTCTTACCAAAAAGGGAGTGAACGCTAAGGTCTGGATACCTGAGGCAGAGTCGGCACTCTCCAACCTCAAGAGAGCTTTCACTTTAGCTTCCATTCCTCACCATCCTGATGTGTCTCAGCAATTCTCATTGGAGTTTGATGCTTCTTCCATTGGTGCTGGAGCACTACTCTTTCAAAGAAACTCCAAGGGTAAGGCGGTATCCTGTGGCTTCTTCTCAAAGCTCTTTTCTCCTGCAGAACGAAACTACTCCATAGGGAACTGTGAGTTATTGGCTGTCAAATAAGCCATAGAAAAGTGGAGGTATTTGCTAGAGGGGGCTGCTCATCCTATTATCATTTACACTGATCACACGAAGCTCACTTATTTACAGTTTGTGCAACGACTGAACCCTCGTCAAGCCAGATTGTCATTCTTCTTTCGCAGATTCCAGTTCCAACTTCATCTTAGTCCTGCAGATAAAAATGTAAAGGCCGATGTGCTGTCTCGGTCGTTTGAGACAGAGTACTATGAAGAGGATCCTCAACATATCATTGACCTGTCTAGGAATATTTCTGTTAACTCTCTGCAGATTAAAGACACTGTTTGGGCATCCACTTGGCAAATTAAGTTTAATGTAGATAAATGTAAAGTTATGCATCTGGATACCAACAACCTGCATGCATCATATGTCCTAGGGGGAGTTACACTGGGGGAGTCACTTGTTGAGAAGGATCTGGGTGTACTTGTAAGTCATAAACTAAATAACAGCATGCAATGTAAATCAGCTGCTTGAAAGGCCAGCAATATATTTTCGTGTATTAAAAGAGGCATGGACTCGTGGGACAGGGATATAATATTACCACGTTACAAAGCATTAGTGAGGCCTCTTCTAGAATATGCAGTTCAGTTCTGGGCTCCAGTTCATAGAAAAGATTCCCTGGAGTTGGAAAAAATACAAAGAAGAGCAACAAAGCTAATAAGGGGCATGAAGAATCTAAGTTACGAGGAAAGATTAAAAGAATTAAACCTATTTAGCCTTGAAAAAAGACTTTAGGTGGGGACATGATTAACTTATATAAATATGTTAATAGCACATACAAAAAATATGGTGAAATCATGTTCCATGTAAAACCCCCTCAATAAACAAAGGGGCACTACCTCCGTGTGGAGAAGAAAAGGTCCAATCTGCAGAGGTGACAAGCCTTCTTTACTGTGAGAACTGTGAATCTATGGAATAGTAGCTACAGTAGATGGCTTTAAAAAAGGCTTAGATAATTTTCTAGAACAAAAAGAATATTAGCTCCTATGTGTAGAAATTTTTACCTTCCCTTTTCCCATCCCTTGGTTGAACTTGATGGATATGTGTCTTTTTTCAACCGTACTAACTATGTAACTATGTAACATTTCTCCTGGAATAACTTTTGTTCGTCCTACTGACAGGAAGAAAATTCTCCTCTAGGGTCATAATTCCAAGGTGGCAGGACACTCTGGTGTCCGTAAGACTCAGGACTTTATTTCTCATCATTACTGGTGGCCCGTGCTGCCCAAAGATGTTGCGGACTATGTCTCTTCATGTACCAACTGTGCCCAAAACAATGCTACCCATTCCAAACCTGCAGGTCTACTAAAACCGCTGTCTGTTCCTGAAGGTCCTTGTCAACAAATTGCCATGGATTTTATTACTGATCTTCCTCCATCTGCTGGTTGTAACACTGTCTGGGTCATGGTGGATCGTTTTTCTAAGATGGCAAATTTTGTTCCTCTGTCTGGATTTCCGTCAACTCTGCGCCTAGCAAATTTGTTTGTTCAACATATCTTTTATCTACACGGTCTGTCCCTCTATATCGTGTCTGATCAGGGTGTACAATTCACGTCTAAGTTCTGGAGAGCCCTGTGTAAACTCTTGGATGTAAAAGTTGAAAGGATTAATGAAGTGCTAGAAAATTATCTTTGACATTTCATATCTGGTCAACACGACAATTGGGTGCATCTTCCATGGGCCAAATTCTCTTACAATAATCACACAAGTGAATCTACTGTTTCTTCTCCATTTTTTATTGTTTACAGCCAACATCCACATGTTCCTCTTCCTGTACCAGCTACATCTCAAGTGCCTGAAGCCAATTCTTCTTTTGGAAGCTTTCTTTAGGTCTGGCAGCACACCAAGTCTGCGATCCTGCATGCAGTGAATCGCATGAGGAAATATGCCTAGAGTAAGAGAAGACTTCCTCCTCAGTTTCTTTCCGGAGTAAATGTCTGGTTGTCTTCAAAACATATTCGTCTGAAAATTCCCTCCTACAAATGTGCTCCCAGATTTCTCGGCCCCTTAAATCCACGCAGTGTCTTACAAGCTACGGCTATCCCCAATCTCAAGTTTCCCAACTTCTTCCATGTATTCCTCCCGAAGCCTGTGGTCCTGAACTGGTTCAGTAAATCTCCTAGCTCTGCAATTGCTCCCAGCGGTTTTTCTGATGTCTTCCAGGTCAAGGAGATCCTGGACTACAAGATGGTAGGAGGGAAGACCTTCTACCTGGTAGATTGGAGGGGTTCTGGTCCTGAGGAGATGTCTTGGGAGCCAGAAGAAAATGTGGATACTCCAGCTCTCATCAAAAAGTTCCTCTTACCTTCTGGACCTAAGAAGAGGGTGCGTAGGAGGGAGTACTCTAGCGCCGGCGGCCGCTGGTCTCACTTACCCCAGGAGCTGCCAGCCTCGTTGTTATCTGCACCAGCGTCTCCCTGCTGTGGGACACCGGTGCACTCTGCTCTCTCCACCGCTTTGTGCCTTGCACTTGCCTTCATTCTTAAACGGCTAGCGTGCGCAGCAGGAATATTGACCCCACCCTATCCCAGCACACCTGGGCAGGAGTAAATTGATAAGAGTGTTTTTCTCACTTTCCAACACCTACACTTTTTTTTCCCCAATTCGCAAATTTTTTGTTTGTCCTTTTTAGCTAAGATGAGTATTAACGCCTCAACGAAAAAGTACAGGAATACCAACTATAATTATTTTTGGGGGATTGTCCTATCTCTTCCACCTTTTGGCACCCTCTTGTTTGGGCGTTGAAGCTTGTATTTTGAATATACTATATTGGCTTTTGTGCAGAGAGATAGAAGGCTGGGTTGCCCTTTGTCTCCAGTCTTGTTCGCCCTAGTCATGGAGCCCCTGGCGGCAGCTCTAAGGCGGTGTCCTCATATTTTCAGGGATCACAGATGTGCATTATTCGCTAATGATTTGGTTATGACGGTTTCTTGTCCAATCACCAATTCATTTAAGTTGATGCAGAAATGTATAGAAATCTCAAGGTTAGAAGTCACTTTCATACAAAGTCAGAAGCCCTTAGTATTATTATGGTTCAATACACCTACTAAGGTAGTTGGGCTAATACATGTATATAGAAACTCAAGTGAACTGTGTGTTATACGAATATGAACACCTATATAAGAAATCATACATGAACCATTATTAGCGAAAAATAGACAATATTTTATTGAAAGACAAAATCGTTAAAAATAAGTACATTGGAAGTAGCATTACCCATAGAAAAAGGATCCCCACACAGGTCGGGTCCCGCAGCCTCTATAGTATAGTGCAAATAGTACATACAAAGACTTTTACATAAGTAATACGATGAATATGGATAGAAACCATCCAAAGCAATGGAGTATAAATAAAACAGACAGCAGAAAGGTATAATTAAGGAGGCATACAGAACAGAACTATGGGGGAATCAACCACAACATGTGTTTCGCACATAGCTTCTTCGGGGGGCTATAGCTATATTATTATGGTTCAGATGCACCGACTAAACTTTGACTTTAAATGGAATTTAAATAATAAATTTCCCTATTTAGTAATTTGGTTAACTTTTAAATAGAGATGAACAAATTAATTCTTCACTAATCCAATCAGAATTCCCCAAAAATGTTGGATTCATATCAGATTGGACTCAGATGTCCCCAACTACTGCTAAGGTCTCTATCAATATGTCCTTAGTGTATGCTAGATAGAAGCTCTGGCTTATCTGGGCCCCACTAGACTGACACAATGTCTCTCCAATGTGTTTTAAAAAAATGTGTAAATAGGGGATCAATGTACGATGTTTGCTGGGAATGCCCCAACATATGCAGGTTTTGAATTAATATTTATACCTCATTCTATCAGTCACTGGTATTAACCTTAAGAAAAACCTTGAAAACTTCTTTTTAATGTGACAATTTTTGGATATCCCAGAGGGTATGAGGAATATAAAGGGGTAGGCCACTTTTTAATGAAATTTCTAAAATGTCCTAAGTTGCTGTGTTCTGACACAGGCAACTGTAAATACCCCCATCACTTACCTGTGCTTCATTTCAGGGGCCCCTGCTCCCTCTGGAACAGCTTAGTAAACAGAGGATGGCACTATTATCCCATCCATAGCTTTCAAAGGGTGGTGGTCAGGTGATTTGGCAACTGGACCACCTCCCCGTTTGCCTGCTCTTCTGCGCCAGCGCTGATGGAGTTACTGTGCACCGAGATTTAAGAAGATCTCTAATTAGCCAGTGGCATAGATATAGAATGTGCAGAGATAACAGTCACAACTGGGCCTTTATTCTTTGAGGGCACCGTCACAAAACAAGAAGTAGCACTTCAAGTTTTTAGACCAATGTCTGTTAGGTAATCATTTCAGGTAAAACCATATCCTTAGGTGGCCATGCCTTTATTGTTATAGTCTTAGGTAAGTGTTGTAATCTTCAGGCATCCAGTGGCAACAGTGAAGATGTTCATAGTCCCAGGCTAGCTTGAAAACTGAGTAGTCAGAATCGGCAAGTAAGAAGGCAACAATGTCAGTAACTGCAGTGATAGGATCTATAGCACTCAGCCACAACTGGTGAAGTCAACCAAACACAGAGGCTAGGATACTGGAGACACAGGGTAAACAGGGATAGTGGAACTTAGGATACACAGCATAGCATGATACAGGCTTCACATATGGACTTAACAAGAACAGTGTTCCAAAAACGTATTATGCATAGACAGGGTTTAAATAAGCGAGTAGGTTGCTGGGAATATCAAACAGGTGAGGGAAAATAACCAACACTAACGAGACAACACATATAAGAACTCGAAACATTACTGGTAGGATTCTAGTGACAAGGCAGCGAGTGATGGAACTGGAAGGTAATTTGTTCAAAACCCCGGAGGAGCGTGAAACCAGGTTTTATTTTTACACCTGGGCAATACAAAAGATGTACCTCTGTTAGCGGTGTGAAATGTAGTTGAAAATAACAGAAAACATAGATCACTAAACTTGAATGTACAAACAATTTACAATTGCAATGTTTTATGAATTGTTATATTCCATTATTGCACATAAACACAATTTTTTTTCAGATTTTACATAAATATAGCTTAAAGAAAAAGTTCTACAACTTTCTAATATACTTTGTGTATGAATTTCTCACCATTTCAAGATATCTGTTTGCCGTCAGTGAATAAGAACCCTCTTGTTTACATTCAGGGGCAACAAATCTATACATACCTGGTCCTTCTCTCAGCTGAGATGTGGATACAATTGCATCCAATCTAGGCAATGCTCTACAATGGATTCAATTATAGCCACCCTTGTTCTGCATATTAGTGCGGGTCCCAGAGGTGGAAGCCACACCTATCACACATTTATGACATATATTGTAGATATGCCATATATGTGTGAGTTGAGAATACCTCTTAAAGCTTTATACATATATAAGCGGAAAACCCATTGGAAGTGTGACTATTAGGAGCTAGGAGAATGTAATGCAGAGGTATCAACAAGACAAAAGTGTCAAAGCTCCATCGAAACAGAAAAACTTTAAAGTGTAGCTAAACGTTTGACAAACTTCTGACATGTCATAGTGACATGTCAGAAGTTTGGATTGGTGGGGGTCCGAGTACTGAGACCCCCACCAATCGCTAGTACGAAGCAGCTGAAGCGTTCGTGTGAGCGCTCAGCGGCTTCGTGTCTGTTCGGCTGTTTCCGGAAATAAATGTATCGGTCTACAGACTCAATAGAAAGTCTATGAGCCCGTACTCCGATACATTGGCTTTCCGGAAAAAGCCGAACAGACACCAAGCGGCTGAGCGCTCACACGAGCACTTCAGCTGCTTCGTTCTAGAGATTGGTGGGGGTGTCAGTGCTCCGACTCCCACCAATCCAATCTTCTGACATGTCACTATAACATGTCAGAAGTTTGTCAAATGTTTAGCTACACTTTAACTAGGGCATCTATAAGACGCCCATAAAGAGTTAAAGGCACCTGCTATACAGATACCCTTTCCAGAGTCCTTCTAAAAAGGTTGTGTGGGTAAAGCCCTGTCAGGCAGTGACCCTCCTGCAATTACGGTTTCCACTTATAAATGTTCTTATTTATATAGAATTGGAGTTAGATCTCCTCTAGGCAAAGCAGGGAAACATTTCACAATGGAGTAGCTTCTCTGCTTTCCTTTGATGACTTCTGGACCCATTTTTGGTAAAAATATATGTTCCTCACCAGGGGCATAACTAGGAAAGACTGGACCCCATAGCAAACTTTTGACTGGGGCGCTCCCCCCGCTGGGTATCACACAACCCCTCCCCCCATGTAGATAGTGCCTCCCTATAGTTTCCACCACACAGCGCCTCCCTATAGATGGCACTATACACAGCCCCCTGTAGATAGCACCATACACAGCCCCCTGTAGATAATGCCTTACAGCCCCCCTGTAGATAACATCTTACAGCCCCAAATCCCCCTGTAGATAACGCCATACAGCCCCCCTGTAGATAACGCCATACAGCCCCCTGTAGATAACGCCATACAGACACCCCCTGTAGATAACGCCATACAGACCCCCTGTAGATAATGCCATACAGACCCCCCTGTAGATAACGCCATACAGAGTCCCCCCTGTAGATAATGCCATACAGACCCCCCTGTAGATAATGCCATACAGACCCCCCTGTAGATAACGCCATACAGACCCCCCTGTAGATAACGCCATACAGAGTCCCTCTGTAGATAATGCCATACAGACACCCCTGTAGATAATGCCATACAGACCCCCCCTGTAGATAACGCCATACAGACCCCCCTGTAGATAACACCATACAGAACCCCCCTGTAGATAACGCCATACAGACCCCCCCTGTAGATAACGCCATATAGCCGCCCCCCCAAAAAAAAAAACGGCCTGTAGTTTGTCCTACAAAAGACATGCATCCCCTATTTACAGGATAGGGGATACATGTGTGATAGCTGGCAGCGATAAGGAGAACGGGGGACTGAAAGTTCACGAAGTTTTCCATGACAAAGCTCGGATTTCCGGCGTCTGCGCAGTTCAATAAAAATGAAAGGAGCGCTGGTCACGCATGCGCACAAGTGCGACCGGTGCGCAAGTCATTTCTATGGAGCTGCAGACAGACCCCAGAACTCATGGAGAACTTCGGGGGACTTTCGGTCCCCCGTTCTCTTTATCGCTGGACATCCCAGCGATCCCACATGTATCCCCTATCCTGTGAATAGGGGATGCATGTCTTTTGTAGGAACAACCCCTTCAGTGGCGTCACGCTGTAGCAGCCATAGCGGCTGCTAGCGGAGCCTCCAGCCATGGGAAGGGGGGCTCGTGCCGGCGGGCCCTGTAGCAGCTGCTACGGCTGCTATAGCGGTAGTTACACCACTGGTCCTCACACAGACCGTACATATGTGAGGATGGGTGCAACCTTAGAGTCCGTGCACATGGCCATGTTATTGCTCCTTGTCAGCGTCATATATTTAGTGCCAATGACAGAATTGGATTCCGTCTCAATACATTCAAAAACCTTTACCCAAGCATGCTTCCGTTCTTAGCTCTAAATATACTCATGTACAAAGCTCTAATACCGCTATATGCATGAGCACTTCCATTGATCTATCCAGCCATTTAATTTAGTTGAATTTATGACAAATGTACTAATTAATTAAATGGAAAAACACAGTATACAATATATAGTATGTTTATCTGTAGTGTAAGTATAATGAATCAAATTTATCTTTTTACTTTCTCTCAATACATACAATTATATGTATTCGATGAAAATGAATGTTTCTCAGCCAACAGACTTAGAGTTTAGTCCAAAATATTATTTCTTTGCCCTGACCTTGACCTAAGGAAACCTATCGGCATTTCGTACTACTGTGGTCTGTGGTAAAAGCAACCACAGAACTGGATCTTCATAGTGGCAACAAGCCAGCCATTTACTTACCAGCTAATGGTATGGTGATTGATAACAGATATGACGGTGTAAAAATCTAGATTTCATGTTTTCAGCTCTTGAAGCTTTGCCAACACTTATTTTTCAACACAGTAAATACAGTAAAAACGCAATATATTATTTTGTTGGATTGTTTATACCAACACCACTCCTTGGTGTTGACAAGCCATTATAAGTCAAAAGTTACTAATGTCCAATATATTTTACCAACCAATTATGAACTTGTCCTCTTACATTATTTTTAACTCTTGATTATTGACAGTTAATTCTAATCTTATTACCATTAACGTGCAGACATTTATAATATGATGCAAATGTTAATTTATTTAACATATGCTGAATACATTAAATACATAGAAATACAATATTTTATAGATTTCTAAAGACATCACATAGACTATTTTTAATTTTAGAAACTCTGATATGAGGCGATAATTATGAATATGCCAGGCACAAACTTCAGAGGGTCCTTGTCCAAGAACAATGCGTGGGCTCCTTGCCCTCTATCAACTGAGAGAGAAGTGCTTTAGGGTACTGTTCACAGGTAGTGTTTCCTGACGCAGTTATTGGGACGGTTTGTATTGAAAATTACAGGAAAATATATTTTTACAAAAACGATAGCAAAAAACACCTTGAAAATGCCGCCTGTGAACATACCCTTACTCAGCACACGTTTCATGGTTCTGTACCAAAACTTAATATCAGACGTTTTACGATTAGGCCCCCCCCCCCCACAGGTTTTATTCTCATCATGTTCGAGGCAAACATGCTGCAGGCAAATTTGAAGTGTGCCGCCATATGGATGCCTGAGACAGATATAACTTTATGTGAATAAACATATCCCGCATTTAATAAAAGGTATACTACCGAATATCGGACAAACATGCCAAAAGGGCACTCTTTTGACATGTGTGGCAATTGAAGTCTATAAGAATGTCAGCATACAGGTCGATCCCTTAAGACTGTTTTTGTTATTTAATTATTTCACACTTCTGTATCAAATGGGAAACCATGTAAAATAATATGCTAATGTGGGCTATCTTTTATGCTGTGGGTGTGCAGATTGAGTTCTGTTGTTGCTTTAAATATCTGTTATAAACCAGACAGTTACATCCTATAAAAACATTAAGGAATTATAGATAATAAATTGCCCCTAGTATTAATCATAAACTTTTAAAGTTGTCTTAAACATTTCCTGTAGTCATTATGCAAATATATGAGAATTAATAATTTAATGAAGGAATGTATAAATAATTAGGATCACTGTTACACACTTCAACTTTAATTGAATTCTATTAGACTAGACTGAAAAATGAGCTGTCTGATTAATGAGCGGAACAAAATGTTAAATAGAAATTTCTATTTTGATGGTTTAAACAGATTATTTCATAAAAATGAAGTAAATAATAGTGAGCTATTATAAAAAGCATATTGGACATGATATTTTAGAATCTATCTATCTATCTACAGTTAGGTCCAGAATTATTTGGACAGTGACACAAGTTTGGGCATTTCAGCTGTTTACCAAAACATAATGTATATACAGTTATATAATCAATATGGGCTTAAAGTGCAGACTCTCAGCTTTAATTTTAGGGTATTCACATCCTAATTTAAGGAAGGGTTTAGGAATTATAGCTCTTTAATAGGAAGCTGCCTCTTTTTAAAGGGACCAAAGGTAATTGGACAATTATCTCAAAAGCCATTTAATGGGCTTCATGGGTTATTCCCTCGTTAATCCATCAGTAATTAAGCAGGTAAAAGGTCTGGAGTTGATTCCAGGTGTGGCATTTTCATTTAGAAGCTGTTGCTGTGAACCCACAACATGAGGTTAAAGGAGCTCTCAATGCAAGTGAAACAGACCATCGTTAGGCTGAAAAAAAATGAAGAAATCCATCAGAGAGATACCACAAGTGGCCAAATCAACAGTTTGGTACATTCTGGAAAAAAAAGAGCGCACTGATGATCTCGTGAACTTCAAAAGGCCTGGGCGTCCATGGGAGACAACAGTGACCACAGAATCTTTTCCATGGTGAAGAAAACCCCCTTCACAATATCTACTCAAGTGAAGAACACTCTCCTGGAAGTAGATGTATCAGTATCTAAGTCTACCATAAAGAGAAGACTTCATGAGAGCAAATACATAGGGTTCACCACAAGGTGCAAAACATTAATCAGCCTCAAAAATAGAAAGGCCAGATTAGACTTTGCCAAACAACATCTAAAGAGGACAGCCCAGTTCTGGAACAGCATTCCTTGGACAGATGAAACTAAGATCAACCTGTACCAGAATGATGGGAGGAAGAAAGTATGGAGGAGGCTTGGAACGGCTCATGATCCAAAGCACATCACATCCTCTGTAAAACATGGTGGAGGCAGTGTGATGGCATGGGCATGCATGGCTGCCAAAGGCACTGGGTCACTAGTGTTTCTTGATGATGTGACTGAAGACAGAAGCAGCCGGATGAATTCTGAAGTGTTCAGGGATGTACTTTCTGCTCAGATTCAACCAAATGCAGCGAGGTTGATTGGACGTTGCTTCACAGTATAGATGGACAATGACCCAAAACATACTGCGAAAGCCAGCCAGGAGTTTTTTAAGGCAAAGAAGTGGAATATTCTGCAATGGCCAAGTCAGTCACCAGATCTCAACCCGATCGAGCATGCATTTCACTTGCTTAAGACAAAACTTAAGGCAGAAAGACCCACAAACAAGCAACAACTGGGGACAGCTGCAGCAAAGGCCTGGCAAAGCATCACAAAGGAGTAAAGCCAGCGTTTGGTGATGTCCATGGGTTCCAGACTTCAGACAGTCAATGCCTGCAAAGGATTCTCTACAAAGTATTTAAAAAGAAACATTTTATTTATGGTAAGGTTAATTTGTCCAATTACTTTTGAGCCCCTGAAATGAGGAGGCTGTGTAGAAAAATGGTTGCAATTCCTAAATGTTTCACAGGATATTTTTGTTCGGCCCCCTGAGTTAAACCTGAAAGTCTATACTACAATTGCATCTCAGTTGTTTCATTTCAAATCCAATGTGGTGGCATGCGCTCTGCAATAGCATAAAGATTGTGTCACTGTCCAAATAGTTCTGGACCTAACTGTATCTATCTTTCTATCTATCTTCTATCTATCATCTATCTATCTATCTATCTATCTATCTATCTATCTATCTATTTATATCTATATACGTGCAAATTCAGCATCACAAACAATTCTCTTTTTTTTCTGTCCTTTCTATTTTATTTTGATTAATTGGTCAGAAATTATGGTCAATACATTGTCAACGTCATAATGTGTTGTTATTTTATTTTGTTCATCAAACTCTTCTATACATTAAATTTTACATTATATAGTAATATTTATAAACTATTTAAAAAATGTAGAAACGTTACAACTTTGCATGAAAATTTAATTCTAGCTTACTCGAGTGAAATTCCAACACCTTAACTCCTGTTGCTCTTTCCAGAGTTGATCCTGTCATGTTTGTTTTTTTCTCTTCTCCAAATGAAACTTATCACGTTTTCACCTTTTTCTGTACCTCTAAGTTCAGTCATCTTTTTAACTGGTTCCCGACCGCTGGCTGTATTTTTACAGCCAGCGGTCAGGGTCCTTAAAAACCGAGCCATAGACTTTTTACGTCTCGGGTTTTAACTTGCTGCCCGCGCGATCGGGCAGCTGAATGTCGGGTCTCCGGCTGTCAGTGACTGCCGGGGACCCTGAGGAGAGGATAGAAGCAGCTTTCGCTGCTTCTGTCTTCTCCGATGTCTTTTTACACAGCGCTCAATGAACGCTGTGTATAGGAATAGAGACAGCAGCAGCGGCGCTGTCTCTATTCCTCCCGGTGATCATGTGACTGGTCACATGATCACCGGGTGCCGTTACTGACAGACTGCTGCTGGGTCTAACTAGACCCAGCACAGCCCTATTAGTGACAATCGTCACTATGAGAGGGCTGATTTCCCCTGTAACTGAGGCTGTTGTGCAGCCCCAGTTACAGTGGAAAAACATGGTGTAAAAGAAAGAAAAAAAAATATATAAAGTTCCCGAAAGGTCTTTTTTGACCTTTGAGGGACAGACCATAGTAATAAAAAAATAGTAAAGTAAAGTACAAAAAAAAATTTAATAATAAATACACATAAAATACCCACCCCAAAAAAAACGTTCCCCCCCCCGCTAATCATTGTTGTAACGCTAGCGCTGACCCAATTACCCTAATATAGACATGTAATATATTAACATTTACGGTAGACAATGATGATCACAAATAAAAGGTCTATTTTAGGGTAAAATCATGTTATTACCCAAAAAAAATGGCTGAAACGTAAAAAAGCTTATTTTTTTACTATTATTTTCAAACGTTATGAATAAAAATTCTAAAATAGCAAAAAAGGTGTGTATAAAAATGATAAAAAAAGAAACCTGCATTGTCTACGGAAAAAACGTCGCAAAAATCACGTAGTTAGCCCAACAAATAAAAAAGTTATAGCCATTTAACTAACATGTGCTAAAAACGGCTAAACAGTGTCTGGTCCTGAAGGCGCAAAATAGCCCGGTCCTGAACTGGTTAATGTTGCAGATAGCACTGATATTTGGCTTATAGCTGACAACTTAGAACATTCAAGATACACTGCATGTGTAGGAAGTTCTACCATATTGATGAAGTATCATGGGTCCATGATATCTATAATTCCTAAATCTATTAACCTAATCCAGAGTCGAGTACTACTTTATTAGTTTCTTAATTTGTGAATTTCTTTTTTAGTAAAAAAAAATTCTGGAGAAAATGCAAACATAAAAATAGAGATTGAAACCTGATCCCTTTGATCAACCTTTCCAGACGGGATAGAGAATACTATATAACACAAAGGTAATTATTTTATATTAATTCACCTATAAAAATGATGAAAGTCAAATACTTTTGTCAGAAAAAAAATACATGAACAGCTAGGATAATCATTAACTTTAAAGGGATATTTACAGCTAAGAGTGTCAATTGAATTGCATTTACATGAGCTTTGGATGCACCTATTCTAAATGAAAAAACAAAACATAAACCTAAGTCTTCACTACAGTTGAATCTTCATTACAGTGGGTTTGTAATCGCATGCCATACTATGTATGAAAAATATATTTTTGAGTATCTAGAAGAGAAAAAAAGACATAGGGCGCCACATCGTGTGGTAAATTCAACAAAACATGGGGGAGCGTTAGTGGTATATGTGCTCACCTTATTTGGTTGTACAGGTTAGGTACAACACCAGTGCATGTAGACAGTAAGTTGTCAGCTGCTTCAATGTCCAGATATATTCCAACAAGGGAAGAAAAAAAAGAGGGGATTCCAAAGAAGCTCTGGTGATATCCGTGAGGGTTAAGATCAAAGTTATTTATTGCTTGAGTTAGATAAATAGAATGCTTAAGATGATGTGGCTACGCGTTTCAACACTGGTCCGGCGTCTTCATCATGAATCCCCTCTTTTTATCTTCTCTTGCTGGAATTTATAAAGATATTTTTGAGGATCTCATCAGGCTTGAGACTGTGTGATTCTTCAAACCTCTATTCAATGGGTACAAAACATAACAATATTACAACTGTCAGTAATGGCAAACAAAAATTACTCAAAAAGCAATGCTGATAACATTCAGTAGACCAAAGGAAGACAAGAGCTTTACAACTACTAGAGCCGTCTCTCCACTGGTTAAGGTTCATGAGTCCTTCATCAAGAAACCATTGAACAAGAATATGGTATACAGAAGTATAGCGAGTCAATAATAACCAAGTACCTGATTTAACCAGTTCAGGACCGGGCTATTTTGATCCATCAGCACCAGACACAGTTTAGCCCTTTTTAGTTCTCGTTAGTTAAACAGCTATAACTTTTTTATTTGTTGGGCTAGCGATGTGATTTTTGTGATGTTTTTTCCGTAGACAATGCAGGTTTATTTTTTTTAATCATTTTTATACACATCTTTTTTGCTATTTTAGAATTTTTAGTCTTAAAGTTTGAAAATAATAGTAAAAAAAGAAGCTTTTTTACATTTTAGCAATTTTTTTCTGGTAATAACATAGTTTTACCCTAAATTAGACCTTTTATTTGTGATCTTCATTGTCTACCGTAAATTTTAATATATTACATATATTACATGTCTATTTCAGGGCTAGCGTTACGACAATGATTGGCGGGGGAACGTTTTTTTGGGGGTGGGTCTTTTATGTGTATTTATTATTAATTTATTTTGCACTTTATTTTACTTTTATTTTTTTATTACTATGGTCTGTCCCTCAAAGGTCACAAAAGACCTTTGGGCAACTTTTTTTTTTCTTTCTTCTTTTACACCATGTTTTTCCACTGTAACACAGCAGCCCCAGTTACAGGGGAAATCAGCCCTCTCATAGTGACTATTGTCACTAATAGGGCTGTGCTGGGTCTTGTAAGACCCAGCAGTAGTCTGCCACTAACGGCATCCAGGCAATCATGTGACCAATCACATGATCACCGGGTCCAATAGAGGCAGCGGCACTGCCGATGCCTCTGTTCATATACACAGCGCGCATTGTGCGCTGTGTAAAAGTGATCAGAGAAGATAGAAGCAGCTTGTATCTTATCCCCACGTCCCCGGCAGTCACTGACAACCGGAGACCCGACATTCAGCTGCCCGATAGCTCGGCCAGCAAGCTAAAACCTGTGCCGTAAAAAGTCTATGATGTGGGTTTTAAGCACCCTGACCGCTGGCCGTAAATACACAGCCAGCGGTCGGGAACCAGTTAATCAAGAAACACGATTCTGGATGGATCATGACTTAGGACTGGGTTTCTGCCATAGGAGTAGGACAGAAATTTAACTATTTATGGAATACTGAAGTATGGAATTATGTATTGTACCTGCAATTTTTACACGACCATAACACACCAAGCTGTCTACCAAAGAATGGTTGAAGAAGAAGAAATTTCACAGTTGGCTAAGTTAATCCTTTAGAAATGTTTTTGTTACACTATCCGAAGCATTGTATTTATGCAAGAAAGCCCACCAATATCCATGAGTTAAAGTAGTACCATAAGAAAGGGTGGGATGTGTGGGACAAATAAAGTCACCATGAATGGTTATCGGACGTTATTTCTGCTGACATTGGTCACAGTAGTCCATTATAGAATAAGGACACACATTTTCTGAGAAAGGCATTTATATATATATATATATATATATATATATATATATACTACCGTTCAAAAGTTTGGGGTCACCCAGACAATTTTGTGTTTTCCATGAAAACTCACACTTATATTTATCAAATGAGTTGCAAAATGACTAGAAAATATAGTCAAGACATTGACAAGGTTAGAAATAATGATTTTTATTTTAAATAATAATTTTCTCCTTCAAACTTTGCTTTCATCAAAGAATGCTCCATTTGCAGCAATTACAGCATTGCAGACCTTTGGCATTCTAGCTGTTAATTTGCTGAGGTAATCGGGAGAAATTTCACCCCATGCTTCCAGAAGCCCCTCCCACAAGTTGGATTGGCTTGATGGGCACTTCTTGCGTACCATACGGTCAAGCTGCTCCCACAACAGCTCTATGGGGTTGAGATCTGGTGACTGCGCTGGCCACTCCATTACAGATAGAATACCAGCTGCCGGCTTCTTCCCTAAATAGTTTTTGCATAATTTGGAGGTGTGCTTTGGGTCATTGTCCTGTTGTAGGATGAAATTGGCTCCAATCAAGCGCTGTCCACAGGGTATGGCATGGCGTTGCAAAATGGAGTGATAGCCTTCCTTATTCAGAATCCCTTTTACCTTGTACAAATCTCCCACTTTACCAGCACCAAAGCAACCCCAGACCATCACATTACCTCCACCATGCTTGAGAGATGGTGTCAGGCACTCTTCCAGCATCTTTTCAGTTGTTCTGTGTCTCACAAATGTTCTTCTGTGTGATCCAAACACCTCAAACTTTGATTCGTCTGTCCATAACACTTTTTTCCAATCTTCCTCTGTCCAATGTCTGTGTGCTTTTGCCCATATTAATCTTTTCCTTTTATTAGCCAGTCTCAGATATGGCTTTTTCTTTGCCACTCTGCCCTGAAGGCCAGCATCCCGGAGTCGCCTCTTCACTGTAGACGTTGACACTGGCGTTTTGCGGGTACTATTTAATGAAGCTGCCAGTTGAGAACCTGTGAGGCGTCTATATCTCAAACTGGAGACTCTAATGTACTTGTCTTGTTGCTCAGTTGTGCAGCGGGGCCTCCCACTTCTCTTTCTACTCTGGTTAGAGCCTGTTTGTGCTGTCCTCTGAAGGGAGTAGTACACACCGTTGTAGGAAATCTTCAGTTTCTTGGCAATTTCTCGCATGGAATAGCCTTCATTTCTAAGAACAAGAATAGAATGTCGAGTTTCACATGAAAGCTCTCTTTTTCTAGCCATTTTGAGAATTTAATCGAACTCACAAATGTAATGCTCCAGATTCTCAACTAGCTCAAAGGAAGGTCAGATTTATAGCTCCTCTAAACAGCAAAACTGTTTACAGCGGTGCTAACATAATTGCACAAGGGTTTTCAAGTGTTTTCAAGTGTCATCCATTAGCCTTCTAACACAGTTAGCAAACACAATGTACCATTAGAACACTGGAGTGATGGTTGCTGGAAATGGGCCTCTATACACCTATGTAGATATTGCATTAAAAACCAGACGTTTGCAGCTAGAATAGTCATTTAGCACATTAACAATGTATAGAGTGTATTTCTGATTAATTTAATGTTATCTTCATTGAAAAAAATTGTGCTTTTATTTCAAAAATAAGGAAAATTCTAAGTGACCCTAAACTTTTGAACGGTAGTGTATATATATATATATATATATATATATATATATATATATATATATATATATATATATATATATATATAAAATGGCAGTCAGTATGTTTGGTGCAACTTACAATTGAGTTTTTATTAAAACATTTTACTCAGATACCCCGTCAGTCCCACGGACCTGACGGATACAGGTTTCAGCGCTAGATACAGCTGCTCTGTATACAAGATACAATGCAGATGTATCTCAAAAAGTAAAAATAATTTTAATAAAAACTAGTTTGAAAGTTACACCAAACACACTGACTGATATTTTTATTTAAAAAAAATAATAACTTCCAAAGGTTTACTTAGTCTTTAAGCATTTAAGGATTATCCATAGTCCCAGAGTAGGAGGTGCACCTGTCAGGCATTTATGACATATCCTGTGCATTGCATTCATCAATTTCACCTGGTGCAAACTCCGCAGTTATCTCTCCCCTTTACCGGTTTTCTTTAACCTTTTTGCATATTGCAGGTATTCTATGTGTGTTTAAGATGAATATATTGTGTACTCTAAAGATAAATAAAGATAAATAAAAAAAAAAACTAATGAGAGAACGAGAGCACAGACTTTCAAGCACCACATCAATCAGAATGCACAAGCTGTATATCTTTAGCTGTGATCCAGGATAGAAACCAGGAACATTCTCAGGACCTTCATGGTTAAAAGGAATATTCTAAAGATACAGTAGGACGAACCAGACTTACCCACCCCTTTTCTCGGCCATAGAAATGGTTGAGTGGCAAAGAGAAAGGTTGTTGTCTGTCAGAACTGGCTTTGGGAAGAAGTTGGGGAAGGTAGAGTGGTGACTTTTGAGGGCAGGGGCAGACATACAGATGTGTCCACCCTCACCTTTGCTTGAATTTGGTTAAGGACGCTGATTTTTCATGAAACAAATTCAGTACAATATCATGACATGCTAGCAAAACCCTTCACAGGCTGCAACTCACATAACAACCACTGTATTGCCACACATAGACACATATAACATAGACATCCCATGACAGATCATTGCAAAATCCTATTTTGTTTTTTAAAGCTGTCATCTCGTGCCACACGTCTCAGGATATGTTGAGATAAGAGGTAAGGAAGGACATAACTGTACTATTGGAAAAACCTGTGCAGCTGCAAAGGGACCTAGCAGATAAGAAGGCCCACTGTCACCTTAAACGGTAACTAAACGTTCAGCAAACTTCTGACATGTCAGAATGGTTATCGGACGTTATAAGCCCTACACCGCTACATCGGCTTTCCAGGAAAAGCCGAACAGAAGCAAAGCGGATCAGCACTCATACGAGCCCTTCTGCCACTTCGTTTTAGCGATTAGTGGGGGTCTCAGTGCTCGGACCCCCACCAATCAAAACTTATGACATGTCACTATGACATGTCAGAAGTTTGTTGAACGTTTAGTTACCCTTTAAAGTAGACTTCTTCTGTCTATTAGATTGTATGTAAATATCTGAGCTAATGAATTGCATGGCTAAAAATTACTGATGAATTGTTAGAGAGACATAAGGGGGTGATTTATGATGAGATATTGGAGAGCGAGGGGTCCATTTACTGATCTTGCACTGCGTCCTCAGCTGTCTGTGGTAGCCCCTCTGTGAAGGACTGGCAATAGCAGTGGAAAATTGGTTGGCAGTTAGGGTCCTTTAAAACAAAAAAGGATTTCTGAACAATGAACAGATATTGAGATAAGCAGATGTCATGAGCCCCTAGGCAACAAGCAAATTGTGGGTCGAGATAGCCAGTCACAGTTGGAGGATACAGATGGGTTAAGGCACTAAAATATATAGATTGACTGACTTAACTGGGGATGGAGAATCTCAACTACGCATGTGAAGGTCTCTGGGTCGGTAACTTCAAGGACTAATGATAAAGATAAATTGTAGAACTTGTGGAACTGTTGCTAACTAGAGGCTGGAATCAGGAATTAAAGACATAAGAAAAAAGCCATAAAGCTTCGTACCCAGCTCATCAGAGACTGATTCACACTATGGTCCACATTAACTATTGGTGTCCATCTATTAGACCAGGCAGGCACAAAATGTGCCAAATCTAACACAGTGGTGCATGTAGAAATAGTCAATTTAGATATTGCTCTGGTCACGTTCAAACACAATATCCCAGTGCTGCAAGACAAAAGTGTAAACCACTGAAACTCCCTGGCATAATTCTTAAATGTATTTGGTTCACATCTGGGACTCTCGGAGATTATAGTTTTATACTATTTTCAACTGTATATTTTTGATAGAAAGATGCTATTCCAATACTAACTATGATAATACAACTATGCAGTTATTAAAGTTATGTATTTTAAAAGGTTCCTCATATTCCCATTTATAAGTATAATATGTTTTACTTGTATGTTAGCATCTAATAGCACATGATGTTATTAGAATAAGAGCAAAGAATGATGTCTTAGTTATATAAACTTTCAATGGCCTTATTTATAGGGCAATGAATCTCAACATTTGGGAAATGATGCCATCTAGTGGTGTTTTAGAAAACTACCAACTCCACTAACCACAATGTTTGCTTATGATTCTACTCAATTTTCAAAATATATTTAGACCAGTAACCGATGCCTTTTCAACATTTCAAAGTGGAAAATGTGTATTTTTCAGGAAGATACAGGAAAGGTCAATAAGGTTAGAGAAAAAATATTCCAGATTTTTAAATCAATTATTGTGAGGCATAATGTGCAATAAATCCATGATATTTTGTATGGAAAATAATCCCCACCACTTGAAGGGGTATTCTGGTTACAACAAGTTACCCCATATCCATAGGGTAGGGGGTAACTTGCTGATCAGTGGGTATCCGACAGCTGGGACCCCCACAGTTTATGAGAACGGGGGTACCGTACTTGAACTTGTAACCGGAATACCCCTTTACCTTAGAAATAATCACTGTAGCAATGATTCTTATTCTTGATTGCAACTGAAGATTTTGCTTAACCCCTTTGGAACATAGCTCTTTTTTTGGCCACATGGGCAGCATGGTGGCTCACTTTTGGCTTCTAGCATTGGAATCCTGGGTTTAAATCTAACCAAGGGCAACATCTGCTGGAGTTTTTATGTTCTACCCCTGCTTGCTTAGGTTTCCTCCTGCACTCTAAAAACATATTGGTAGGTTAATTGGCTTCCTATGAAATTATTACCAGTGTGTGTATGGCTGAGACAGTGAGCCCCATTGGGGATAGGAACTGATTTCAATGGTGACAATCTCTGTACAGCATCGCGGAATATCTATGTGGTATTTAAGTATTAAACTAAAAAATTAGAACAGAGAATTTATTTAATCTTATCTGCATTCCATCAGCCATAACTTAGCATTTCATTTCTAGGAATTTTTATCAATTTCGGAAAATACACTATATGGACAAAAGTATTGGGGCACATATTTTAATCATTGAATTCAGGTGTTTAATTTAGTCCTATTGCCACAGGTGTAAAGTCCTTCCTGACATTTGTCGTATGGATAAATCATGGAAAGCTAGGGCTTCCCGCATTTTGCCGTATCCATACGACAAATGGATGGCATCGGCTCAGAAGCTGAGTCGGTGCCATCATCGCTGGATGTCAGCGATGTATTACAGCTGACATCCACCTGAAATGGCGGGGACCGAAATTAGCTTCGATCCCCACCATTAACCCTTTAAATGCAGCGGTCAAAAGCGATCGCTGCATTTAAGAAATTTGCAGCTCATCGGAACCCCAGCAATGAAATTGCCGGGGTTCCGGTGGCTGCAATGGCAAACGGAGGCCTAATACTGGCCTCCCGGTCTGCCCAGCATGGAAGCCGTTCAGGCCCCGCCTGGAAGTGGGACCTGAAAGGCTTCCGTAGCCGTCGGCAAGATGGCGCCGGCTCAGGAGCTAAGCCGGCGTAATCAGCGGTGGATGTCAGCTGTATATTACAGCTGACATACACCTGTAACGGCAGGAACCAGATCTAGCTCCGTTCCCTGCCATTAACCCCTTAGATGCAGCGATCGAAAGCGATCGCTGCATCTTAGAGGTTGATAGCAATCACAGGGCTGCTGACTGCCGCTATGGCAGCAGGAGGCCTAACAATGGCAACCTGCTCTGCCATTACGGAAACCGATTAGGCCCCTGCCGAGAGGCGAAGCCTAATTGGCTTGCTGTCAGTGAATTACTGACAGATCTAATACATTGCACTACATAGGTAGTGCAATGTATTAGAAAAAATAATCTGAAAGTTGGACCTTCAAGTCCCCTAGTGGGACTTAAAAAACAAAGTATAAAAAAGTGGGAAAAAAAGTGAAAAAAACAAAGTTTTAAAACATATAATAAAAGTTTCAAGTAATAAAATAAAATACAATCTCCCTTTTCCCTTATCAAGTGCTTTATTATTGAAAAAAAAATAAACCATACGTATTTGGGGTCGCCACGACCGTAACAGCCTGAGCTATAAAAATATTATGTGATTTATTCTATGCGGTGAATGGGGTAAAAAAAACTTAAACAAATATACCAGAATTTCTGTTTTTTCGTCACTTTGCCCTACAAATATTGGAATAAAAAGTGATCAAAAGGTCACATGTATCCAAAAATGGTACCTATAAAAACTATAGCTCATCTCGCAAAAAACAAGCCCTCATACAGCTCCGTCGATTAACAAAATTAAAACATTATGATTCTCACAACTTGGCGGCACAAAAAATACATCCTTTTTACAAAAGTAATTTTATTGTGCAAAAAGTTGTAAAACATAAAAAAGCATAACTATAAATTTGGTATCGCTGGAATCGGACTGACCAGCGATACCAGCAGAATAAAGTTAACATGTAATTTATAACTCATGGTGAACGCTGTATAAAAAAAAACCTAAAAAAAACTATTCCAGAATTGCTGTTTTTTTTTTATCACCTTGCCTCCCAAAAAATAGGATAAAAAGAGATCAAAAAGACGCATGTACCCCAAAATGGTACCAATAAAAACTACAGCCCGTCCTGCAAAAAAACAGCCCTCATACCACTACGTCTATCAAAAAATAAAATTAGTTAAGGCTCCAATAAGTCAGGAAATAAAAAATATATGCAGTTGTGCAGGCCCGAGGGGAACATTTCTTCTGTTTCAAGAGGCGAATTATCAAGGCCCTAAAATTAGGGAACCAGGAAGGGGAGGGCCCAAACATATCTGCTGGAAGCGACGGTGCCCGTATTTTACCAGGACAACCCTTTCCCAGCAAAATGCCCCAAACTGCAAAGGTGCGGAGTGTGGACCAAAAGGGGGATAAGTAAAGACACCATTTATTAGTGCAACACCGGCCTGTGGAGAAAGGATTGCTTCACAGCGTAACACACATCTATGGATTATTTTATTGTTTACCCCATTAATATACCACATGACCATGCCCCTGATGTACTCTGCCCAGCTCACATATGCCCCACATTATAAACTGAAATACCAGTAATACGCAAACAAAAATATTACCAAGCAAAATCTACGCTTCAAAAGCCAAATGGCGTTCCCACCCATCTGAGCCCTACAGCGTGCCCAAACAGCAGCTTACCTCCAAAAATATGGCATCGCCATAACCGGGAGAACCCTTTTAACAATTTTCTCCAGTGGCACAAGCTGGACACGACATATTTGCCACTGAAATGGCATATCTGGGGGAAAAATTGAAATTTTTACTTTGCAGCATCCGCAGCGCAATTATTTATGGAAAAGACCTGTGGGTGAAAATGCTCACTACACCCCTTAATAAATGCCTTGAGGGGTGTAGTTTCTAAAATGGGGTTTCTTTTATTACTTCACATCAGAGCCCTGGAATTGTGAATCATATCTATGGAAAAAATCCCATTTTCACTCTGCAACATCGAGTGCGCACTAATTTCTGCAACATGCTCACTACACCCCTAGGTGAATACCTTAAGGGTGTAGTTTACAAAATGGGGTCACTTCTGGGGTTTCCACTGTTTTGGTCCCACAGGGGCTTTGCAAATGCGACATAGCGACCAGAAACCAATCCAGCAAAATCTGCACTCCAAAAGCCAAATGGCACTCCTTCCCTTCTGAGCCCTACTGTGTGCCCAAACAGCTGTTTATGACCACAAATGGGGTATTACCGTGCTCAGGAGAAATTGCTTTACAAGTGTTGCGGTTCTTTTTTTCCTTTATTTATTTAGAAAATGAAACATTTTGAGCTAAATCTACGTCTTATTAAAGAAAAGGGATTGTTTTTATTTTCACTGCCCAATTCTAATAAATTCTATGAAACACCTGTGGGGTCAAAATGCTCACTACACCCCTAGATTAATTCCTCAAGGGGTGTAGTTTCCTAAATTGAGTCACATTTTTTTTTGTTTTCACTGTTTTGGTCCCTCAGGGGCTTTGCAAATGTGACATGGCCTCCGCAAACCATTCCTGCTAAATTTGATCTCCAAAAGCCAAATGGCGCTCTTTCCCTTCTAAGCCCTGCCGTGTGTCCAAACAGCCAATTATGACCACATGTGGGGTATTGCTTTACTCGGGAGAAATGGCTTTAGAAATTTTGTGGTGCTTTTTCTCCTTAAGTCCTTGTGGAAATGAAAAAAAAAAAATAGCTAAACCTATATTTTCTTTGAAAAAATGTAGATTTTCATTTTCACGGCCTAATTTCAATCATTTCTGAAAAAAACCTGTGTGGTCAAAATGCTCACTATACCCCCAGATAATTTTCTCAATGGGTATAGTTTCCAAAATGGGATCACTTGTGGGGAAGTTTCCACTGTTTTGTCCTCTCAGGGGCTTTGCAAATTTGACATCGCCTCCGCAAACCATTCCTGCTAAATTTGAGCTCCAAAAGCCAAATGGCGCTCTATCCCTTCTAGGCCCTGCCGTGTGTCCAAACAGCCGTTTATGACCACATGTGGGATATTGTTTTACCCGGGAGGAATTGCTTTACAAATGTTGCAGTGCTTATTGCCTTTTAGTCCTTGTGGAAATTTAAAAAAAATTAGCTAAACCTACATTTTCTTTGAGCGCTTCTGCCTCTTCGTTTTAGCGATTGGTGGGGGTCTCAGTGCTCTGACCCCACCAATCAAAACCTCTGACATGTCACTATGACATGTCAGAAGTTTGTCGAATGTTTAGTTATCCTATAACTATAATGTGACCAGGGCCGGCCTTAGGTTGGATGGCGCCCTGTGCGGGACTCTCTATTGCCGCCCCCTACACAAACCAAAACGTAACCACATATATAGACACGCTGGAACATATATACTGTACATACATAAAGACAGACATTTAGACATACTGGCAAATATACATACACACATCTGGAATATATACAGTACATACAGGTAAATATATAGACGTACAGACACATATATACACACACACCGGCAGATAAATACACAGACAGGGACATATACAAATACATAAAAGGCACATATATACAAGCACAAAGATACATTCACAAACAGACCCATATATACCCACACAGGCACATATATACCCAGTACAGATAAGGTAGTAGATGTTACCTGCAGTCCTATGTAACACCACAGATAACACTGTGATAACACTCTGAGTACAGATAATGTCGTAGATGATAACTATACCCACAGACACATATAAACACACACACACACGCACGCACGCACACACACACACACACACACACACACAGGCATATATAAGGGCAGCAGTGTATTTAAGGGGCAGCAGAGTATATAAGAGGCAGCAGGGTATATAGGGGCAGCAGAATATATAGGAGGCAGCAGGATATATAGGGGCAGCAGGATATATATGGGGCAGCAGGGTATATAGGGGCAGCAGAGTATATAGGAGGCAGCAGGATATATAGGGGGCAGGAGGATATATAGGGGCAGCAGAATATACAGGAGGCAGAAGGTTATATAAGGGGCAGCAGGTTATATAAGGGGCAGCAGGAAATATAGGGGGAAGCAGGGTATATAGGCGCAGCAGGGTATATAGGGGCAGCAGGGTATATAGGAGGCAGCACAGATATATTTGTTTTATCTGTTCTACTTTAATATTGAACACACACTTTTACAAAGAGACATAAACACATGCAGAGGCACACACACACACACACACACACACACTGTAACATATACACATACAAACACAGAGACACATACTATATACACACAGAGACACATACTGTATACACACAGAGACACATACTGTATACACACACACACACACACAAACACACACACATACTGTACACACACACACACACACACACACACACAGAAATACACAGAGACACACAGACACCCACCATCTCTTCTTGCTGACAGGATCACAGGCTTCATGCAGGACGGGCTGTGGGCGGAGCTTTCTCCTCTGCTCCTCGGCTCTTATTTACTCCGTGTGTGTAACTGAAAGCAGAGCACAGAGTAGAGGCAGAACCCAATGGTGCCCGCTACATGCTTGGAGGAGTAGGCAGCGCCCTGTGCGCTCGCACAGCTCGCACAAGCCCTGAATGTGACGTCATATTTCATTATGACCTTACAGTATTGACTATTCATATAATCTATTTTTAATAAAGCTTAATCACATTCTGCTTCATTTTGCCCACATATTGCACCGCATATTGATTCTAATCGATGGGACGCTACATTCTACCCAATTCTGGACATACACACAAATGACTTATACTTGGCAGTAATGTCTTTCAATTATTTACTATTCTTCTCAATCTAATATTTTATATAAAAAATAATAACATAACAACGTTGGGTTTTATTTTTTGTTTTATTATTTCAACACGCATCACTTTTCAATAGTTTATGTTTAATAATCCAAATACATTAAAAAAACGTAAGAAATGAAATGATATACTTTTTGTTAATAAATGTACTATGACACACTACTTATTACATTAATTATAATGATTATTTCAAAAATATCAAAGCCTTAACATGACTTGTAAGGTAATCGATTTTATTGTTAGTTTTTTTTCTGTCAATAAAACCAAAACTCTATAATAAACTTTGTAACCTTCTTTTTAAATAAGCAAAACCTCTAAATATTATAATAGACCTATCAAAACTCGATATATACATAAATAATCCAATAAAACTAGGACCTAAATATTTTTTTACAGGAATGCGCTAGCACAGTTCCTTACAAGCAAAACATTTACATTGTCCGGACATCAGATCATGTGTATATCAAACAGCAGCATTTATCACCCTGTACAAAGGCACATAGTATACTTATGCATATATAGGGCCTATAGCTTCTCAAAAGATACAGGCAGTTTCCGTGTGGGAATCATCACTCCAGAAACAATGGCCTTCACTGGTTCCATATCAGTGGCTCTTATGTGAAAATTCTGTAAAATCTAAAATAGAGGAAAAAAAAAGGAAAACATTTTTAATGGATGCTAATACTCATTTAGGTTGTATTCAGACGGTGTCGTTTTCCCACGTTTTTTGCCGTGGTTTTTGCCACGTGGGCTGAAACCCACACTGCAATAACACTATGTGCATACACCCTTACAGTCTTTGTTTCTGTTTTAATTCTTAAGTTAAAGAGGCTCTGTTACCACATTATAAGTGCCCTATCTTCTACATAATGTGATCGACGCTGTAATGTAGATTACAGCAGTGTTTTTTATTTAGAAAACCAATCATTTTTGACGGAGTTATGACCTATTTTAGCTTTATGCTAATGACTTTCTTAATGGACAACTGGGCGTGTTTTACTTTTTGACCAAGTGGGCGTTGTGGAGAGAAGTGTATGACGCTGACCAATCAGTGACCAATCAGCGTCTTACACTTCTCTCCATTCATTTACACAGCACATAGTGATCTAGCTAGATCATAATGTGCAGTCACATACTCACATATTAACGTTACTCAAGTGTCCTGACAGTGAATAGACATCACTTCCAGCCAGGACGTGATATCTATTCAGAATCCTGAAACTTCGGTAACGTTTGTGTGAGATTTACAGCACAGCAAGCGTAATCTTGTTTTAAATGACAGTTTACAGCTTGCCTTGCTGTAAATCTCACACAAACGTTACCGAAGTGTTAGGATTCTGAATAGACATCACATCCTGGCTGGTAGTGATGTCTATTCACTGTCAGGACACTTGAGTAACATTAATGTGTGTGTATATGGCTGCACATAGGGATCTAGTAAGATCACTATGAGCTGTGTAAATGCATGGAGAGAAGTGTATGATGCTGATTGGTCAGCGTCATACACTTCTCTCCACAACGCCCACTTGGTCAAAAAGTAAAACACGCCCAGTTGTCCATTAAGAAAGTCATTAGCATAAAGCTAAAATAGGTCATAACTCCATCAAAAATGATTGGTTTTCTAAATAAAAAAACACTGCTGTAATCTACATTACAGCGCCGATCTCCTTATGTAGAAGATAGGGCACTTATAATGTGGTGACAGAGCCTTTTTAACTAGTGAATTTATAGTGATTTTAATCTGACACAGAATAGCAAATAAAAAATATTATTTCACACTTACCATCATATTTTAGCTGATATATGGGTAGTGTCACTTACATAAAAAAGGGGGCTAAGTTTTGAAGGAGTCACTTGCGGTTATGAGATAAGGGTAGGTCCCTACTACCTACTAAAAAGAAGCAAGGCAGCCTGAGGGTAAGTCATAAATTAGTCTAGATGTTCTGTTGTAGATTTTTCCGTAACTGTTGCTCCACCGTTTGCATTTCAGAAAAGACTGCTATTAGGTGCTTGGAAAAATAGGCGCATGTCTCATTTAATTTGTAATACAGCAGGTTTTCTGCGACTTACACAAAACTACACGTAAAGTATAGATTTGCAGTAGGAGCACTTGTAAAAGACCCTCTGTCACGCTTAGAAAAGACAGTAATGAAGTGCACGGGAAGTTAGAGGACCTCCTGTCTTTTACAGTCAGAACATAATATCATTAAAGATTCAGAGTTGCGTGCCCCACAGCATCATCACATTTGGAACTCTCAACAGGTTGCAAATCTGTGATAAGTATTGATATATCTTTCTATCTCATACAGGTTATGATTTATCCTGGAGGGTGATAGATGTTGTGAGATGCACGCCACAATGTTCTGCTTTAGACAAACGTTTTAAAGCCATAAAGGACTTGATCGTCTACTTGATGGATGGAGTCTAAGATGCCAGACAATCTGTGCCTACAGGCTCCAGAGATGCTAATACTATTCTAATCTCATATCTATCCCATATCTATGCGTCCAAATATCTATTTATCTATCTATTTATGTATCTCATATCAATCTATCAATATATAAAGCTAATATGATCCCCCATATAAAAAAAATATGCACTACTAATGCAATTATATATGCACTATGGCTGCTCAATGATGGGTTCAACTAGAATTTCTGGTATAAAGTAATCAGATTTTATGTTTTTTTTTTCTATATCTGGGAAAAAATAATGTATTACTAAAATAAATAAATATAAATTCATGTTACCCAACAAAGAGTCAGCTGAAGCTGCAATTCTGCCAGCCGTCGTCCTATGCACATTCTTTTTCCAATACCGAAAGGTGTGCTTGCAAATGGGTTTACTGTGGATCTTGGCTTCATCCACCTTTCAGGTTTATACAATTGAGCATCAGGAAAGCAGTCATTATTCCACGTCATTGCATGAAAGTTAATCATTGCAATAGTCTATTTAAAATAAGACAAAATAACAACTGAGTTATTCACTTTAAATGCAGAGATTCTATGTATAGTATACCAGAAATAAAAGTAAGAAAGTATTCTCAGGTAAAACATGTAGGGATTTAATCAGCACCACAATATAAATATAGTTGTATTTATAAATTCAGAGTATTTCTCAAAAAGCCAGTAACACACTAATAATAATGACAATGATAATAATAATAATAATAATTTTGGGGGGATATATTAGTAGGAAATCAATACAACTCAATACTATACGTCCATGGTTTCCCTGTATGAACTTTATATAACAGTTGAGACACATCTGTGACCAAATAATAAGCATCCCTTTATCTGGCCGTAAGATAGAGATAGCTGTTACTTACGCCCTGTGGAATCACATAACCTCCAAGGTTTGTATCTTCATCTAATGTTCGACTTGTAAAAGGCACTGTAGGTGTGACTCTGAAATAAGGAGTTTTATGATTACAATAATATTTGTAAGCTATTGCAATATTTATAATTTTGCTTAAAGTGTTCCCCTTTAAGAAGGGTACTGTATTTAGGGGTCCAAGTGTATAATCCTAATATATATGCTGAGTTTTATTATTTCTCAGCTAATTGGCGAGTATGATTGACATATAATGGAGTTATAGTTTACTTTGGAACATTAGTAAATCTTTACTGTAGCATTAAGAAGTTTATCCCCTTCTCGCCTCATGATGTACTATTACAAAGTAGTTCCCTCGAAGTTTCCTGCCATTTTGTTTCTCCCCCCTTCTTTCACAGAACCCCTGCTACACTATGTCCCCCTAACAGTCTATAAGCACTATTCAAATGAAGAGAGAATTTATTTTAGCACACTTTACATATACACCACTATGTTCACATGTAGCGTAAATGCTGTGGCTTTTCCGTCTGGACTTGCAGGTGGGAAATCTGCAGCGTATTAAGGTATTAGCAAAATGGATTATATTTTAAAAATGTCCTTCATACCCTGTGGCAGGGCAAGAGTTAGGGGGAGCAAACTGGGCAATTGCACTATCTACAAGGGGGGCTTTGTGTGGCACTATCTACGAGGGGGGACTTTGGGTGGCACTATCTACAGAGGGCTGTGTGTGGCACTATCTACAGGGGGCTTTGTGTGGTACTATCCACAGGGGACGCTGTGGCACAATCTACATTGGTACTGTGGCACTATATACAGGGGGCACAAAGGTGGCATTATGACTGTGTGGGGGCAAAAATGGGGCAGGCTTACTGATGGGACAGTATTATTGTTTTGAGCACTAAGGTATCATTAACCACTGTAGCCAATCACAGGCTGCAACTGTCACATGGGAAAAAACATAATTCCAAGAGGCCGGCAGTAAAGACACCAGCCCTGGGAGAAGTGGTGTGGCGCTTCTGGAGACAAGTGGGAGCTTAGTAAGGACTTTTTTTTTATCCCCTCATCGGGTTTGGGCAGTAGCAAATCCGTCAGAAAGTCCACGCCAAATCAAACACGATTTGGTTCAGATTTCAGGCTGAATTTCCTGCTGCATCTGGGTCAGATTTGCTGCAGAGTTTTGGCAGCAAATTTGACCTGTGTGAACATACCCTAAAGCTGAAGTTTAAGGGTGCTACATATTTGAGTAGTATCTCTCAATTATAAAATATCTAAAAAAATAATCACCGCAAAATTGATGATGATAAGGATGATGATGATGATGATGATGATAACAATAATAATAATAATAATAATAATAATAATAATAATAATAATAATAATAATAATAATAACAACCTCATGGATTCCTTAATACATGATTTCAAATATGGCATCTTTTGTAAATGATCAGATGATGGGAATTTTCCTGGTGATAAAACCGTCTGAATTTCCTTGAGAATTTTCTCCTGCACATCATCGTGTCTTGATAAATTAAATATCAACCACAATAAAGAATTTGCTGTCTGTAAACAAAATACTCATTTAAGAATCTTTACTCATTCCAATCATTTCAACTACTAATTCACACTTCATAGATTTATGGATTCAATTGTTGATAGGTGGCTTGTAATTCATACAGTCGATTTTACATTGCACACTACTTACAGAGGTTTTCCCACATGAACACAATGCCAGACCCCAATCCAGAGAAAAGGCAATAGTAACGATTGCTAAGAAGAGTAGGCCACTCTCCATTAAAAACAGATGAGAGAGTTGCTGCTGTTCTTAGCTTACCTTATATTGATAAATATTAACAAATTCTCATCTGTGAATACGACTAAGCCTTCGTCCACGTTTGCGTCGGAGGTTCCGTTTGGGGCCTCGGTCGCAGATCCAGCAGGGATTACCGGAGGTTACCGGAGACAATAGCGCAGCACGCTGCGCTATTGTTTCCGGTAAAATCACGGACACCTTGACAGAAAGCCAGAGGAACCTACGAATGTAGCCATCTTTATCTTGACTCTGATAACTTGCTGCAGCGTAATATCACACAAAAAAAGCCATTGTAAAGTCATTGAAAAAGTCAAGATAAGGGATCTAGACACGGTGTATTTAATGCGTTAAAAGTGAAGATTAAGATAACTACATCTGTATTAAAGTCAATGGGTTCCAATGGCAAAAGGTGGTGTCTGTTGTGCAACGGAACCATTGCTTCCGTTATTCCCTTGTTCTGCTCCTCTGATGGAGCAGAACAACCGAATGGCACAACACAGATGTGAACATAGCCTAAGTCAAGATGTTTTTCCAGCCTCTGAATGTAAAAAATGAAAATTTATATTCCCCAACACCAAGAGATCTTTGAAAAGGTGAAACATTGAAGCAGAAAGTATAATAGAAGGAACATAATTTATGTTATAAAATACATACACTACGTTTGATTGTATATGACTATACTGCAATTTTTAATACAATGCTCTTACATTGAATGTTTTATCTTCTCGATTAAAGTGAAGCTTCAGAAAACCAGCCTTACTAACTGACACTGCAGGGATTGCGGAGCGTCAAAGTTCCTGTGTAGGTGTGGCTTTGATGTCCAACGGTTGCCTTAGCAACAGGCCCTCCCGACCTACCACACTGCATCTCCCGACATCATTTCTAAACTTTGGGTGGGAGGAGCCAACAATTTAAACACTAAAATACTATATTCACACAAAAGAGGCGATAACCATTACAGAATAGTAACAATGTAACTGTCTAGGTTTTTCCTTTGTGTTAAATAAATAATACATTAATTATCATTGAAGTTTACCATTGTTATTGGAATGAATACGAATACTGATGAACTTACAGTTTCAACACCTCCAATCTGAAGTTCAGTGAAAAGACCAGACAGTTGTTTCTTTGTAAGTGATTGTTCAGAATAAATTGCATTTAGTAAGTCATCCTTCTGGACACAGGGGGAGTTTAGTCGCTTGTCAATATAATTTTTTACTGTTGTAAAAAAAAAAGTTGATTAAAATAAATAAGGAATTACATATTTGCGATGTAACTTTGGTCAACACAGTGGGAACAGAAAATATTGATATTCTGTTGGATAAAATGAGTTAGATGGACACTTTCTCTTCCTTCATCATTGTCATTTAAGTAATTGTTTTTGGACATGGCATACTAATCATCAACACAAGCCTACTATGTCAACTATGACACGTCAACCAAAACTAGACAATGCCATGCTTTTGTGTTTCGTTCTATAGTTTTGTGGTGTGATAATTCAGCATGCGTACTAGAGTTTGTAAAGGTTTTGTGCTCCATTTTAGGCCATGTGGTTTTGTCACATTTGACAGCAAGAATAGTGATTCATACAGGATTATGTCACAAGAGCGATTCGGCAGAGCATCACCGCTTACATTATAAGGGAAGCCACAGCGCACTGTGAACAGAGCCTCATTTCCTGTTGCTCTTTTCAAGTTGGACTATGGTTTAACAGCCTCTTCTACATGGTGGTAGATCTCCTGTCAGAAAGGCCTCACTTTCACAATTGACTAATAGTAGGCAAGATTGTTTAAAGCCATCCCTTTAAAGCAGTCCTCCGTTATGAAGGATGCCAGCTCACCGCCCAAAGTTTGAAACTTATGGCAGGATACTCTAGTTACCTCAGAAAAGGGTGGCACCATTGCTGAGGTAACCATCGGACTTCATAGCCTCACCATGACAGGAACTGCTTTTATTTTTTTTACTCGGGGAGGGTACATTTCTGGTGTGAGCTGCGCAAGTTGAGAATGGATCTGAGCAGTGTTTGCTTGTCACCACAGCTGTAAGAAATATTCAAGATGCTGATTTGTGGAGGGTGCAACATCAGCCTCTACCGATACTGCTCCACCAATCACAGGATTTGAGAGAAGATGGAAGTGCATTGATATGAATTGTATCTTCAGGGGTGGACATAGAAAGCAGGGGCCTCCCGCGCAAGCACAGTATATAGGCCCCTTGATCTCGGATATTTTAGGATATAGCACCCCCTTAATTCCTTCCTGCCACAGCCATTTTTTGTTATTTAGTTTTGTGTCGCTATATTCTTAGACCCTTCCTTTTATATCTTTCCATCTATGGAGTGGGCACTACGGGGCAGCAATGCTGAGTGGGTGCACCATTACTGATTAGAGATCACTAAGGGAGAACATTACTGAGTTGGGGCACAATTACTGTGTACAGAGCACTAAAGAGCACTAATACTGGGGGTGGGCATCTTTACTGCATGTGAGTGCACTATTACTGTGGGGGGTCACACAGCGAGCACCATAACTCTAAGTGGGGCACACTGGGGTAAACCATTACTGTGTGGGGACACGCAAGGGGGCTCTAATATGGAGGGCATTAAAGAACCACTATTTTTTGTGTGGGACACTAGCGGGGCACGTTTTGCCATGTGGAGCACTAAAAAGGGAAGCAAACTCTGAGGAGAAGACATTGCGATATGGGCCGGATAGAGAAGAAAGGGGAACGTGAATGACTCCAATGCGAGAATAAGTAATCTGTGAGTCACTGGATGTAAGGGAACCTGCCACTAGACATTAGGGCACTAAGCCACCAACAGTTTCATGAAGATCCATTACCTTCACTCTCCTACCCATTTTCAGATCCTTTCATTCAAAAACCTACAAAAACCTAAAGCAGTCCCTAGTAACGAGTTGTTCTGCTATTTACAATGGAAAAACTGGGTTTCTTCCCTTTTTAGCAATAAAAATGACTCAGACTCCTTTTCTTTGTTCGAAAGGATCTGCAAAATGTGCCCAGCCTCCGGAGAACCTATATATACGATTTACAAATGGCTACTAAGACACACCTTTTCATCCACCCATTTATATGTCAGCAAATGACAGCAAGATTTAGGGACAGTAACTGAAATGGTTGATAGGCGAACCATATGGGAAGTGGTTTCACACTGCTCTATAAATACTATGACCATGAAGTGGGCATACAAAGTTATGATGTGCTGGTATCTAGTTCCCAGCTTGATTGCTCATGACATCTCTAATTATCTGGCGATCTGTATTTGTGGATCTGTCCTAAACTTACGCATCTTACGCCAGCGGAGCAGATAGCTAAGACGGGCATATGAAACACCAGTCTTACTAAATCTCCCCTTTGTGTTCTAAAAGTTGTTTTACAGCTATGCTGTCTTTAATATATTTTTGGAGGTTGGGTGGGTAAAACATATTCCTTGGGGCTTGTACCCTGATCTTTTTTAAATTTTAGCAAGTGAAGTGAATTTTCTGCACTGCCTTTTACCTGATGTACATTATTTTACAAAAGGAGGCAAAGATTAAAAAAAAATCCTGTGGTGCTTCTTTAACATTTTTTAACAATCCAGTAATTATAAGCCATGCAATTAATAAGTAAAGTCAGATCATGTGCAATGGCACAGACTGCACATATATTTTGTACGCCCCTGAGCATCTTCAATGTACAGTAGTTTACCTTCTGCAAATATATTGTCCCAGGCTTCAGTATGACTTTTCCATGATTTTGTATTAAATTGTTTATGAAGATCTGCTGAGGTTACAATGAGTGGACCTAAATAGTGCATCATCTGAAAGAAAGTATAGAAGAAAACTATAAAACACGTATATATGTCACAAAATAATCTCAGAACTATAATACTCTAAACTCATTTAGAAACTAAAGCATATGAAATTTTAGAAGGGTTATTTATTGTGATAAACTGAATAGGCAACAAACACGGTTTAAGAAATAATTGAAATGAAATCAAAGATTCCATTAACGCATCATTGAAGCCGTGAGGCACCTTATTATCTCCTAGAAGCAATGCTTCTAGGGTAGAATACCTGAATATTATGGCAAGTGATGGAACATAACACAATTTTCTTGTCTATAAGAGAAAATCTCTATAATATCAGGGGCAAACAGAGTTACAGTATGGGTCCATAGCAGGTTATGAGCACCATATTATCGATCCAATTAACTGAGATTGATGGACTTTTGTTTTTTTCGGGAGAGCATTGGCTATTGGTAAACCATGTAAGTCATCATCTTTGTTCCTGACAAAAAGCTTTAAAGACCTCATGTATAAAAAGTAGTGCAGACAAAAACTAGAGGTATTCGTCATAGCAGCCAATCTGATTTCATATTTTATTCTTTTTAAGCAGGTCTGAAAATTAAGGCACTGATCATATTGGTTGCTATAGGCAACACCTCCAGTTTTCATACATGAGTCCCTATGTTTTTGCAATCCTTAAATCAGTGATTTTTTTCATTACCTTAAGGGAGACTGAAATATGCATAGCTACCAACCTTTAAATCCCCAAAATGGGGACATTTCATTTGTGTCCCATTCCAAACCAGCTAGAAACACCCACTTTTTGGACAAATTTGCTAAAACTCTTCCCTTTTTGCGATCTGATTCGCTGGAAAGAACCACCAAAATTGGGACTGTCGGCAAGTATGAACTATGTTATGCATAGGGAATTGTGTGCCATATAATCCACCTGACTTTCAATTCCTTCCATAGAGGCATTTTTATACGTGAGGAAATGGAGACTTGCGGTGTTGAGCAAGAGATACCTATGTTTTGGCTAGACCATTAATAGTGTTGCCTTATGCCTGTGAAGTGACATTTTTTGCACATAAAAGAAAATGAAAAAGTCACAAACTACTGCAGAGCCATTGCCCATTGACTTCAACTGTTGCACAATTGTTTTATATCACAGCAAATTTATGTCGCAATTTTTAGTGACTGATGTGTTGAAGAAGCCTCAAATTGAATGTATAGTGTGAATCCTATAATGCAGCAACTAACAACATTTTTTGTCTAGCTCTAGCTTTACTGTCTACAGGGTTGGCTGTATAGCACTGTGTGGGGAGGCTGTATAGCAGTGTCTAGAGGGGGGCCATACAGCACTGTCTACAGGGGGCTGTATAGCACTGTCTACAGGGGGGCTGCATAGCACTGTCTACAGCGGGGCAGTATAGCACTGTCTACAGGGTGCTGTATAGCACTGTGTGGGGAGGCTGTATAGCACTGTCTAGAGGGGGGGGGAAATACAGCACTGTCTACAGGGTGGCTGTATAGCACTCTGTACAGGGGGGGCTGCATAGCACTGTCTACAGGGTGTGGCTGTATAGCACTGTCTACAGGGGGCTGGATAGTACTGTCTACAGGGGGGGCTGTATAGCACTGTCTACAGGGGGGGCTGTATAGCACTGTCTACAGGGGGAGCTGTATAGCACTGTCTACAGGGGGGCTGTATAGCACTGTCTACAGGGGGAGCTGTATAGCACTGTCTACCGGGGGGCTGTATAGCACTGTCTAGAAGGGGGCCATACAGCACTATCTACAGGGGGGCTGTATAGCACTGTCTACAGGGGGGCTGCATAGCACTGTCTACAGGGGGGTGGCTGTATAGCACTGTCTACAGGGGGCTGTATAGTACTGTCTACAGGGGGAGCTGTATAGCACTGTCTACAGGGGGCTCTATAGCACTGTCTATAGGGGGAGCTGTATAGCACTGTCTACAGGGGGGCTGTAAAGCACTGTCTAAAGGAAGGGGCTGTATGGCACTATTTATAGGGGGGCACTATCTACAAGGTCAGGCTGTGTGTGGCACCCAGGGGAGGGGGGCCCAGTCAAAAGTTTGTTATGGGGCCAAGTGTTTCCTAGTTGCGCCCCTGACAGTAGGCCTATGTCTATGCTCTGCCCAGAAGGAAGGACATCTGCTGATTGGAGAATTTACATATTTATTTACTTAATATTTAGAATTCCCATGTACATTATGTGTATTTAGATATTAATTAAGCACTCTTAGTGCTATGGGAATGAGAGGAGGACACCCGGAAGAGACAAGGAGAGGCTGTAGAAGGTGATAGATGCTGTAAAAGTCAGCCACAATGTTCTGTTTTATTTTGAAAGACAAACAAACATCCTACAGCCATACTTGACCTTGATGTGCAGAGCCTAAGGTACCAGGCGACTCAGGAGCCCACACGCTCCTGAGATGTAAAACCAGTACTGTCTATAATGTTACATTATTAAACAGGTACATTATACATGTGTTAGCAAACATTGTTTTTACAGAATATATAAAGCACCTTTTTTACTGACTGTATGAATAGCAATGCATCTTCGGTACATGCCTCTTGAAGAAGTCCACATCGTTCATTGTAAAGGACTGAGCATATTGCTGTAAGGAAAAGACATTGACTTGTATAACAATAAAATATAAGAATAGACTGCAATAATATCTCTAAGTGTACTTACTTTCATATGAGAGTTTGTTAAGTTCAAAATACAAATCATCGATTTGGCCATGTTCGTCAGATACTCTGTTGACATGTGCGACAAAATCTTTCAGTACCTGCAAAAGGGTCGCAAATTTCCGTTTTATGCTGTGAACATTGTATAGTTTTGCTTACAATTACAATAATTTCAGTTAACATGTCATAGTTTAGTTTACAATAACAATAATTTCAAGTGCTCAGTTTTTTGTACTGTATTTAGTTGTAAAGGACTTCTACTCTTGAATATTATATCACTTTGTAACCTGTAGACATGAAAATCTAAAAATTATTTCCTGCAAAATGTATTATATTTGCAAATAAGGAAGTCCTTTATCTTAACAGATAGGTTCATAAGGGACCATTTTTCCTTTAAAGCCACTGTTTTAGATTTGCATATGTGTACGGATTTATCAGTTTTGGAAATGTTGCAAATGGAACAAATGTCACAATTTTTTTTTACTTTTGGGTTTTTTCCCCTCCACTTGCCACTATTTAAAAGTGGGCAGAGCTTAGTGGAAAGGCCACGCCTGACGCATTAACTATAATTTATGCCAGAAACTGGTGTAAATTATAGCAGAAATCTACACTAGCACCCGGTTGGCCTAGTTTTTTTTAGGGTTTCACGGACAGCCGAAGATGAGACTAATTTATTAATAGGCGTGTGCCTCTTTTTAAGTTTTTTGCATCTTGCTCTAGATAGCTTTTTATTAAGACTGGTGCAGTCTTAATACATCTCCTCCATAGGGTATAGTTTTATGTGAGAAGAATTATTCCACTAACCAGTAGGAATCCATTAAGCAGTTTGTTTTATGATTTCAAAGTACAATAGACTTTAAAGAGGACCTGTCGTTAGCAAATTAGCATAGAGGAAGCCAACACAACCGTGGGTTTATATCTCTAGAAAGGGGGGCCAGAAAAATAAAACAGAGGTGGAATCAGGGAGACAGCGCTTTTCAGGTCAGTAAACCGGTTCAACTCATCTGACCTTATATGACAGGTCCTCTTTAATCAGGTGTTTGGTGTTTGGTGTCCATTTATCAAATCTTTTTATTTTTTCCTAAATGCTCAAAAACCACCATTGTTTGAAATTACTTAAAAAAACCTATAAAGAAACCTAAATCCTTGAAGTAAACAACGATCATTTTCATATAACTGAAGGCACCTTAACATTGATTGAAATTGTTATCATGTCATATAAAAACTAATTTATATACTTTGTTACAAGTTTAAAAAGTCGTTTAAGAATGTTCTATAAATGTGTTTTTAAGTTATCAGCAATTGAAGTTATAATCTGCCTATAAACATTTTTTTTAATGTGCCTCATAGTTATGTTTTTTCAGTGCGTGCAGAGAAGGTTGTCTTTTGAGCTGTGAAGCTATAGAACAGGTGTACTAATTTTTTTTAGTGAAGCTCCATTTGTCTCGGTCTGCCATCAGGTAAAGGTCCGAGCTGAATACCTGAACACATTAAGGCTATAGTCATAGGGGTCGGAATTGCCATGGATTTGCGGCAGTAATCTGAGGCTTATCTGCCACAATGCCTCTTATAGAGAGCACCACACAGTTCCCCCTGTAGATGGTTGCCACACAATGCCCCTTTTAGATAGTGCCAGACAATGCCCCTTGTAGATAGTGCCCTACATTTTCCCCTGTAGATAATGCCACACCCCCCTGTGGAAAGTGCCACATACCCTCATGGTAGACAGTGCCACACCCCTCTGTAGATAGTGCCAAACACCCATCTGTAGATAGTGCCACACACTCCTCTGTAGATAGTGCCACACACCCCGTGAAGAAAGTGCCAAATACCCTCATGGTAGACAGTGCCACAACCCGGCATGTACATAGTCCCCTACTGTTTCCACTATAGATAATGCCACACCCCTTATGGAAAGTGCCACACACCCCTTAAATGATAGTGACACCCACCTCTCTGTAGATAGTGCCACACACCCCATGTAGAAAGTGCCACATACCCGCATTGTAGACAGTACCACAACCCCCCTGTAGATAGTACCACACACCCGCTGTATATAGTGCCACACAAGCCCTATAGAAGTTTCCACATACACCTTGTAGATGGTGCCAAACAACCCCTTTAGAAAGTGCCACAGACCACTACTTTAGATAGTGCCACACACCCCCTTGTAGATAGTGCCACACCCCCTCCTCTTGTACATAGTGCCTCCAAACAAATAAAAATAATTGTACTCACCTAGCCCCATTCCTTACGACGAACAGAGCTGCACAGCAGGCATCCTCAGCTGCATTAGCTTTGTAGCCTATGAGACGCTGAGACAAGACCCTTGCGTGTCTCGGTGTGATGCAGTGATGTAATCGTGCCGGGATCCTGTCCCAACGTCTTATAGGCTACAGGCCTAACGTGGCCTGTAGTCTAGTGAATGATGGAGCAGCTGAGCTCCCTTTTTTGCCATGGTATTCAATTGTATCAGCGTCCTGAGGATGCAAATACAATTGAATGCGGCAGTCGCCCGGGGATCCGCACAGTGATGTCACTGGTCCGGACAAGTGGTGTTTGCAGTCTGGGTTCAGACCTTGGTTCTCCAGTTGAGGACCCCTTATATAGACTGATGTGAATTGCGATTTTTAAAGATTTTTCCTACGTTAATGCTCAACCAAAGGCCACACTGTGAAAACAGTTGTAAGAAGGAAAATTGGAGAAGAAGTTCTTATTACAGGTGACCTTTTACTAGGCTCAGGAATGTGATATTAAAGATTGACGCCATATTTCTCAAATTTTGAATCCCAAGATGATAGACATTTTAAGCCCTTCCCAGGTACACCCTAAAATAGCCCAAACTCTTCTTTTTAAGCACATTTTTCAGACAATACTGCAAACAATATTCTTAGGCCGGATTTACTCGAGCGTGTGTGTATTGCGCGCGCAAAAGGTACTTAACAGCTCCGTGTGTCAGCCGCGTATGATGCGTGGCTGCGTGATTTTCGCACAGCCGCCATCATTATGACACTCTCTTTGTATGTTTGTAAACAGAAAAGCACGTGGTGCTTTTCTATTTTCATTCATACTTTTTACTGCTGTTGCACGAATCACGCGCGTCACATGGAAGTGCTTCCGTGTGCTGCGCGTGATTTTCACGTACCCATTGACTTCAATGGGTGCGTGATGCGTGAAGAACGCACAAATATCGGACATGTCGAGAGTATTACGCAGCGGAGACACACTGCGTGAAACTCACGGACAGTCTGCACGGCCCCATAGACTAACATAGGTCCGGGCGAGGCGCGTGAAAATCACGCGCGTTGCACGGACGTATTACACGTTCGTCTAAATAAGCCCTTAGAATGTATGTTTTAGGTACTAAGTAAAATCCAATATACAGTAAATATTCTTGGTTTTTCAAATTGTAATGTCTCTTTACATATAAAGCTATATAGTTCACAAAGTCACTTGGTTATGTCTGATTTTTTGTGTCAAGTACGCAAATCACCTCATTAATTTGTACATCCATTCTTGCTACTTCTTTGATTTTCATCAGCTTTGCTTGAGCTATTCGTCTCATGTTCAACCACTCTTGTCCTTCACTGTGGATAGAAAAATAACCAGAATATATATAATATTTAAGGAAAACTTTTTCCAAATAAACTACCAGTACAATTTTACTGGATTTATCATACAGGCCTTAGAAGATGCCCTCCCCCAGGGCTAAAAACCTTTTGGAAAGGCTCTAATCATTGGTAGAGATCTTCATGTATATATAGATTGTTTTCATCCATAATTTAATTTGTAGAATAAATTATAGTGCTGGCTCCACTAGACCCAGTCTTATGACATTCTCTCAGTTAGCTTCCCCGATATGACCCTGGCTCTTTCTCTCCCTGTGTTGGTACGTATTTCAGCCTAAGCTGAGCCAAAGGCATGTCATTTTATGGACCGCATTTGTGGTCCGGGCTCATTTATCTCAATGTGTGTGCACGGTCTATGATTGCGGACGGACCACGGATGACACTCTTCGGACCGTGCCGTAATCACGGACCGTGCACACAGCTATGGTCGTGTGCATGAGGCCAAACACTTTTCATTCTTTGATCCTGCGGTCCATCTCCAGACACCATAGCTGCCTGATTCTGTGGCTACTTTCTGACATAGGAATGGGGTAATAGCTATAGAGGTACCTCTTATAAACACAAACATGGCGTCTACCTTCCTCTCAAGTCAGTGCTACATTGCCTACTCTCTCTTCTGGTCTACCATGATTGTCACCCAGTTTTTCAAGTGGCTAATGAAGGAATTTCACACTCTTACCAAGCAAAAGGAAAATTAATTAATAGAAATATCCCGGTTCTTATGCTTCCTCCTTTTCTCTTGGAATTATATCTTATGGCTTAACTTTTCACGCTTCATGCACCTGGTCCATTTATTTATAGCATGATTTTTCTCCAATCCCTCCTTTACTGCCTTTTTTTCTTAAATCTCTCTTACTCTTTGTATGTCTTAAGTGACTCAGTGCCCATCAATCCCAGTCATCAGAAGCAGTTCCTACCCTTTCTGGTGCTCTTGTCATAAGGCCATATTACTACTGGCATATGTACACAGACTTGTAAGGTGTTTTAACTGAACTGACATTAATTTAATTTATGTAAAGCACATCACACACAACTCTTTCTGTTTGGTTCTATGGTTAAAGGGGTTGTCTGGTTTAGAAAACCTATTTTCAAACCACATATTAGGGAATTCTGTGCTAATAGAGGGCAAGCCCCCCTTTAGGACTCTCATCTATCAGTTGGAGTAGAGAGTGACTACAGTAATGTCTCTCGCTCTGAAGAACCTGTCACAACCATGCATTATCATGACAGCCCTTTGATTATAATGTGAATTGTGTAATGCTTTATTTCCCCTGTGGAGGCACTGCAGGGTAATTAAACACATGCCACACATTGTGTTAGTGTTTATTCACACGAATGTGGGGGAACTCGGACGTGAAAAACTGACGTTTTTCACATCCGAGTTTCACCTGTGCGGGTCCCGTTTTCACGTATCCTCATAGACTTGTGTCTATGGAATGAGCCGTGAAAATGGAAGAAAATAGGACATGATCTATGTCTCAACAGACCCTTCAAAATGGCCTTGTGAATGGGCCCATTGAAATACATTCATCCCTGTGACGGCCGTTGTTTTAACGGCCGTCACACGGACGTATTCAACTTTCCTGTGAATAAGCCCTAATACTGATTGTTGTTTTACACACTCAAAGAACATTTTATTGCAAAACAGTATTAACCATGCTAACAAAATCAGTTTGCATGTATGTATTTTGAAAATTGCTATTTAAATAATGAAAATATCAGAAAGCTCATCTGTTACAAACATAGTTATGCCTACTGTAAATTTAAAGCACAAAATAAATTAATATACTGTACATAGTATATAGGGATATACGTGGAGTGGGGCATGTTGCCAGTTTTGCCATATATGTGTTGAAACCTAATTTTATTGAATACAAATAAGGCTTTCACCACCAAACAAAGAATTGCTGATTGTTTATGTATTTTAAAATTAAAGCATCTGCAAAAGCAAACAAGGGGTAAAAGAGGTAAGTGGAATATATCATACATATTTTTTTTTACCTTAACGTAACATTTTATTATACAGGGTGGGCTATTTATATGGATACACCTAAATAAAATGGGAATGGTTGGTGATATTAACTTCCTGTTTGTGGCACATTAGTATATGGGAGGGGGGAAACTTTTCAAGCTGGGTGTTGACCATGGCGGCCATTTTGAAGTTGGCCATTTTGTATCCAACTTTAGTTTTTTCAATGGGAAGAGGGTCATGTGACACATCAAACTTATCGAGAATTTCACAAGAAAAACAATGGTGTGCTTGGTTTTAACGTTACTTTATTATTTCATGAGTTATTTACAGGTTTCTGACCACTTATAAAATGTGTTCAAAGTGCTGCCCATTGTGTTGGATTGTCAATGCAACCCTCTTCTCCCACTCTTCACACACTGATAGCAACACCGCAGAAGAAATGCCTCCCGATCTGACCCCCTTAGACTTTTATCTTAGGGGTCATCTGAAGGCAATTGTCTATGCTGTGAAGATACGAGATGTGCAGCAACTGAAACTACGGATACTGGAAGCCTGTGCTAGCATTTCTTCTGCGGTGTTGCTATCAGTGTGTGAAGAGTGGGAGAAGGGGGTTGCATTGACAATCCAACACAATGGGCAGCACTTTGAACACATTTTATAAGTGGTCAGAAACTTGTAATTAACTCATGAAAGAATAAAGTAACGTTAAAACCAAGCACACCATTGTTTTTCTTGTGAAATTCTCGATAAGTTTGATGTGTCACATGACCCTCTTCCCATTGAAAAAATTAAAGTTGGATACAAAATGGCCGACTTCAAAATGGCCACCATGGTCAACACCCAGCTTGAAAAGTTTCCCCCCTCCAATATACTAATGTGCCACAAACAGGAAGTTAATATCACCAACCATTCCCATTTTATTTAGGTGTATCCATATAAATGGCCCACCCTGTAGATAGATAGATAGATAGATAGATAGATAGATAGATAGATAGATAGATAGATAGATAGATAGATAGATAGATAGATAGATAGATAGATAGATAGATGATAGATAGATAGATAGATAGATAGATAGATAGATAGATAGATAGATAGATAGATAGATAGATAGATAGATGAGCATATTATTTCTTAAATGAATGTACAGTAAAAATATTGTGCACTCACAGTGTAAGTAGACCATACGCCTCTTCTCTATATTCTCTATACATTTTCCATGGTTTGATCTCCATTCTTTTGGGATGAATGCATTCATGTCTTAGAAATGATTCCAGGAGAGCTGGGTCTCCAATTTGAACTGATTTAAAAAAACCAAGATTCATCTTAAAAATTCCTCCGAATTTTTGATGATATTTATACTTAAACAGAAAAAAACATAAATGATACAATATTAGTATATAACAATACTAATAATAATAATAATAATAATAATAAAAATCATCATCATCATATATTCATCATACAGTAAACATACCATAATCTCATGTTGATTTTGTAGTCCTCCATTCCAAATGACATTTAACATGCTTCCAATACCAGGCAAATCAACAGGACCTGGGAGAGAGGAGAAAGGTAATGGTCTTGCTTTTGTAAGGGCAATGCTTTCAGGCTGTGCATGGAAGTGTACTTTGTGTATTAAGCTCTCAGCCATGCAAGGTGAAAATACTAATGAGAGTATCTTCATGGCAGGTGCTAATATATATTAATACTTATAATGTGTGTCCTTTCCTCAGAAGTCAAGCTGTAAAGATGTCTCCTAAATGTTGAAGACAGATATAAATAGTGAGAGAATGTGGAAAGGATTGATCTGAAATCCTTTTTTATATGAAATGGAACTACAAAAAGACAGAGTAGTCTTAAATATCATTGGTTAAGAGTTTATGGGGAAGGGCATGGAACAGTTTGGAAATAAAGGATTGCTTATATCAAGATGGTAAGAAATAATGTGTTGTTTCCTAATTAAGAAGATGAACAAGTTCAAGAGACTCAAGTTCAAGTGCACTTCTTGCCTAGGTAACAAAAGCATTCATAGCGGGAAACTTTTTTTAGCACAGTTATCACTAACTTTTGTTAAAATGTCAATCTGGAGCTATTCCAGAAGAAGTATTTAGTTAGAATCTTTTTATGTGTGGGTTGAAGAACATTTCTAGATCCCATAGGTCTTTGAGTTGTCCTCTTGTATTAAGTTAAAGGCTATGTACATCTTTCAATTAATTTTTTTCAATCAATGTTTTTTGTGTTTTTAAGCAGTTTTGTAATTTACTTTTATTAGAAATTGTTTTACTTTTTACGATACAGCTTCTTTGTATCCTGTATACACTGAAGATGTATTCTCACGTAGCCGATTCCATCTGTTCAGCTCAACTGACGACTCATCTGAGAGCATCTCCTGCTTGTCTCTGACACACAGGATCCATCTAACATCAATCACTTCTAAGTTGATGAACTTAATCGATATTAGGTGGATCCTGTGTGGAGACATGCAGGACCCGCTCCCAGCCGAATTATCAGTTCAGCTGTGCTGACAGAATCGGCTGAGAGAGAACGATACAGCTTCTATGTATACAGGATACATAGAAGCTGTATTGTAAAAAGTAAAAAAATAAAAGGCAATTAGAATAGTGCTTAAAATTTTAATTTAATCAAAAAGACATATTTCAAGTGTACATAGCCTTTAAATGTGCCACTGTTTTTAGGTAGTTCTGTTCCTGCCAAAATTAGGTAACAACCATTACAGCTTTCAAAGAGCTCACAACCCAGTTTTCCCAGAATTCCAAATGGCAGGTTTGCCTAGTTATCCATACTTCAATATCATTATGTAACTGGACATATTTGCCATTCAATATTTTATAAAAGCTTCTGTGTGAGCTGTAACAGTGGCCATATTGGTTGTCACACAGCTTCCCAGAAACAGATATAACTAAGATACAGCTTAGAGAATATACTAATCCATTTCCCCACAATTCAGTTACAAACAAACTAGAAATAGAAGAAACCTTACATTGATGTACAGTATCAATCCATTATAAGTCATTATATTCACACCATTTAAAAGGTTAAACTTACAGTATCTTAGACCATTTATGAGAATCTGCCTCTATTGCCCCTTTAGGGATTTTGGATGAAATGAGATTTAGGCCCAGTTGACATGGTGTTTATTTACGCTGTTTTTGATGTTGTGTTGGAATCAAAGCAAAAAAACATCCCAAATCTCCCTCCATTGATTCCAATGGGAGGTAACCGCGTTTTTTCAAGGCGTTTTTTGTCCTCTTGCGGAAAAAGAAGCATCATGCCCTATTTTGAAACGCTTTCCGCTTCTGAATCTTCAATGTAATCAATCAAAGGCAGGCGCTGTTCGTTTGGAGTGCTGTTTGAGCCAGTTTTGCCTAAAAACTGCCTGCAATATTTGTATTTGCTAAATTAAACCTAAAAATAAAACATGTAAAAAACTGCATAAAAAAGTGTATGAAAACTATTGCAGTTCAAAATCCGCCTAAAAAATCCAGACGGAAATAACCCTAAGGGTCAATTCACATGGTGTTATTTTGCGCTGATATTGATGTGGAAGCCACGTCAAAATCAGTGCCAAGAGACGCCCCAAATCGCCTTTTACTGATTTCAATGAGAAGCAGAGAATTTTTTTTACCGGCGGTTTTCGGTCGTCCGCAGGAAAAAGCAGCAGCATGCTCTTTCTTTGAGCGATTTCCGCCTTTGACCTTCCATTGAAATCATTGGGAGGCAGAAAAAACGTTTTGCTTGTTTAGAGCGCTTTTTGCCGGAAAAAAAAACCACGGGAAAAAAAGCTTCAAAATCTGCCTGGCAAAAAATGCTGTGTGAACTACCCCTAAATGTTATCATATTATTTACAGAATTCTCTCTGGTATTTACATAAAACTCTCACCATAGAAAACATATTGCCCATTATAAATGGGTATAAGTAGAGATAGAGACAAGTGAATTTCCCAAAATTAGTTTTGAGTCCGATTCTATAGATCTGTTAGATTAAATCAGATTAGTTTTGATCCGAATATGTTAGTCACGAATCGATAGTGCCTCGATTACCCTGAAAAGTTATGTATGACACTCTGAGGTCTTTTGGGACTGTATCCAACCCTTCTAAAGCTCTTTAATGCTGAGACAGCATTAAATGTTGAAGTGATAGCAACATATACGGCTATGGTTAAACGGATGGTGGACGGCAGTAACAAACAGCCTGTTTAAAAACCCACTGCAATGTCAGATTATTTATGATTTTTAAAATTTAAAAACGGTACAAAAATTTTCTTTTGTTGGTTGCAGATGCCTGCCGGTGTTTATACACACACACACACACGCACACACACACACACACACACACTCACACACACACACACACACACTCACTCACTCACACACACACACACACACACACACACACACACACACACACACACACACACACACACACACACTCACTCACTCACTCACTCACTCACTCACACACACACACACACACACACACACACACACACACACACACACACACACACACACACACACACACACACGGAAGAAGTAATTCCTTTTTATACAGCGGTCCAAAAATTATCCTTTTTAGGGGCAGATGCCTGTCGGTGTTGATACACAAATTGTGGTATTTAAAGAATTACTGGCTTTTTAACAAGCGGTCCAAAAGTTATCTCTTTTTTGGAAGCAGTTTCAGTATTGATATAATTACCCTGTGTAGGGTAGGGCTCAAAGCAGAAACAGTATAGTATGGAACATGATGGACAAGGCAGGGGATGTGCAGCTGTGTAAAGGTAGTAGTAGCGGCAACAGCGGCAGCAGCAGTACAGTATGGACAACGCAGGAGATGTGTGACTGTGTATGTCCAGTAGTAGTGGCAGCAGGGGTAGTAGTAGCAGCAGCAGCGACAGCAATGCAATATGGAACATGATGGACAGGCTGACCGCGGCAGTGACATCATTGGGCCAGTGATAAATAGCCAGTTCCTGATGTCAGCAATGGCTCATCTATTCAATGACATCAGGCGGAGGTGAGCGGAAATCCTCACGGATCCATGCCTGATTCATTATCATAAATGTAATGTTTTCCACACTTGTGGAGGACAATTTTGTCCTCTTCGGGGTGACGACTATGCCTGCCGCGTTGAATACCCTCACACTAAACAGATGGCAAACTGGGCCAGTTCCAACTGATTCAATCTGCTGACCCAGAAGTCCATGGGGTCAGACTCAAGGTTTTGGCTGGAGAAAGGGCACAGTCCAGGTATGAATGAACCTGGTTGTTCAGGCAGGGCCTATTTGTCTGCTGATGTTCGTCAGGCGTGGTAGATGAAAAAACTGTTTCTTAACCCCTTCAGGACGCAGCTCTTTTTCAAATTTGAACTTTTGTTTCTTTCTCCCCACCTTTCAAAAGCTATAATTTTTTTAGTTTTCCGTCTATATAGCCATATGAGAGCTTGTTTTTTGCGGGACAAGTTGTAGTTTTTCATGGCACCATTTATTGTACTGCATAATGTACTGGGAAGCTGAAAAAAATATATTTGTGGGGTGAAATGGGCAAAAAACAGCGATTACGTCATATTTTGGGGGTTTTTGTTTTTACGGCGTCCATCAGGCGGTAAAAACTACATATTCACCTTATTCTACAGGTTGATACAATTACGGCGATACCATATTTATATGTTTTGTTTTATGTTTTACCACTTTTAAAAAAAATAAAAACATTTGCTAAATTAAAAAAAACTTTTGTGTCGCCGTATTCTGAGAGCCATAACTTTTTTATTTTTCTGTCAATTTAGCGATGTGAGGGCTTAAGTTTTGCTGGATGAGCTGTAGTTTTCACTGATACCATTTTGGGGTATATGCGACTTTTTGATCATTTTCTATTTCATTCTTTTGGAGCGCTAAGGTGACCGAAAAACAGCAATTTGCGTGTTTTATATATATATTTTTTACAGCATTCACCAAGTGGGTTAAACAACGCTATATTGTGATAGTTCGGACTTTTACGCACTCGGCGATACCAGTTATGTTAACTTTTATTTTTTTTAACATTGATTTAGGGGAAAAATGTGAAAAGGGATTTTTTTTAAACTTTTAATACTTTATTGTTTTTGGAACATAACAGAAATCTTTATTTAACAGTTTTTTACTTTTTTTATTAGTCCCCCTAGGACACTTGAAGCAGTGATTGTTGGATCTCTTGCATAATATACTGCAATACTAATACTAATACTAATGTATTGCAGTATATCGTGATTCTGACAGTCTCCTTTGAAGCCCAGCTTCAAAGGAGTACAAAGATGGCGGACCTGGGGGCTTTTGTTCAGCCCCCATGCTGCCATAGCAACCGTTGTAATCAGCCAATCGTGCCGCGGGGGGGGGGGGCGCGTTTGCAAGTTTGAGGGGGCACCCCCTGATTCTAACACTTTAAATGCCGCGGTCGTGATTGATCGCGGCATTTAAGGTGTTAAATAGGCGGAATCAAAGTGAACTTTGATTCCGCTCATTGCAGGGAGGTGTCGGCTGCGTGTAACAGCCATAACCCGCTGTGTATGGAGTGAGCTCAGCCTGTGAGCTCGCTCCATACTTTGCCTTAACCCTCATCACCTACAGTTATATGATTTTGCGTGAAGGGGTTAATTTTCAGGGAAAACTGTACTGGCTTCTGCTGCTACTTGCGCTAAGGCCCCTCAGGTAATATGATTCTTATTCTTGGGTTCTTTTGATATGAAAAAATGTTGGCTTCCATTTTGATCAATTCTTGCAGGACATGTACCAAAAGTCTTGGAATTGCTAAAATCCTAAACTTTTTGGGAAGTTTGTTACAAATTTTATTTGTGTCGAATATATTCGCTCATCTCTAGGTAAGAGAATTGTTTATTATCTAAAAAGACCAGTAATTAATCGTTCAGCAACTCAGTCTTCCCTCCAGAAGTTCACCCTAAATCAGGGGCATTTTATCCACAGAGCAATTACTTGGGGTTATAAATAGCCCATTATTTAATATGCTAAAAATAGTGACATTCTGTAAACATTGAACTACTTGAATTTCTTAAACCGTCAAGCTCAATAACCTGGGTTGTTTTTGTCCTTATATCTAAATAGGCATGAGAGAACAGTACTACTGAACTCACTTGAACCAGAAGTAGTGAAAGGACATGGGAATTTATTTGCACAAGAGCCTTTTTCTTTGACTATTCACAGAATGTTTAGCATTGTTTTATACGGAGGCACGAATAATAGTGGCATTTTCGAAAGTCTTAAATTTAGAACTTAAGATTTTCAGTCTCCACTCAGCGCATATGCCAAGAATACTATTTTGAGGCAAATTTCCATAAAAAGTAGGTCTAAAGATGTGTTCACAGATTCCATGAACAAAGCTTCATTGTTGAACATTGAATGCTGTATGTTAAATATGGCTTTAAGCAATCCCTAAATACATTGGACGGACCTTGACGGCTTATTTTGCTCACATGGGAATAAAATGATTTGTGAAATTGTACAATAATTATAATACATTTGTAGTACTTTTCAAATGTACATAATTATTTGTAAATGAAATTGTGGGAAAATTGAAAATTTACCTTGAGCAATGTGAGAAAAAAATCATCAGAACCTATGCAGTACATGGTTTGCATATGGAATACACTGAGAAACTTCTAATACAGCGGCTACTTTTTCTACTTGGTTTTCTGAACATAACTGCAGGGATTCGAGTACTTGCAGCCACAGGAGCATTAATGAGGTTTGGCACTGACGTTGGTTGATAGGGCAATTCCAAGTTATCTCAACTATCACTAGCCATAATTTCTGGCATGCACGTATATCATCTCTCCTGATTAAAACAAAAAAAATGCTGAATATCTATACACACATACACTCCTCCTAATATAAATAATGGTGCTGTGTCCAATTTAAGAATGCATCAATGTTACAGCACCTTTGTGAGCCGCGGCAGACGTGGGTGTTGAAGGTAAAGGTGGCAGAGGCACTGGCTTGTGGTGATGATGTTTGAATTTGCTGTGGAGTTTCTAGTCTACTTCATCTGTCAAGGATGGCTGAAGTTCTTCATTACATGTACAAGACTCCAAGTAAACCTCTCCCCACTACCGGAAAATAATTGTGTAATCTTTGGGGTTTGACTCTAACATGCCCAGCCGTGTGGGTAAATTTAGCCACCTCAATGAGAACCATGCAGTGGAGCCGCAGGCATAGTGGAATAGGCGGCTTGACGGGGGGTTTAGCAAGGAAAACCTATAAGGTTTGGGTAAGCTAAAGGGGCTAAATTACATGGGTATTAATGGGCAGGTCAGTTCAGAATAGAGTGGTCAGGAAAATGTCTTTGAATGTATAACAGCAAGGGGTCAAGGAAAAGTTTTGACACGTACCAGGGGAGGGGTTATATGTTGTCTTATCAGTGAAGTGAGTGTAAGGTGCCAGGAAAGATAGTAACACCCACCCTCCGTATTTATTTATTTATTGACTTGTTTTGTGTATTTTTTGGTGTTTTTGTTTTTGCTTCGCTTTTCTTGTTTCAATTGCTGAGTTCATGGTCGATGGGTATGGATCGTTTCTTGGGGGATGCAGGAGAAAAAGGGTCTTTGGAGGCTTATAGTTGGATTAATACAAGTGGAAATGCGGAGTGTTTACAATATAAGCTGTATATGGTGCAGCTGTATTTGGGCTCCTGGTGTTGGTTCAGGGCCCCAGGAGTGGAAGAAAACAGATTTGGTGCATAAGGTTTTAATCTGGGTGCCCTTGGGACGGTGTTTGTGGCCAAGGTTATTAGAGGTCCTCAAGTGCACTATTGTTAGGAACATAAATTTTCGAGTGGTCTAGTCTATTTTAGTTATTGCCTCCAAGGACTCTTCTTGTCAATTACGATGCAATGTTTTGTTAATCATATTGAAATGGTTATTTATTTGTATTTAAACATTCTGATAAAAAATGTTTTAAGGTAATATAATGGCTTGTCCTTGGCCTTTTGAAACCAAAGTAGGTGTCAGTGGTTTTTATTCAGGCTGGGGGGGGGGGGGGTAGACGACGACTAGGTGAAGAATAGGAATTCTGAAAAATGATTGTAAAAGGGAGGATTTAAGTTAAGTGAAGGTTGAGTAGTCTTGAATCGCTCCAGTCATGTATACAAGCAGCTGGATATATGCCTTAATTATCTGGTGCTGGTGCTCCTACTACTATCAGTGGCAGGTCTTCTGCCTAGCAGAGATTGTTGCAGCAGAGCAATAATGCAGTGGGGGAGGCACAGGGACCTCATGCTATGAAAAAATTGCTGTAGGGGGACTCCAAGCTTGGCTTCGCTTTTAGAAGTTAGGCAAAAAGTGCACTAGTAATCCCTGTCTTTGATGGCTTCGATGCCTTTATGACATGGCTAACAGAGTGTTGGAGAAAGTTTAGCCTCATTATGGTACAATATTTTTGTGGCGTATGGGCCATTAGCGCAGTGGACCTGTCCACATAATGTGCTGAGCAGCATAGAATGATGACAGTTACGATTTAAGAGAGTCCTACATTGCCATGGGCTAAAAAGCTGTCGCGCAATGAAGAACCCTCTACTTTAAGACTGGCATAAAAAAAAAGGTAGGATGCAGTTTGGAGGTGATCACCAGGATGTAGACCTATCATTTTAGTTTTGTGTTCTCTATACAACACACACACTATCAGCCACTCAGCCTCAACTAGAAAATGCAGAATGGGAGCACACAGGCATTAAGCGCCAGAACAAACCCTAAATCAGACCCATTAATAAAGTCAGCACCCAGAACAGACCCCTAACTTAGGCCTCCTGACGAAGCTTCTTGGCTAGCGAAACGTGTGTTGCGGTGTATGGTCTGCTTGACAGTTAGAGATGTATAGAGGTGTGTTCTCAAGAGTTTAGTGAATCTAAGTTGATGAACTTAATCGATATTAGGTGGATCCTGTGTGGAGACATGCAGGACCCGCTCCCAGCCGAATTATCAGTTCAGCTGTGCTGACAGAATCGGCTGAGAGAGAACGATACAGCTTCTATGTATACAGGATACATAGAAGCTGTATTGTAAAAAGTAAAAAAATAAAAGGCAATTAGAATAGTGCTTAAAATTTTAATTTAATCAAAAAGACATATTTCAAGTGTACATAGCCTTTAAATGTGCCACTGTTTTTAGGTAGTTCTGTTCCTGCCAAAATTAGGTAACAACCATTACAGCTTTCAAAGAGCTCACAACCCAGTTTTCCCAGAATTCCAAATGGCAGGTTTGCCTAGTTATCCATACTTCAATATCATTATGTAACTGGACATATTTGCCATTCAATATTTTATAAAAGCTTCTGTGTGAGCTGTAACAGTGGCCATATTGGTTGTCACACAGCTTCCCAGAAACAGATATAACTAAGATACAGCTTAGAGAATATACTAATCCATTTCCCCACAATTCAGTTACAAACAAACTAGAAATAGAAGAAACCTTACATTGATGTACAGTATCAATCCATTATAAGTCATTATATTCACACCATTTAAAAGGTTAAACTTACAGTATCTTAGACCATTTATGAGAATCTGCCTCTATTGCCCCTTTAGGGATTTTGGATGAAATGAGATTTAGGCCCAGTTGACATGGTGTTTATTTACGCTGTTTTTGATGTTGTGTTGGAATCAAAGCAAAAAAACATCCCAAATCTCCCTCCATTGATTCCAATGGGAGGTAACCGCGTTTTTTCAAGGCGTTTTTTGTCCTCTTGCGGAAAAAGAAGCATCATGCCCTATTTTGAAACGCTTTCCGCTTCTGAATCTTCAATGTAATCAATCAAAGGCGCTGTTCGTTTGGAGTGCTGTTTGAGCCAGTTTTGCCTAAAAACTGCCTGCAATATTTGTATTTGCTAAATTAAACCTAAAAATAAAACATGTAAAAAACTGCATAAAAAAGTGTATGAAAACTATTGCAGTTCAAAATCCGCCTAAAAAATCCAGACGGAAATAACCCTAAGGGTCAATTCACATGGTGTTATTTTGCGCTGATATTGATGTGGAAGCCACGTCAAAATCAGTGCCAAGAGACGCCCCAAATCGCCTTTTACTGATTTCAATGAGAAGCAGAGAATTTTTTTTACCGGCGGTTTTCGGTCGTCCGCAGGAAAAACCAGCAGCATGCTCTTTCTTTGAGCGATTTCCGCCTTTGACCTTCCATTGAAATCATTGGGAGGCAGAAAAAACGTTTTGCTTGTTTAGAGCGCTTTATGCCGGAAAAAAAAACCACGGGAAAAAATGCTGTGTGAACTACCCCTAAATGTTATCATATTATTTACAGAATTCTCTCTGGTATTTACATAAAACTCTCATCATAGAAAACATATTGCCCATTATAAATGGGTATAAGTAGAGATAGAGACAAGTGAATTTCCCAAAATTAGTTTTGAGTCCGATTCTATAGATCTGTTAGATTAAATCAGATTAGTTTTGATCCGAATATGTTAGTCACGAATCGACAGTGCCTCGATTACCCTGAAAAGTTATGTATGACACTCTGAGGTCTTTTGGGACTGTATCCAACCCTTCTAAAGCTCTTTAATGCTGAGACAGCATTAAATGTTGAAGTGATAGCAACATATACGGCTATGGCTAAACGGATGGTGGACGGCAGTAACAAACAGCCTGTTTAAAAACCCACTGCAATGTCAGATTATTTATGATTTTTAAAATTTAAAAACGGTACAAAAATTTTCTTTTGTTGGTTGCAGATGCCTGCCGGTGTTTATACACACACACACACACACTCACTCACTCACTCATTCACACACACACACACACACACACACACACACACACACACACACACACACACATACGGAAGAAGTAATTCCTTTTTATACAGCGGTCCAAAAATTATCCTTTTTAGGGGCAGATGCCTGTCGGTGTTGATACACAAACTGTGGTATTTAAAGAATTACTGGCTTTTTAACAAGCGGTCCAAAAGTTATCTCTTTTTTGGAAGCAGTTTCAGTATTGATATAATTACCCTGTGTAGGGTAGGGCTCAAAGCAGAAACAGTATAGTATGGAACATGATGGACAATGCAGGGGATGTGCAGCTGTGTAAAGGTAGTAGTAGTGGCAACAGCGGCAGCAGCAGTACAGTATGGAACATGATAGACAACGCAGGAGATGTGTGACTGTGTATGTCCAGTAGTAGTGGCAGCAGGGGTAGTAGTAGCAGCAGCAGCGACAGCAATGCAATATGGAACATGATGGACAGGCTGACCGCGGCAGTGACATCATTGGGCCAGTGATAAATAGCCAGTCCCTGATGTCAGCAATGGCTCATCTATTCAATGACATCAGGCGGAGGTGAGCGGAAATCCTCACGGATCCATGCCTGATTCATTATCATAAATGTAATGTTTTCCACACTTGTGGAGGACAATTTTGTCCTCTTCGGGGTGACGACTATGCCTGCCGCGTTGAATACCCTCACACTAAACAGATGGCAAACTGGGCCAGTTCAAACTGATTCAATCTGCTGACCCAGAAGTCCATGGGGTCAGACTCAAGGTTTTGGCTGGAGAAAGGGCACAGTCCAGGTATGAATGAACCTGGTTGTTCAGGCAGGGCCTATTTGTCTGCTGATGTTCGTCAGTCGTGGTAGATGAAAAAACTGTTTCTTAACCCCTTCAGGACGCAGCTCTTTTTCAAATTTGAACTTTTGTTTCTTTCTCCCCACCTTTCAAAAGCTATAATTTTTTTAGTTTTCCGTCTATATAGCCATATGAGAGCTTGTTTTTTGCGGGACAAGTTGTAGTTTTTCATGGCACCATTTATTGTACTGCATAATGTACTGGGAAGCTGAAAAAAATATATTTGTGGGGTGAAATGGGCAAAAAACAGCGATTACGTCATATTTTGGGGGTTTTTGTTTTTACGGCGTCCATCAGGCGGTAAAAACTACATATTCACCTTATTCTACAGGTTGATACGATTACGGCGATACCATATTTATATGTTTTGTTTTATGTTTTACCACTTTTAAAAAAAATAAAAACATTTGCTAAATTAAAAAAAACTTTTGTGTCGCCGTATTCTGAGAGCCATAACTTTTTTATTTTTCTGTCAATTTAGCGATGTGAGGGCTTAAGTTTTGCTGGATGAGCTGTAGTTTTCACTGATACCATTTTGGGGTATATGCGACTTTTTGATCATTTTCTATTTCATTCTTTTGGAGCGCTAAGGTGACCGAAAAACAGCAATTTGCGTGTTTTATATATATATTTTTTACAGCATTCACCAAGTGGGTTAAACAACGCTATATTGTGATAGTTCGGACTTTTACGCACTCGGCGATACCAGTTATGTTAACTTTTATTTTTTTTAACATTGATTTAGGGGAAAAATGTGAAAAGGGATTTTTTTTAAACTTTTAATACTTTATTGTTTTTGGAACATAACAGAAATCTTTATTTAACAGTTTTTTACTTTTTTTATTAGTCCCCCTAGGACACTTGAAGCAGTGATTGTTGGATCTCTTGCATAATATACTGCAATAATAATACTAATACTAATGTATTGCAGTATATCGTGATTCTGACAGTCTCCTTTGAAGCCCAGCTTCAAAGGAATACAAAGATGGCGGACCTGGGGGCTTTTGTTCAGCCCCCATGCTGCCATAGCAACCGTTGTAATCAGCCAATCGTGCCGCGGGGGGGGGGGGGGCGCGTTTGCAAGTTTGAGGGGGCACCCCCTGATTCTAACACTTTAAATGCCGCGGTCGTGATTGATCGCGGCATTTAAGGTGTTAAATAGGCGGAATCAAAGTGAACTTTGATTCCGCTCATTGCAGGGAGGTGTCGGCTGCGTGTAACAGCCATAACCCGCTGTGTATGGAGTGAGCTCAGCCTGTGAGCTCGCTCCATACTTTGCCTTAACCCTCATCACCTACAGTTATATGATTTTGCGTGAAGGGGTTAATTTTCAGGAAAAACTGTACTGGCTTCTGCTGCTACTTGCGCTAAGGCCCCTCAGGTAATATGATTCTTATTCTTGGGTTCTTTTGATATGAAAAAATGTTGGCTTCCATTTTGATCAATTCTTGCAGGACATGTACCAAAAGTCTTGGAATTGCTAAAATCCTAAACTTTTTGGGAAGTTTGTTACAAATTTTATTTGTGTCGAATATATTCGCTCATCTCTAGGTAAGAGAATTGTTTATTATCTAAAAAGACCAGTAATTAATCGTTCAGCAACTCAGTCTTCCCTCCAGAAGTTCACCCTAAATCAGGGGCATTTTATCCACAGAGCAATTACTTGGGGTTATAAATAGCCCATTATTTAATATGCTAAAAATAGTGACATTCTGTAAACATTGAACTACTTGAATTTCTTAAACCGTCAAGCTCAATAACCTGGGTTGTTTTTGTCCTTATATCTAAATAGGCATGAGAGAACAGTACTACTGAACTCACTTGAACCAGAAGTAGTGAAAGGACATGGGAATTTATTTGCACAAGAGCCTTTTTCTTTGACTATTCACAGAATGTTTAGCATTGTTTTATACGGAGGCACGAATAATAGTGGCATTTTCGAAAGTCTTAAATTTAGAACTTAAGATTTTCAGTCTCCACTCAGCGCATATGCCAAGAATACTATTTGGAGGCAAATTTCCATAAAAAGTAGGTCTAAAGATGTGTTCACAGATTCCATGAACAAAGCTTCATTGTTGAACATTGAATGCTGTATGTTAAATATGGCTTTAAGCAATCCCTAAATACATTGGACGGACCTTGACGGCTTATTTTGCTCACATGGGAATAAAATGATTTGTGAAATTGTACAATAATTATAATACATTTGTACAGTACTTTTCAAATGTACGTAATTATTTGTAAATGAAATTGTGGGAAAATGGCAAATTTACCTTGAGCAATGTGAGAAAAAAATCATCAGAACCTATGCAGTACATGGTTTGCATATGGAATACACTGAGAAACTTCTAATACAGCATCTACTTTTTCTACTTGGTTTTCTGAACATAACTGCAGGGATTTGAGTACTTGCAGCCACAGGAGCATTAATGAGGTTTGGCACTGACGTTGGTTAATACGGCAATTCCAAGTTATCTCAACTATCACTAGCCATCATTTCTGGCATGCACGTATATCATCTCTCCCAAATAAAACAAAAAATTCTGAATATCTATACACACATACACTCCCCCTAATATAAATAATGGTGCTGTGTCCAATTTAAGAATGCATCAATGTTACAGCACCTTTATGAGCCGCAGCAGACGTGGGTGTTGAAGGTAAAGGTGGCAGAGGCACTGGCTTGTGGTGATGATGTTTGAATTTGCTGTGGAGTTTCTAGTCTACTACATCTGGCAAGGATGGCTGAAGTTCTTCATTACATGTACAAGACTCCAAGTAAACCTCTCCCCACTACCGGAAAATAATTGTGTAATCTTTGGGGTTTGACTCTAACATGCCCAGCCGTGTGGGTAAATTTAGCCACCTCAATGAGAACCACACAGTGGAGCCACAGGCATAGTGGAATAGGCGGCTTGACGGGGGGTTTAGCAAGGAAAACCTATAAGGTTTTGGTAAGCTAAAGGGGTTAAATTACTTGGGTATTAATGGGCAGGTCAGTTCAGAATAGAGTGGTCAGGAAAAGGTCTTTGAATGTATAACAGCAAGGGGTCAAGGAAATGTTTTGACCAGGGGAGGGGTTATATGTTGTCTTATCAGTGAAGTGAGTGTAAGGTGAAGATAGTTCCACCCACGCTCCGTATTTATTTATTGACTTGTTTTGTGTATTTTTTGGTGTTTTTGTTTTTGCTTCGCTTTTCTTGTTTCAATTGCTGAGTTCATGGTCGATGGGTATGGATCGTTTCTTGGGGGATGCAGGAGAAAAAGGGTCTTTGGAGGCTTATAGTTGGATTAATACAAGTGGAAATGCGGAGTGTTTACAATATAAGCTGTATATGGTGCAGCTGTATTTGGGCTCCTGGTGTTGGTTCAGGGCCCCAGGAGTGGAAGAAAACAGATTTGGTGCATAAGGTTTTAATCTGGGTGCCCTTGGGACGGTGTTTGTGGCCAAGGTTATTAGAGGTCCTCAAGTGCACTATTGTTAGGAACATAAATTTTCGAGTGGTCTAGTCTATTTTAGTTAATGCCTCCAAGGACTCTTCTTGTCAATTATGATGCAATGTTTTGTTAATCATATTGAAATGGTTATTTATTTGTATTTAAACATTCTGACAAAAAATGTTTTAAGGTAATATAATGGCTTGTCCTTGGCCTTTTGAAACCAAAGTAGGTGTCAGTGGTTTTTATTCAGGCTGGGGGGGGGGGGGTAGACGACGACTAGGTGAAGTATAGGAATTCTGAAAAATGATTGTAAAAGGGAGGATTTAAGTTAAGTGAAGGTTGAGTAGTCTTGAATCGCTCCAGTCATGTATACAAGCAGCTGGATATATGCCTTAATTATCTGGTGCTGGTGCTCCTACTACTATCAGTGGCAGGTCTTCTGCCTAGCAGAGATTGTTGCAGCAGAGCAATAATGCAGTGGGGGAGGCACAGGGACCTCATGCTATGAAAAAATTGCTGTAGAGGGACTCCAAGCTTGGCTTCGCTTTTAGAAGTTAGGCAAAAAGTGCACTAGTAATCCCTGTCTTTGATGGCTTCGATGCCTTTATGACATGGCTAACAGAGTGTTGGAGAAAGTTTAGCCTCATTATGGTGCAATATTTTTGTGGCGTATGGGCCATTAGTGCAGTGGACCTGTCCCCATAATGTGCTGAGCAGCATAGAATGATGATAGTTACGATTTAAGAGAGTCCTACATTGCCATGGGCTAAAAAGCTGTCGCGCAATGAAGAACCCTCTACTTTAAGACTGGCATAAAAAAAAGGTAGGATGCAGTTTGGAGGTGATCACCAGGATGTAGACCTATCATTTTAGTTTTGTGTTCTCTATACAACACACACACTATCAGCCACTCAGCCTCAACTAGAAAATGCAGAATGGGAGCTCACAGGCATTAAGCGCCAGCACAAACCCTAAATCAGACCCATTAATAAAGTCAGCACCCAGAACAGACCCCTAACTTAGGCCTCCTGACGAAGCTTCTTGGCTAGCGAAACGTGTGTTGCGGTGTATGGTATGCTTGACAGTTAGAGATGTATAGAGGTGTGTTCTCAAGAGTTTAGTGAATCTTGTTGAGGCTTATTGTTTACAGTGGCTATTTGGGTGTACACGGTATGGATGATGAGTATTACACTATGATTATTTTCTCATTTGTCAGGACTAATTGCCACTATTTGCAAAGTCACCTGATTGTACGGCCACATGCTTTAGGGATTTCAATTTGAACGTCGTTATATTATATACGAATATCAATTCACCACATGTATATATTGACTTCATATGTATGTGTAATGTCATATTTTTCTAACATGTTGCCCCATATGTGATTTTTTTTTTAGCTATGAGGCTTTATCCATTTAATGCCATTATGACATCCTACATAGACATTGACCAATACTGTGAATTTAGTTTTTTTTGGAGGTGCGTTCTGTGATTTTCAGTGTGAGGGCCATATTATCTTATGCCCATTTTCTTTTCACCTTTTAACTGATTTTGATATTATAAACATTCTTTGATATTGGATGTATGAATAAATGGAATTTATATACTTTGGGCAATTGCATATGGCATTCCTTGTGGTCTTGTTTGGTTTGGCCCTAAATTAATTTAGACCCCAAATCAGACACATAAATTAATTCAGACACCAGACCAGTCCCATAAATTAATAGTTACCCGTCGATTAATTCAGATGTCTAAAATTAATTCAGACCACAGACCAGATTCATAAATAAGGCCTTCTTCACATTGTGTTTTGGCCTTCCGTCTGAGGGGACGTTGCTTGGCGACTGGCTCTGAAGTCACTGTGCATGTATGCTCTGCCCGGAGACTCAGGTGGCTCATGAAGCCATATATGAACAGTGACGTCAGGAGCTTCCACAATGGTATCCCCAGGCAGAGGAAGCATCAAGAATCCCTCTGCCTGGGGACTCTGGGCCTGAGGAAGCTCCTAACATCACTGTGCATATACTGTATGCACAGAAAGATCAAGAGATTCCCCAGGGCCGGAGTTCCCGGGCAGAGCAGATGTGCAGCAAGCTCGAGCGACATAACTGTTTATATATGGACAGTTAAGTCACTGGAGCCTCTCGACGTATACGTTTAACATATACCTGTGACAGATGCCTGATAATGGCACCCGTCACCTTAGACTCCTATGTTGAAAAAAAAGTATACCATGTGGTATACATATTTTTGCAGGACCGCATAGAAAGGATAGTATACTATGCTATTCCATTCTTCAAAGAAAAAGGTTGCCAGAAAAATTCTGTGTGTGAAGGAGGCTTTAGAGTGCAGTCACATGTTGCGTACTTGCTTTGTATTTCCACAGCGTAAACATATGCTGTGAAAAACCTTACAATGTATGCCTATGGTGAAAAATATTCCACAACGCAAAGACTAGAGAAAATTTTCAGATTTTCCATGCAGAAATTTTGCAGTGTTTTCGCAACATAAATTGACATTCTGCAGATTAAAAATCTGTATAGCAAGTGAATTTCTGCACATTTGTTCTGCATTTTTTTTTTGCACATTTGTTGAAATCTCATCTACTTTGCTGATACTGTAATACTGTAAACACTGCGGAATTTCCGCACAGAAAATCCAGATGGAAATTCTGGAGTGTTTACGCTACATGAGGCCAAACCCTAAGGGTATGTTCACACGGCTTATTTTCGGCCGTTTTTCAAACATCTGCCCATTGATTGCAACTGGAAAATGGCATTCTGTTGCTAGCGGCCATTTTTCAAATGGCCACATAAAAAAACGGCCGCAAAAAAGAATTGCATGTCACTTCTTCAGCCGTATTTGGAGCCGTTTTTCCATAGACTCTATAGAAAAACAGCTCCAAAAACCCTTCTTTTCCCTTAAAAACAGCTCCGTATTTGCAAACTTTTTGAGTTTGTGTGTGCACATATCCTTAAAGTTTTACAGCTATGTTGAACCTTTTCCTCATCATCTTTTGTGACCACCTGGTATGCATTTTATTACCAAATAATTAAAAAATAAATACAAGTTACGTAGTTAGTACGGTTAAACAAAAATACATATGTCCATCGAGTTCCATTCCTCCCAACCATCCCGGATCCAGTGGGGACAGTCCAAATTTCCAGATGGTTTCCCATTGTCCCGAGCAACTGCTGGCATGTTCTGGCTTCACCTGCCTCTGCAACCTCAGGATGCAGATAAAGTTGCAGCCTATGGTGAAGCAGGAGCCCGCAGCTCCCTGCTCCATTATTCACTAAGTAACACCAGCCATGAGAGGGTTGGTGCAGACAGGAACGATGCAGGGACGTCATTGCACTTGTCTGCGCAGAGCCAAACAGAGCACAGACCAGAGTAGACCTGCAGAGGCATCTCTACTACTCATCATGGAAACGAGGTGAGTATTTATTTTATTATTTTTATTAGGCACGGTCGGGCATTATACAGTGTGGGGGCGCTATAGGGGTGTTATACTGTGTGTGGGCATTATAAGGACATTATGCTGTGTGGGTAGGTACTATGGGGCATTATACTGTGTTGGGGGCACTATGGGGCATTATACTGTGTGGGGGCACAATGAGGGCATTGTACTGTGTGTGTGTGTGTGTGTGGCACTATGGGGCAGTGTACTGTGTGTGCGGGGGGGAGCACTAAAGGGGTATTATACTAAGTGGAGAGGCATTATTGGAGAATTATACTGTGTGGGGCACTATGGGGGCATGATACTGTGTGGTGCCACTATGGGGGAAACATACTGTGTGGGGGGCACTATGAGACATTGTACTGTGTAGAGGCCACTGTGGGGGTGTACTGTATGGAGGGCACTTTGGGGACATAACACTGTATGGGAGGCACTATGGGGCATTATACTGTGTGGGGAGGTACTGGGGGCATTTTAATGTTTTGGGAGGCACTACTGGGCCATGATACTGTGTGGGGGCACTATGGGGGCATTATACTGTGTGGAGGGGCGTTACACTGTGTGGGAGGCACTATGGGGGCATCATACAGTATGGGGGCACTTTGGGGACATAATACTGTGTGGGAGGCACTATGGGGCATTATACTGTGTGGGGAGGTACTGGGGCATTGTAATATATGGGGAGGCACTACTGGGCCATGATACTGTGTGGGGGAATTATGGGGGGCATTATATTGTGTGGAGGGCACTATTGGGGGATTATACTGTATTGAGGGCATTATACTATATGTGGTGAGGAACTATGGGGGCATTATACTGTGTGTGGGGGGACACTATGGGGCATTATACCCTGTGTGGGGGCACTTTGGGGACATAAGACTCTATAGGAGGCACTATGGGGCATTATACTATGTTGGGAGGCACTAGGGGCATTGTAATGTGATGGGAGGCACTACTGGGCCATGATACTGTGAGGGGGCACTATGGGGGCATTATACTGTGTAGGACAGCACCGTGACATGATACTGTAGGGTGACACTATGAGAGCATGATACTGTGTGGGGAGGCATTGAAGCATTATACTGTGTAAGGAGGTACTGGGGGCATTATGCTGTGTGGGGAGGCACTATGGGGGCATGATACTGTGTGGGACACTGAATATATTATACTGTGTGTGGGGGCACTAAGGGGGAATGATGCTGTGTGGAGGGCACTATTGGGGCATTATACTGTGTTGGGAGGCACTGGGGGAATTATACTGTGTAGCACTATGAAGGCATTATACTGTGTGGCACTATGGAATAATGATACTGTGTGGAGGCACTATGCAGGCATTGTACTGTGTGTGTGTGTGTGTGTGTGTGTGTGTGTGTGTAGGGGGTGCTATAGGGCTTTTATACTATGTGGAGAAGCATTACTGGAGAACTATATTGTGTGGGGCCACTATGGGGGAAATATACTGTGTGGGGGCACTATAAGGCATTATTCTGCGTGGAGGGCACTATGGGGGTTTTATACTGTATGGAGGGAACTTTGCGGACATAATACTGTGTGGAAGGCGCTATGGGGGCATTATACTGTGTGGGGAGGTACTGGGGGCATTGTAATGTATGGGGAGGCACTACTGGGCCACGATACTGTGTGGGGGCCGTATGGGGCATTATACTGTGTGGAGGGCACTATTGGGGCATTATACTGTGTGGGAGGCACTATGGGGGCATCATACACTATGGTGGCACTTTGGTACATAATACTACTGTGTGGGAGGCACTATGGGCGCATTATACTGTGTGGGAAGGTACTGGGGGCAATGTAATGTATGGGGAAGCACTACTGGGCCATGATACCGTGTGGGGGCACTATGGGCGCATTATACTGTGTGTAGGGCAGTACCGTTATACTGTATGGCGGGCCTTATACTATGTGTGGTGAGGAACTATGGGGGCATTATACTGTGTGTGGGGGGCACTATGGGGCATTATACCCTGTGTGGGGGCACTTTGGGGACATAAGACTGTATGGGAGGCACTTTATGGGCATTATACTATGTGTGTTGAGGCACTATGGGGCATTATACAGTGTGTGGGTGGTGGCAATATGGGACATTATACTGTGTGGGGGCACTTTGGGGACATAATACTGTGTGGGAGGCACTATGGGGCATTATACTCTGAGTGGGGAGGTACTGGGTGCATTGTAATGTATGGGGAGGCACTACTGGGCCATTATACTGTGTGGGGGCACTAAGGGGGCATTATACTATGTGTAGGGCACTATCGTTATACTGTATGGAGGCCATTATACTTTGTGTGGTGAGGAACTATGGGGGCAATATACTGTGTGTGTGGGGGCACAATGGGGCATTATACCCTGTGTGGGGGCACTTTGGGGACATAAGACTCTATGGGAGGCACTATGGGGGCATTATACTATGTGGGGAGGCACTAGGGACATTGTAATGTGTGCGGAGGCACTACTGGGTCATGATACTATGTGGGGGCACTATGGGGACATTATACTGTGTGAGGATAGTATGGTGACATGATACTGTGTGGTGGCACTATGGAAGCATGATACTGTGTGGGGAGGCACTTGGGCTTTATACTGTGTGAGGAGATACTGGGGGCATTATACTGTGTGGGGTGGCACTATGGGGGCATGATACTGTGTGGGACACTATGAAGGTTTTATACTGTGTGTGTGGGGGGCACTAAGGGGGAATGATACTGGGTGGAAGGCTCTATTGGGGCATTATACTTTTTTGGGAGGCACTGGGGGAATTATACTGTGTGGGGGCACTATGGAAAAATGATACTGTGTATTGGGCTATTCTACCGTGTCGGGAGGCACTGGGGACATTATACTGTGTGAGGATAGTATGGTGACATGATACTGTGTGGTGGCACTATGGAAGCATGATACTGTGTGGGGAGGCACTTGGGCTTTATACTGTGTGAGGAGATACTGGGGGCATTATACTGTGTGGGGTGGCACTATGGGGGCATGATACTGTGTGGGACACTATGAAGGTTTTATACTGTGTGTGTGTGGGGGGCACTAAGGGGGAATGATACTGGGTGGAAGGCTCTATTGGGGCATTATACATTTTTGGGAGGCACTGGGGGAATTATACTGTGTGGGGGCACTATAACGGCATTATACTGTACGTGGGGGCACTATGGAAAAATGATACTGTGTATTGGGCTATTCTACCGTGTCGGGAGGCACTGGGGGTATTATACTGTGTGGGGGAGCACTATGAAGGCGTTATACTGTCTGTGAGGGCACTATGGGGGAAAAATACTGTGTGGAAGGCACTATGTGGGCATTATACTCTGTAGGAAGGCACTATGGGGGTTTGATACTGTGTAGGGAGACACTATAGGTGCATTATGCTGTGGAGAGGTACTTTGGAGGTATTATACTGTGTGGGCTGAACTGGGAGTGTATGGGTGGGCATTGAGTGGTTGAGGCGTGGCTTAACGTAAAAAAATATGGTGTTCAACCATAAGAAGAGTAGAATATAGAATTTTATTTTCTCCTATTTATTCAGGGAAAGGCAACAAACCCCATAAGGCCCCATGCACACGACCGTAAAAATTGCCAATAATTATGGTCCGTAATTATGGGCCCATTCATTTCTATAGCCGACGGACACCTTCCCGTATGTCTACGGGAGGGTGTCCGTGCCATAGAATCCTGCTGAAAAAAATAGGACATCTCCTATTTTTTATTTTTTCGGGACCGGATCATATTTTATAATGGGAGCACGGCTCATAAAAACGTCCGGCTGTCCGCGGCCGACCACGGACGTCCGTGCCCGTAATTATGGGTGGTAATTATGGGCACGGTCGTGTAGATAAAGCCTGAGGCATGACTCAATCTGCTCTAAAAGGGACAAATTTCCTTCCCAGTGGATGAATCTGCGCAGCCGATAGGAGCAACAAGTTAGCATTCCTTGTACCTCTGATGCATTTAACCCATGCAATTTTTCATTGCCCTAATTATCCCAGTCATATATCTATGAATATTTGTTTTCATAATATAAAAAATTGTGTGCCGCTGAATAAGAGGTCTTTCATTCTAATGAAATGTTTAATAACAGTATTGGCCACTAGGTGGCAGTAGAATACTAATAATGTTCACAGATGTGTTCCACTACACATAAGTAAAATCTAATATCAAGCCATGAATAAGAACGCAGACAGCGTTTGAAACGCGTAGGCTATTCATCCTCATTCAATATTCCCAGCATTGCAGGATACTTCTAATAATATGCTATTGAACCAATTTTAATGAAGAAAATTAAAACGTAGAAAAAGTTTCTTTTTAAAACTATCTCAGCGCTGGATCCACCCAACTTTTTTCTACAAACAATTCCTTTTTCACACTTTTTTCCTTCCACAATCTCTTAAATTTAATTTCTTCTTGAGAAGTTTTACAATTTTAATTTTCTTCCTCTAAATTCCCTCAATCTTTCTTGCTTCCGCACTGTGTTTTACACATTTCCCACTAATGCTCTGCTGTCTTTTATCATCTGCATGGTAGCCTTTTTGTTCAATAAGATAAGGGGTGATATAAAATGGCTGTCTGACATATAATGTTCCTATCCCCCACTAGGGGATATGATACAGGCAGCAACATTTTACTACAGTACCTCCCAATTCCTTGAACAGTTCAATTTCTAAATGCCAAGGCCATTAAAACAAAATGTAAAGCTGCATTACTCAACGTATTGTATAATTATATTATATTGTACAATACATTTTATTGTATCAGTGTATTATCCAAAGATATAATTTTTGATTAGAGATGAGCAAATTTCCTGAAATTCGTTTAACCCCTTAAGGACACGACCAAATTTGGCCTTGAGGACAGAACAATTTTTTTATATTTCCCTCTTTGCATCCCGACGCTCATAACTTTTTTATTTTTTGTACGACGTAGTTGTATGAGACTTTGTTTTTTGCAGGACGAGTTGTACTTTATGTACGTACCATTTTTTGGTACAAATACATTATCGTTTAATTTATCTAAATTTTTATTTTGGTGAAAATGCAGAAAAAAATCAGTTCCGCTGCAGTTTTAATATTTTTTTTTGTTGTACAGGTTGTTATGGTCGTGGTGATACCAAATATGTCTATACTATTTCATGTTTTGGGACTTATATTTTAAAAAGTTTATTTATTATAAAAAATGTGTGTTTCTGTGTATTTTTTTTACTCTTTATTTTTTTAACATTAAATTTTTATTACATTCATCTAACTTTTTTTTTTAATCCCATATAGCGATTTTTCATTTTTATTTTTTAACTGTAATGTACTGGCATAGATCTATATACCAGTACATTAGGCTGTGTACTGATTGTACACAGGCAGTTGTTAGGGCATACCTCAGTATGCCCTAACAACAGGAAATATTTTCAGACAGCCCTGAGGTCCTTCAATTGACCCTGGGCTGTCTGGCCATTCAAGTTATGGGCTTTGATTGCATTACAGTTATCTATACATTGTTTATTATTCCTGTTGTGAGAATAGAATAGTGGTACACTGGGATCAGGGGCGTAACTAGGAAAGACTGGGCCCCATAGCAAACTTTTGACTGGGGCCCCCCCCCTCCCCTGGGTGTCACACAACCCCCCGTTGTAGATAGTGCCTTTTTTACAGCCCCCCCTGTAGATAACGCCATACAGCCCCCTGTAGATAACGCCATACAGCCGCCTCTGTAGATAACGCCATACAGCCCCCTCTGTAGATAACTCTATACAGCCCCCTCTGTAGATAACGCCATACAGACCCCCCTGTATATAACGCCATACAGCCCCCACTGTAGAGAACGCCATACAGCCCCCCCTGTAGAGAACGCCATACAGACCCCCTGTAGATAACGCCATACAGAGTCCCCCCTGTAGATAACGCCATACAGCCCCCTTTGTAGATATCTACAGAGGGGGCTGTATGGCGTTATCTACAAAGGGGGCTGTATGGCGTTATCTACAGGGGGGACTCTGTATGGCGTTATCTACAGGGGGGACTCTGTATGGCGTTCTCTACAGTGGGGGCTGTATGGCGTTCTCTACAGTGGGGGCTGTATGGCGTTCTCTACAGTGGGGGCTGTATGGCGTTATCTACAGGGGGGCTGTATGGCGCTATCTACAGAGGGGGCTGTATGGCATTATCTACAGGGGGGGCTGTATGGCGCTATCTACAGAGGGGGCTGTATGGAGTTATCTACAGAGGGGTCTGTATGGCGTTATCTACAGGGGGGCTGTATTGCGTTATCTACAGTGGGGGCTGTATAGCGTTATCTACAGAAAGGGCTGTATGGCGCAAACGCTATACAGCCACCACTGTAGAGAACGCCATACAGCCCCCACTGTAGAGAACGCCATACAACCCCCCCTGTAGAGAATGCCATACAGCCCCCCCTGTAGGTAACGCCATACAGCCCCCCCTGCAGGTAACGCTATACATCCCCCTGTAGGTAACGCCATACAGCCCCCCCTCTTAGGTAACGCTATACAGCCCCCCCTGTAGGTAACGCTATACAGCCCCCCTGTAGGTAACGCTATGCAGCCCCAACCCCCCAAATAAATCCGACCTACAGTGTGTCCTACAAAATACATGTATCCCCTATCCACAGGATAGGGGATACATGTGTGATCGCTGGCAGCTATAGGGAGAATGGGGGTCTGAAAGTCCCCCGAAGTTCTCCATGACTAACCTCTGACTTCCGGCGTCTGCGCAGCTCAATAAAAATGAAAGGAGCGCTGGTCACGCATGAGCACAAGCGCGACCGGCGCTCCATTCATTTCTACGGAGCTGCCGACACAGACCCCGGAAGTCCGAGGTTTGTGATGGAGAACTTCAGGGGACTTTCAGTCCCCCGTTCTCCCTATCAATGCCAGCGATCACACATGTATCCCCTATCCTGTGGATAGGGAATACATGTCTTTTGTTTAATGGCAGAGCGGGGAGATACCTCCCTGCTCTGCCGTAGTGTTCAGTGGCGTCGCGCTGTATTAGCCATAGTGGCTGCTAGCGGAGCCTTCGGCCATGGTGGTGGCCCCCTCGTGCCGCGGGCCCCGTAGCAGCCGCTACGGCTGCTATGGCGGTAGTTACGCCACTGACTGGGATCATGATCAATGTGTGTATCACACTGTACTGTTACATCCCTTTGACCATTATTCCTGTGCTGTTACCTTGCTTTGGCCATTACTTTATTATCCCTGTGTAGATATGTAATTGCTGATTATCCCTGTGGTCTGATTGTACTCTATTTATTATCTCTGTATTGGAATATCATTGCATGCTTTGCATTGCTTATTCTTGTGCAGTGACCAACGGCAGATCCCAATAGGTCCATTTAGGGCGGCCGCCCAGGGCCTCCCAAAGAGTAAAACCACATCTTAATTATGTTGCGTTTTTTTGCTGCGAATTGCAGCACAAAAAAGCATCAAACTTGTATAGGGTAGAAACCCCCCTGTGAAAAGGGCCGGAAGGCCCTTACATAGGATTCCTTTGGATGCAGATACAATTGACAGTGCTGGCAAGGCAAGGGAAGCATGCGTTCACTTTCCTGCCATTCGGCGCAGTTTTGTGATTACATCGTGCAGCCTGCGTCACCCTGCTGGATGAGGCCTGGTCAGAAGAGAACAGGCCTGCATCACTGGATAAGAGGATGGCTTGGGTGCGGGGACAGGTGAGTGTGGCACTATCTACAAGGGGGACATTGTGGTGCTAGCTCCAGGGTGTGTGTGGCGCTATCTCCAGGGGGGTATTGTGACACTATCTCTAGGGGGCAGTGTGGCACCACATACGGGGAAAGGGATGTCACTAGTCACTATCTAGAGGGGTGTGTGTGGCACTATCTAGAGGGGGGTTGGCACTATTTAGAGGGGTGTGTGCGGCATTATCTAGATCAGGATGTAGCAGTATCTACGGGGGCTGTGTGGCACTATATACATGAGGATGTGTGGCACCATCTACAGGAGGCTGTATTGCATTACCTACAGGGGGATGTGTGGCACTATCTATAGGGAGTGTGTGGCACTATCTACAGGGGGTGTGGGGAAATATATACTGGGGCAATATAGCACTATCTACAGGGAGGTGTGTGGTAATATTTGCAGGGGACTTTGTGGCACTATCTACAGGGGGTGTGGGACACTATCTACAGGGGAGTGGGGAACTATCTACAGGGGCTTTGTGACACTCCTGTTTGGCTCTATCTACAGGGGTGTGGGCACTATATGCAGGGGCTATGGGGCACTATCTACAGGGAGCTGTGTGGTACTATCTGCCGGGGACAGTGTGGCACTATCTACAGGGGTTGTGAGACACTGGGGGGGGGGTGGCACTATCTACAGGAGGGGGCTGTCACTATCTACAGGGGCTGTGTAGAACTATCCACAGGGGACTGTGTGACACTGCTGTGTGACATTATCTACAGGTAGCTGTGTGGCACTCTCTACAGGGGGGGCTGTGTGGCACTATCTACAGGGGATGTGTACTATTATATTCAGGGGGAGACTGTATGGTGCTATTATTTCCACAAAATGTCTGATGTAGAACAGCAATAATAAGCAAATGGGTGTTATTATTCCCCCGGTCAAGAGGATGTTTCCATACACAGTGTAATGCTGTCAGCTATGGTTGGAGACTGTCAGTATGTAGAGACACAGTCCTTTGACAAGAAGAATCATAACACTTATATTTCAATGCTAGCACAGCAATGCTAACACAGGGTGGCGCTGGTGATGAAGGGGGGCCCCAGTTTGGGGAACAGCCCAGGGCCCATGGTATACTCAATCCACCACTGGCAGTCACATACCTGTGTTTTTTAAGGAGAGTATGAGGTGCAGAGGCTGCAGATACACTGTTGTCTGAGGTGGCCCAATGGTTCCCATGCCACATAAGAGGACACCAGCGCTATAAAGTTGGGAGACACAGTTAGGAATTTTACATTGGTTTCTAGGAACTTCAATTTACATATCAGCTTCATATTGTATTAGAAGTTTTTAGCTCTTTGCCACACTTGCTTCAAATGTAGGTTCTGTAAGCATAATTATTGTAACAAAGCCTGAGGATTGGGTAGTAGCAGGGCCAGCAGGGGCCGTGCGTACCCTCCTTGTCACAAGGGGTTTGACTTGGGGCTACTCCAGGGAGCGGATACTATGGGAACCCAAATGCACACGATTCGTATTATATGCGGATTTGCTGAGCGTATTTTCATGCAGCAAATCCGCAGTGTAATACAGTACCAGCAAAAGTAAATGAGATTTCAAGAAATCTCATCTACACATTGCAGATTTTTTTCTGCACGTAAATTGACCAGCGGTGCATATTTTAAAATCTGCAGAATTTCAATATATCTTGCGTTTCCGCTTGCGCAGCATAAAAGTGCAGCAATTTCTGCATCAAAATGTAAAAACCGCACCTAAAAATGTATAAAAAAACGCATTATTAGGTGCAGATTTTACCTGTGGAATTACCTGCGTTTACCTGCATTTTTTAATCAGATTTTCTGCACCAAATTCTGTAATGTGTGCATTTAACCTTAGGGAACCCCTGTAACAAGGATGTACAGTGAAGGAAATAAGTATTTGATCCCTTGCTGATTTTGTAAGTTTGCCCACTGTCAAAGACATGAACAGTCTACAATTTTTAGGCTAGGTTAATTTTACCAGTGAGAGATAGATTATATAAAAAAAAGAAAAGAAAATCACATTGTCTAAATTATATATATTTATTTGCATTGTGCACAGAGAAATAAGTATTTAATCCCCTACCAACCATTAAGAGTTCAGCCTCCTCCAGACCAGTTACACGCTCCAAATCAACTTGGTGCCTGCATTAAAGACAGCTGTCTTAAATGGTCACCTGTATAAAAGACTCCTGTCCACAGACCACAATTAATCAGTCTGACTCTAACCTCTACAACATGGGCAAGACCAAAGAGCTTTCTAAGGATGTCAGGGACAAGATCATAGACCTGCACAAGGCTGGAATGGGCTACAAAACCATAAGTAAGACGCTGGCTGAGAAGGAGACAACTGTTGGTGCAATAGTAAGAAAATGGAAGACATACAAAATGACTGTCAATCAACATCGATCTGGGGCTCCATGCAAAATCTCACCTCGTGGGGTATCCTTGATCCTGAGGAAGGTGAGAGCTCAGCCAAAAACTACACGGGGGGAACTTGTTAATGATCTCAAGGCAGCTGGCATCACAGTCACCAAGAAAACCATTGGTAACACATTACGCCGTAATGGATTAAAATCCTGCATGGGCCCGCAAGGTCCCCCTGTTCAAGAAGGCACATGTACAGGCCCGTCTGAAGTTTGCAAATGAACATCTGGATGATTCTGAGAGTGATTGGGAGAAGGTGCTGTGGTCAGATGAGACTAAAATTGAGCTCTTTGGCATTAACCCAACTCGCCGTGTTTGGAGGAAGAGAAATGCTGCCTATGACCCAAAGAACACCGTCCCCACTGTCAAGCATGGAGGTGGAAACATTATGTTTTGGGGGTGTTTCTCTGCGAAGGGCACAGGACTACTTCACCGCATCAATGGGAGAATGGATGGAGCCATGTACCGTAAAATCCTGAGTGACAACCTCCTTCCCTCCACCAGGACATTAAAAATGGCTCGTGGCTGGGTCTTCCAGCACGACAATGACCCGAAACATACAGCCAAGGCAACAAACGAGTGGCTCAAAAAGAAGCACATTAAGGTCATGGAGTGGCCTAGCCAGTCTCCAGACCTTAATCCCATCGAAAACTTATAGAGGGAGCTGAAGATCTGAGTTGCCAAGCGACAGCCTCGAAATCTTAATGATTTACAGATGATCTGCAAAGAGGAGTGTGCCAAAATTCCATCTAACATGTGTGCAAACCTCATCATCAACTACAAAAAACGTCTGACTGCTGTGCTTACCAACAAGGGTTTTGCCACCAAGTATTAAGTCTTGTTTGCCAAAGGGATCAAATACTTATTTCTCTGTGCAAAATGCAAATAAATATATATAATTTTGACAATGTGATTTTCTGTTTTTTTTTTAAATATAATCTATCTCTCACTGGTAAAATTAACCTAGCCTAAAAATTCTAGACTGTTCATGTCTTTGACAGTGGGCAAACTTACAAAATCAGCAAGGGATCAAATACTTATTTCCTTCACTGTAGGTCAAGGCAGAATGCAGAGGTTCATGACTTGTCTAAGTAGAGTCGTGTGTTATTGAACATTTTTACTTATCCTTTTTACCACCCCTTCATCTAAGAAAAAGACACGTGACAACCGAGGTTGGATGTGAAATGGCCACAGCAGCCGTTTATTAATTTACATTGTTTATAAAATGCAATTTTGATCCGAAACATTCGGATAACTAATTAGGAATCCAACCAGAGAATTCGTCCTATAATTCACATGACCCAACATGGGTCAGAATCATAAATAACAATTAACATTAACACTAATCAGAGCAGGGGAAGTCCTTGAAGCCATTTTTCAGATATGTTTTACCTCGAGTTAGCCATCTGCAACCACCACCAACTATTTACCTCCAGCCATAAACCAGCTCGGAGGCACCGCTCACCTCTGCAGATGGCTCCAACCACCAGAAGACCACTTCAAAGGGATAACACTCTATGAAGTCTTCAAACAATGTACCTTTTTTGGGGGACGCATACCCCCGATGCGACCCCCCCACCATTTCGTACTGACCAACCTCAAGGACTCCCCCCGCCAGCCGCTATGACACCTGGACCTGCTCAAAAAATGAAAAAACAACAAGTTACATGAGCATACCACAAAACAGAAACAATCATAGACAAACACTCACATAGAACGAAACCAAGGACACCACCCAATTAAAGGGCGGGAGGGTGGGAGCTTGTATTTTTTACTTGCTCTTCCTCCCGCTGCTTCCGGCTCAATGCCGAAAACAGCGGGAAGAACTGGTAACGTCCCCTAACTCCTCCCTTCCCTTTTTTCAACTCCTCCTTCTACTCCCTCCTTCTCTCAACTCTCTTAACCCTTTCCCTCCTATGTCTGTCATGGAGGCTTCCCTCTGAAGCCCTTCGTGCTGCGTCCAGCCTCTTCTTGACTTGCCTAAGTAGAGTCGTGTGTTATTGAACATTTTTACTTATCCTTTTTACCACCCCTTCATCTAAGAAAAAGACACGTGACAACCGAGGTTGGATGTGAAATTGCCACAGCAGCCGTTTATTAATTTACATTGTTTATAAAATGAAATTTTGATCCGAAACATTCGGATAACTAATTAGGAATCCAACCAGAGAATTCCTCCTATAATTCACATGACCCAACATGGGTCAGAATCATAAATAACAATTAACATTAACACTAATCAGAGCAGGGGAAGTCCTTGAAGCCATTTTTCAGATATGTTTTACCTCGAGTTAGCCATCTGCAACCACCACAAACTATTTACCTCCAGCCGTAAACCAGCTCGGAGGCACCGCTCACCTCTGCAGATGGCTCCAACCACCAGAAGACCACTTCAAAGGGATAACACCCTATGAAGTCTTCAAACAATGTACCTTTTTTGGGGGACGCATACCCCCGATGCGACCCCCCCACCATTTCGTACTGACCAACCTCAAGGACTCCTACCGCCACAGCGAAACAGGCCTTGACCACCTTAAGCCTGTGAGTTCTGCCACACCACCACCGCCCTTTCAATTCCTTCTGCTAGTGCCAGGCTCCACAAATCAATCCCAACCTCGGTCAGATGCACCCCATCACTCCTCCAGTAATTCCCTTCTCCTGACTCCAAATCCCTGTGCCGCACACAAATGCCCCCATTCTTGGCCACAAAACGGGACACCGCCCGATTCACTTTAATGCGGGCCTTATTAACCCTCTCCACAGACTGAGCCAGCCGCCAATGCTTCCTTGGAACAATGTCAGACCAAACTATCACTAGGCCGGGATAAGATGCCCATAAACACAACATATCGTGTTTGATATCCCGCACCAACTCCCGAAAAGGGCGAACCCCCAAATCATTGCCCCCCACGTGCAATACCAGGACTTCCGGAACCCTATCCAGCCGAGAGTATGTCTGAAACTGTGCTAAAACCCGGCTCCACAACATACCTCTGAATCCCAGCCAATGCAAAACCGCATTCTGCTGCGGAATGCGCAACTGACGGCGGTCAGGGCGGACGTCCGCCCTCAAGGCCCACCAATGCACGTAAGAGTGTCCTAACAACCACACAAGGCAAGGGAGCTGATCTGAAACGAAAAAGGACAAGCACACACGCTTTTAACTACAAATAACAACATGACTCATAACAAATGAGGGCGCACGTATGTCCTAAACCTGTTGGACTCCCAACGGCCAATGCGCCGCACCCCCTCGTCGTCCAACCCCCAGCGCCCCGCCTCAGTTGCTGCGCCAATCCTAAAGGAGTGAGATGAGTAAGGGCCCGCAGCGACTCCGACCGCTGCCAAGCATTTCTTAAATACTACGCCAAATTGATATCTGGACAAAAATGATCCATTCTCGTGACGTAGCAACGGCAACTCGGGCGACCCCACCCGTAGTTTAAAAGCACGCATACAAGCGACCGGACACATCGCCGATCCCGGGAGGGCAAACAAAACTATGCGCTTTCCTTTTCCCATTTGGTCAGTTTTTGACCGCCGCAACAACAACTCGAGTCTATCCCCATATAGACCCACCTCCTCCAATCTCAACCCCCCTGCCCGCTTGGTACTAGGTGAAACCAACTCGCCAATTCGAAGTGCACCAAAAAACGCTAACGAAAATGCTAACTGAAATAACTCAACCTCAAAAGGAGAACGACAGACAGACACTAGCGATAAACCCAAAGAACCGAGGAGAGCAAAAGACACAGGCCGTCTCCGATCTGCTTCGACCCTACCTCGACGCAGACCCTTTAAAGCTTGTCCTACCAAAAATTCTTTAGACACATCCCGTAGGCCCCGCAACTTAAAACCAAAAGCCAATGCAGAGACGAAACGATTGACCTTAGCCAGGGAAAACCCCGCCTCCCAAGCGTCCCCCAACCAATACAAAAGTGCCACCAACCTGTCTTGATCCGTGCTGACGTTACCCAAATCTCTTACCCACTCTTCCCACTGCTTCCAACAAGCAGAATAAGCACTCCACGTCGTACATGCCAATGACCTTTCAACCAATCGTTCTACGGGACCGAAACCAGATCCCAGAGATGTTCCGGACAAGCCAAACCGAGCAGCTCCGCTCCCGGTGCCAATTGACGAAATCGATCCCACTGTGAGCGAGAAAGAGCATCAGCGATACAATTCCGCACCCCCGGCACATGCACCGCAACCACCCACGCGTTCAAAGACAAGCACACCAAAACTAAGTGTCGCAACAACTGAACTACCGGAGGCGAGGATGCGGAGATGTTATTAATGGCCAGCACCACCCCCATGTTGTCGCAGTAGAAACGGACCTTCTTGTCCCTGAGCCTATCTCCCCAAATGGTCACCGCAACCACGATAGGGAACAGCTCGAGCAGGGCCAGATTCCACGTAAGTCCGCTGGCCACCCAGCTAGCCGGCCAGTTACCCGCACACCATGGACCACCCCCGTACGCGCCAAAACCACCTGCCCCAGCCGCATCCGTAAAAATTTTTAACTCACTCGTATCCTGTGCTGGAGCCATCCATAGAGAGCGACCATTATACTGACCAAGAAAATCATCCCAAACCTGAAGATCAGCCCGATGCTCCTCCCTGAGCCGCACAAAATGATGTGGCGCACGAACCCCCGCCGTTGCTGCCGTCAAACATCTACTAAAAACTCTCCCCATCGGCATAATCCGACAAGCGAAATTCAACTTCCCCAGCAGAGACTGAAGATCGCGCAACGTCATCTTCTTCAACATACAAGCCCGCCGTACCTCCTGACTCAATGACCCTAATTTATCCTCAGGAAGTCGACACTCTATCGCCACTGAGTCAATTTCAATCCCTAAAAAACAAATGGTGGAGACCGGGCCCTCAGTCTTTCCCGGCGCCAAGGGAATCCCAAAGTCCTTTGCAACTTTCTGCAAGGAATACAACAAATTACCGCAAATAGGCGAACCCCCCGGGCCGATGCACAAAAAATCATCCAGATAATGTATCAAAGAATCAACCCCGGCTACGCCCTTCGTCACCCATTCCACGAAGCTACTAAATGCCTCGAAATATGCGCAAGAAAGGGAACACCCCATAGGAAGACACCTATCCACATAAAAAGCCCCATTCCAAAAACAACCCAACAGCCGCTGGCTCTCTGTATGAACTGGCAACAACCGAAAAGCCGGCTCAATTTAGGTTTTTGCTAACAACACGCCGGGCCCCGCTGCGGGAACTAATCCCACCACCTTGTCAAAGGATGTGTACACTACCGAGCATAACTCATGATCAATCCCATCATTCACCGATGAGCCCCTGGGAAAAGATAAATGCTGAATTAAACGAAATTTTTGGGGCTCCCGCTTTGGCACAATACCCAATGGGGACACCACTAAAAGATAGAGCATAAATTTTTTCTACTGGATCCCAGTATCTCTCCTAAAGACCAAAACCATTCCAATCGACCAGGAACAGGAGTTTTCCTCTAACCATTTTAGCATCCAGAATCTTGTTAACCACTTACTCTGTGTCTGGAGTAGAAGAAACAGCAGAAGGCGAATATTTTTTCAAAAAAATATTCAATATAAGTGGTTTGAGAAGTGATACCTGAAATAAATTGGGAATTTTCAATGACTGTGGAAGATGAAGTTTATAAGAGACAGGTTTGATTTGTCTCAAAACTAAATAAGGTCCCAAGAATGCGAGGCGCACACTTAAAGGGTACCTGTCGTTTCATTTGACTTTTGAAGATAAGCTACCATGTGTATGTACATGAGGAGTAGCACTATTTCTGGCCATTATATGACTTTGATTTTGTAATTTTTAGCAGTTTTCCCCTTTGCCTGCCATATCTGAGGTTTACATTTCTCTCTGAGCTGGGGGATGGAGACTAGCTGCCATACACTACACACTGTAAGCAGAGGAGAATCTGCTCTATAACCTTCTCTCTTACTCGCTAGCAGCCCCAGGATCAGGCAGGACATACATAGAGAAGTACTGACCTGTACTGATGTGAATAAAGTGCTTTGGTTACGAAAGAAAGTTCCTCTGCCTGTCGTTCTGCTTTTATCTCCTGCACTTCCTACTCACTCTTTCCCCCTCTCCCCGCTCCATGGGCTTCCATAGACATGTGTAATCTCATACTTGTGAGCTGCAGTCTGAGTTGAGATGGATATAGCTGAATTTTCAGATTGAAAGTCAGTTTAATAGAGGAAGGGGGAGAAGGAAAACAGCCAGATAACAGGAGAAAGAGGCTTGTTTCTGTACACAGTTAAAAAATAAGTTATCCAGAAAAAACCTGCCAGACGTATCTCAAAAGAAGACAGTTTGGTACAGTGAAGGAAATAAGTATTTGATCCCTTGCTGATTTTGTAAGTTTGCCCACTGTCAAAGACATGAACAGTCTAGAATTTTTAGGCTAGGTTAATTTTACCAGTGAGAGATAGATTATATTTAAAAAAAAAAAAGAAAATCACATTGGCATAATTATATATATTTATTTGAATTGTGCACAGAGAAATAAGTATTTGATCCCTTTGGCAAACAAGACTTAATACTTGGTGGCAAAACCCTTGTTGGCAAGCACAGCGGTCAGACTTTTTTTGTAGTTGATGATGAGGTTTGCACACATGTTAGATGGAATTTTGGCCCACTCCTCTTTGCAGATCATCTGTAAATCATTAAGATTTCGAGGTTGTCGCTTGGCAACTCGGATCTTCAGCTCCCTCCATAAGTTTTCGATGGGATTAAGGTCTGGAGACTGGCTAGGCCACTCCATGACCTTAATGTGCTTCTTTTTGAGCCACTCCTTTGTTGCCTTGGCTGTATGTTTCGAGTCATTGTCGTGCTGGAAGACCCAGCCACGTGCCATTTTTAATGTCCTGGTGGAGGGAAGGAGGTTTTCACTCAGGATTTGACGGTACATGGCTCCATCCATTCTCCCATTGATGCGGTGAAGTAGTCCTGTGCCTTTAGCAGAGAAACACCCCCAAAACATAATGTTTCCACCTCCATGCTTGACAGTGGGGACGGTATTCTTTGGGTCATAGGCAGCATTTCTCTTCCTCCAAACACGGCGAGTAGAGTTAATGCCAAAGAGCTCAATTTTAGTCTCATCTGACCACAGCACCTTCTCCCAATCACTCTCAGAATCATCCAGATGTTTATTTGCAAACTTCAGACGGGCCTGTACATGTGCCTTCTTGAGCAGGGGGACCTTGCGGGCACTGCAGGATTTTAATCCTTTACGGCGTAATGTGTTACCAATGGTTTTCTTGGTGACTGTGGTCCCAGCTGCCTTGAGATCATTAACAAGTTCCCCCCGTGTAGTTTTCGGCTGAGCTCTCACCTTCCTCAGGATCAAGGATACCCCACGAGGTGAGATTTTGCATGGAGCCCCAGATCGATGTCGATTGACAGTCATTTTGTATGTCTTCCATTTTCTTACTATTGCACCAACAGTTGTCTCCTTCTCAGCCAGCGTCTTACTTATGGTTTTGTAGCCCATTCCAGCCTTGTGCAGGTCTATGATCTTGTCCCTGACATCCTTAGAAAGCTCTTTGGTCTTGCCCATGTTGTAGAGGTTAGAGTCAGACTGATTAATTGAGTCTGTGGACAGGAGTCTTTTATACAGGTGACCATTTAAGACAGCTGTCTTTAATGCAGGCACCAAGTTGATTTGGAGCGTGTAACTGGTCTGGAGGAGGCTGAACTCTTAATGGTTGGTAGGGGATTAAATACTTATTTCTCTGTGCACAATGCAAATAAATATATATAATTTTGACAATGTGATTTTCTTTTCTTTTTTTTATATAATCTATCTCTCACTGGTAAAATTAACCTAGCCTAAAAATTGTAGACTGTTCATGTCTTTGACAGTGGGCAAACTTACAAAATCAGCAAGGGATCAAATACTTATTTCCTTCACTGTATATAACGTATCTGCCCCATAGAAGTCTATAGATATTGTACAGTACACGGTCAAATACCATTTTTTTTTGTTCCAGACGTATATCGGCAACTATATGAAAAAAACATGCTGTAAATGGACCCTAAAGGGTTATTCGCATCTAACATATTTATGGTCGCTGGCTATCGCATCCAGGCAGAGAATGAAGGGAGAGGTTTGCGGAGCATTTGTGTGGCTCTCTCCATTATTTACTATGTTATGGAAACAGTTGAGCACGCCTTATCGGCTATTTCTACAACTCCCATATGCCACATGCGCACCTACCTCTCAATTTAATTGCCTGGATGCAGCAGCCAGAGGCCACCTCACCAGGGGGGCCCCCATTCTTTACAAAGGTGTGGGTCACAGAGCTGGCACCCACATCTACGGATGTAGCCATCTTTAACTTGATTCTGATAACTTGCTGCAGCGTGATATCACACAACAAAAGCCATTAACCCCTTCCCGACATATGACATACAGTTACGTCATAGCCGGGAAGGGAAAATATGGAGCGGGCTCACACTGTGAGCTCGCTCCATACGATGCCGGTGTCGGCTGTATGTTACAGCCGACACTTCAGATTAACTAGCGGCATCGCACTTGAGCGCGATCCCGCTAGTTTAACTAGTTAAATGCCGCGGTCAATACCGACCGCAGCATTTAAATCGTGAGAAAGAGGGGGGTGACCCCCTCTAACAGCTTATCGCGCCCCCCGAAACGCAATCGTGGGATGTGATGGTTGCTATGGCTGCCTGGGGGCCTAATGAAGACCCCCAGGTCCGCCATCTTTGCACACCCATTAAGTCCTGCCTCTGGCATTAGTATTGTAGTATATCGTGCAAGCGATCTAACGATCGCTGATTTAAGTCCCCTAGGGGGATTAATAAAAAAAAGTAAAAATGAGTTAAATAAAGTTTTTTTTTGTGTGTAAAAAAAAATAAAAAAATAAAAATTTCAAAAAACCCCCCTTTTCCCATTTTCTCCCTAGAGCATAGTAAAAAAAATAAATAAATAAACATAATTGGTATCGCCGCGTCTGTAAAAGTCTGAACTATTACAATATATCATTATTTAACCCGCACGGTTAACGCTGTAAAAAAAAAAATTGTAAACGCCAGAATCTCTGTTTTTTGGTCACCTAAGCTCCCACAAAAAATGAAATAAAAAGTGATCAAACCGTCGCATTTACACCAAAATGGTATTATTAAAAACGACAGCTTATCCCGCAAAAAATAAACCCTCATACCACTTAATCGACGGAAAAATAAAAAAGTTATTGCTCTCGGAATTTGGCAACGTAAAATAAATTTTCTTTTTTACACAGGTTTTTAATTGTAAAAGTAGTAAAATATAGAAAAAACTATATATATTTGGTATCGCTGTAATCATATTGACACGCAAAATAAAGTTAACGTGTTGTTTTAATTGCACAGTGAATTCCTTAAAAACAGCGCGCAAAAAACCATGGAGGAATTGCTATTTTTTTCATTTTCTACCCCACAAATAATTTTTTCCCCGTTTCCTAGTACATTATACGGCAAAATAAATGGTGCTACAAAAAACTACAACTCGTCCCGCAAAAATCAAGCCCTCATAGTACTATAATGACGGAAAAATAAAGACGCTATGGCTTCTGGAATGTGGAGAGGAAAAAACGAAAATGAAAATCTGAAAGTTGTTTTGGTCGGGAAGGGGTTAAAAAGTAATTGAAAAAGTCAAGATAATAGATCTAGCCATTGTTTAATGCGTTAGATGTCAAGGTAAAGATTGCTACATCTGTATCAGACAATTACGGCATATTATGTGGATACAGATACTGAAAGTGAAAAACTGAAATGCCAGTTAAAGTGTATGTTCACAAATGGCAGAAGTCTAGCAAGCAAAATGGGGGAGCTGGAGGCCTTGGTAGAGTTGGTGTTGCTGAAACATGGCTAGACTCTTCACATGACTGGGCTGTAAATCTACAGGGTTTTACACTGTTTTCGAAAAAACAGGGCAACTAGGAAAGGCAGTGGTGTATATCTGTATGTGAGAAGCGATATGAAGGTGAGTGTGAAAGACAATAGTGGGTTAAGATTGTGAGGAGGTTGAAACCTTGTGGATGGAATTACAAATGGAGGTAAACATTGAAAAAAATTACTTTTGGTGTAATCTATAGACCCCCCAATATAACGGAGGATATCGGAGGTCAGCTATATAAACAGATGGAGCGGGCTGCACAGGGGGGTACTGTAGTGATAATGGGAGATTTTAATTACCGGGATATTAATTGGGGTCATGGTTCGGCTTCAACTGCAAAGGGGAGAAATTTCCTCAACCTGTTGCAGGAAAATTTTATGGGCCAGTTTGTGGAAGACCCGACTAGAGGTGACACTCTGTTGGATCTTGTCATTTCTAATAATGCACATTGGGTCAAGAAACCAATTCAGCAAAATCTTTGCTCCAAAAGCCAAATGGCGCTCCTTCTCTTCTGATCCTTGCCGTGTGCCCAAACAGCAGTTTATGCCCACATATGGGGTATTTCTGTACTCCAGAGAAGTTGCTTTACAAATGTTAGGGGGCTTTTTCCTCTTTATTTCTTGTGGACATTGTTTTTTTTTTATAGCTAAAACTACATCTTATTGAAAAAAATTTAAATTTTTAATTTTCACGTCCAAATTCTAATAAAATCTCCGAAACACCTGTGGGGTCAAAATGCCCACTACACCCCTAGATGAATTCATTGTGGGGTGTAGTTTCCAAAATAGGGTCTCTTTTTAGGTGTTTTCTTTGTTTTGGCATCACAAAACCTCTTCAAACCTGACATGGTGTCTAAAATATATTATAATAAAAAGAAGACCCCAAAATCCAGTAGGTGCTCCTTTGCTTCTGAGGCCTGTGCTTCTGTTTATTAGCACACTAGGGCCACATGTGGGATATTTCTAAAAACTCCAGAATCTGGGCAATAAATATTAAGTATTGTTTCTCTGTTAAAAACCTTCTGTGATACAGAACAAAATAATTAATTATGAATTTCTGCAAAAAAAATAAAATTTGTAAATTTCACCTCCACTTTGCTTTAATTCTTGTGAAACGCCTAAAGGGTTAAGTAACTTTATAAATTCTGTTTTGAATGCTTTGAAGGATGCATATTTTAAAATGGGTTGACTTATGGGGCTTTGTATTGTATAGGACCCTCAAAACCACTTCACAACGGAAATGGTCCCTGTAAAAAAATTTACATTTTCTTGAAAATGTGAGAAATTTCTGCTAAAGTTCTAAGCCTTGTTACGTCCTAGAAAAATAAAAGGATATTCAAAAAACTATGTCAATCTAAAGTAGACATATGGGAAATGTTAGTTGGCAACTATTTTGTGTGGTATTACTATCTGTCTTACAAGCAGATTCATTTAAATATAGATAAATGCAAATTGTAAAAAAATTTCACTAAATTTTGGTGTTTTTCTCAATTAAATACTGAATGTACCTATCAAATTTTACCACTAACTTAAAGTCCAATGTGTCACGAGAAAACAATCTCAGAATCGCTGGATAGGTAAAAGCATTCCAAAGTTATTACCACATTAGGGTATGTGCACACGATGAGAGGCTTTTACGTCTGAAAAGACAGACTGTTTTCAGGAGAAAACAGCTGCCTCGTTTCAGCCGTAAAAGCTCCTCCTCGTATTATGCGAGGCGTCTGTGACGCTCGTAAATCTTGAGCTGCTCTTCATTGAGTTCAATGAAGAACGGCTCAAATTACGTTGCAAAGAAGTGCCCTGCACTTCTTTGCCGAGGCAGTCAATTTACGCGTCGTCGTTTGACAGCTGTCAAACGACGACGCGTAAATTACAGGTCGTCTGCACAATACGTCGGCAAACCCATTCAAATGAATGGGCAGATGTTTGCCGACGTATTGTAGCCCTATTTTCAGGCGTAAATCGAGGCATAATACGCCTCGTTTACGCCTGAAAATAGGTCGTGTGAACCCAGCCTAAAGTGACACGTCAGATTTGAAAAATAAGTCTCTGTCAGGAAGGACAAAAGTGGCTGCAGCGGGTTAAAGGGATTGTCCGAGATTATGAAAAATACAGAAAAGTACCTATTTGTGTCTGAATGGTCACTAGCTATTGCCAACATAACTCGTAAGTAATTATTTATTTTCATTATGTTACCCAGCTCTGTGCAGTACTGCTGTTTTGATGCTGGCAAGAATTGCTCTGGGCGGGATTATCATTAAGGACTACAGTTCACATGATTCCTCTCACCCCTCACAGACATTGCCTCTATTTGCAGTTGCCTGCATGTCCCTCTGTTACAAGATATAAGGTAGTTCTGTAATTACTCACCATAGTCACACACAACATACATCAGTGATCCTTCCAGGGACAGTGAGGGAGGGTGGAGAGCAGGATGCAGAGGAGGTAAGAGTCATGTGATGTGTCACATTTCATACCTGAAAGATGGAGAGAGGGGAGGTGGAGAGGTGAGAAATACACGTGTTTATAATAGGAAACATTGCACAAGCAGGAGATAAAATATAAAAACATGGTCATGTGATTGTATGAGAGACTGGCTTTCAGAGACACTTTATTGTGCCACTTACCAGCAGCCAACGACCGCAGAACAATTTCTTTATGCTGACGTCTCCCTCCCCAGAGACACCATCACATGTGGCTGCAGCTTTCCTCTGTGTCCGGTAGGGTGCTTGCGCATGCTCACTCCCATCGTTAAATGGCCAGTGCGCACACCTGTGTGAGCTCCCCAGCCAATCCCTTTGCACCCTGGACTTTAAAAACAGCTCTGCTCTTCCACTCCTTGCCTGAGCGCTGTTGTTGTGTTCCCATGTTAGTTTAAGCAAATGGTCCCTTAGTTCTATCGTGTTCCCACTGTTCCCATATCCTGCTTCCCGTATACTGTATCCTGTAACTGCGTTTGTTTTTGAGCTGAAATTTAGTGTTGTAATCATGTGTGTTCCATCTGCCACGTCCAGTGTCATCTGCCACACTAAGTGTCATCTGCCACGCTATGTGTCATCTGCCATGTCCAGTGTCATCTGCCACGTCCTGTGTCAGTGTCATCTGCCACACCAAGTGCCATCTGCCAAGCCAAGCATCATCGGTGCCATGAATCATCTGTTCCAAAGCGACTGCTACATCTCGTGTCTGTCTGGACTCTCATATAGGTACTCTTGTGCTAAGACTTTCCATTTGACTGTTGTTTGGCCAGCTGCCACTCCGCTACGGCGGAGCGGCCTAGTGGGTCCACATACCCCAGAATCGAGACACATTTCACCTACAGACAGTGAGTGATAGATCTTCCTACGTGTAAGCCATCTGCAAATCATTTTCAAAACCTGAATAATCCTTTAAGGCCAAAATTAGCCTGATCCTCAAGAGGTTAATATTGTTACAATTACTGAAGTAGGTTGTGTGGACCTGGCCCTGTCATTCCTGGCTCATAAACTTTGGCGCTGGCTCCTAGACTTGGCTAGGAGCTATTTGTCCAGGCCGGGTAAAGAGAACAAATATACAAATAATTACAGTAAATGAGCATTTCATAAATAATGTCTAGCCTACCCATTAATGGATGACTACAAAACCAAATGAAATGAAATACTGTTTTAAGAATAGTAAAGACCAATGTGTGTAGGAGAATAATACGCTATAACATCAGTCATAGAAAGGCAGAAAAAAAAGGTCACTGAAAACATAATTCACATATTCTACAAACAGTACGGTGTGAAAGCTATATAAGGAGAATATCATTACAGGCATAACTACTGCATGGAAGAGAATACTAAATAGTTCAATATTTCAGTACAAGTTCTGGCTTGTTCCACCATGGAATATAATGAACTTTTCTGTACAATAATGTGATACCACAAATGGACCATGTGTCTGCCTTATTGCGACTTAAACAGGAAAGGTAAAGAATGTGTACATTTCCCAAAAATATGAAAAAAATGAAATCATGTACTGTAATTGTGTGTTGTTTTGTTCGACAATAATATATTTATTGAACTGACATATATTAACCTTAAAGATCTTGGGCCTCAAAGGGGTATTCCCAGAATCGAAAATTATCACCTATCCACAGGATAGGTGATAATTGTCTGATCGCTAGGGGCTGATGACCTTTCTATAGGATAGGTGATAATTGTCTGATCGCTAGGAGCCCACCGCTGGGACCCCCACCGATCATGAGAATGGCGGTCCTAAACCCCCAGTTCCTCCTCACTTCTTGACCGCAGAAGAGGAGGACATTGAATGGAGTTGAGCATGCACACTGCTGCTCCATTCCAGGTCTATAGGAATGATGGAAACAGTCGAATACAGCGCTCAGGTGGTTTCGTCAGTCCCATAGATTTTAAGTGGAACAGTAACTGCATGCTCGACCGCCACCCCATTCAAGCTCCTTTTCACTGCGGGGGTGCAGTGAGGAGGGTCTGAGGGTTCGGGAAACCTGTTCTCGCGATTGGTGGGGGTCGCAGTGATAATATAATTATCTTCCCCTTTGGATAGGTGATAATTGGTAATTCTGTGACAACCCACAGAATTTTTCTGCCCGGAGGCAACCGGAACAGCTGATCGTTCCCCCATTGATCATATACTGATGACCTATCCTGTGAATAGGTCATCAGTATAAAAAAAGCCCCAAACCTGGAAAACTCCTATAAGGTTCAGGCAATTTTTTTCATCGTCTCTTTCCAAGACCCATAACTTTTTTATTTTACTGTCGCTGTAGCTGTTTAAGGGGTTGCTTTTTTCAGGACAAGATGTATTTTTCAATGGCATATTTTTGGGATGCATATACTGTAAGGTATTCATTAGCTTTTATAAATTTTTTAAAAACATGTTTTATGGAAAAGGTCATATGTGTGTCCCCGCATTCCAAGACTCATAACTATTGAATTTTTCCATTGACAGAGCTATATTAGGGCTTGTTTTTAGTGGGATAGGTTGTAGTTTTTATAGGCACAGTTTTGGAATACATACAATTTATTGACTCATTTTTATATATTTTTTATGGATGGAGAAAGGCAAAAAAACAGCAAATCCACAAATCATTTTTCTTTTTTACGTCATGCGTCATAAATAATAAATAATATTTATTCCACAGATCTTTACCATTGCGACAGTACTAAATATGTATTTATTTATGGTATTTTTGTTTGACTACAGTATTGAAATCAATGGTGATGCAAATGGAAACCTTTGGTTTCCGTTTGTTTCAGTCAGGGTTCCATTCATGGGTTCCCCTGACCGAAAGCTCAGACGGAACCCATGAACGGAGCCCTGACGCAGATGTGAACAAAGCCTAACCTCCCAGGTGCCTAAATATTTGGGGGATATCTACTCAGATCAGCATACCTAGGACTAGGTTTACCAGCCTGAACCAGTAAAAGCTGCCATCTGTAAAGCCATAGAACAGAAGCCAGATAAGCATACCTAGGACTGGGATTACCAGCCTGAACCAATAAAAGCTGCCAGCTGTAAAGCCAGAGTCTACCCTTCAGACAGTGCCGGAATGGAAAACCTTGGGCACAACAGAGGAATTAATTCTTGGGACCCATCCGTCAGCTATCTAGAAATAATGCGACCACTCTTAATTGTATTGTAAAACGTGTGGAGTAAACCAAAGACCAATATTACCACCACATAGTGACCATATAGTGGTAGACACAAGTCCTACACAAACGCTCTGCAAACCATATAACTTAACTGAGCTTTCCCATCTTAGACATTTATGGCATGTACACAGGAAAATCCAAAAATGTCTGATAGATGCAGGTTCCCAGGTGTGGGACCTGGACCTATATCTAGTACTGGCCGCAGAATCCAGACGGAGACCAGTGGAGAGATGGTCACGCGTGCGCGCAGCTCTCTCTATTCTGTTCAATGAGAGTTACAGAAACCTCTATTCAATTGTCTCCATATGGATTATGCGGTCAGTTCTAGATATAGGTGCGGGTCCTAGAGCTGGGACCCGCATCTATCAGAATTTTTGTCATTTCCTGTGGATATGCCATAAATGTCTAAGATGGGATAACTCCTTTAATACAATAGAGTGAAATCTAGTGACTCACTGGTGATGTCTTCTCAGATTGGAGTCACTTACTTTTCCTTTTCGTCTTCATCCGGCCCAGATTGCCCTGATGCCTTCTCCCGACAACAAATCGTCTCTGCAGAATTTGCAACACAAAGCTCTTTGGCTTGTTGTTTTTTAACTTTCTTAAGAATGTCTTCTCTTATTCTAGAGAATAAGCAGCCCACATCCTCTCAGACCACCCTGCCGAATATAGCACCCTACCGACTATAGTTATAGTTGGCAGGGTCGCTCTGAGAGGATGGGGGCCCTGGGCAAATGCCCAGTTTGCCCCCCTAATGCCGTTCTTGCCTACTAGAGTATGCAGCAGGGCAGGGAGACAACGCCTCTCTCCTCCGCTGCCGGAGAAAAGCTGCCTGGTCTCACCGGGGGATACCCAGTTCCTCCGGTGGGCCAGTCCAACGCTATCTCCAGATGTCTCATGGTAGACAACTTCCATCATTGTCACCCTCACATAAACTGGCCTCCGGTTGGGGTCCCAGTATAAAGGCCTACTGCAACATTCCCAGGCTGAGATGTGCACCCCAACTAACACCTGGGTTAAGACCATCCTGCTCAACCACAGCTTTTCAGGCCCACCTTCCAACTTGAATTCAAATCAAATAGCTTCCTATTCAACTGCCTCATAACATATATAATAAACTGGAATCCATTTTCTTGGCATGTCCTGCAACAGGTCTAGATTGTAAGTCTAATGTCTTTCTCTTATTCCTATTTGGGTCTGCTACTAACTTCAGAAGACTTTTCCGCATGTATACCATGATATAGTTTAACCTCCAGGGAGAAATCTACACTGGACATTGCTATCAGTTTTTATCTCACAATGATGAAAATTAGACAATACAAATCAAGAGAGTACACAAATAGTTTCAGAAGTGTCACTTTAGACAACCTTGTAAGAAAGACCACAGCACAGAACACTTTAAAGATTGCAAAATAGGCCTCTCATTCTGACAAGTCAGTACCGCCCAAACCAACGCAAGACTCGGCAGCAGAGGATGACAGCAACATAGATAATTCCCCATTATAAAAATTCTCCCAGCCTCCAGATTATTTAGAAGTTGGGTTCTCACCAAAGTCGTAGACCCAGTCATGAAGGAACTCCGGGATATAAAACTAGATGTGAAATAGATAGGCCATAGGGAACACATCCTGGAGAACACCCAGGCTTGACTAGTCTCTTGCACTAAGGCGCCCTCCAACACTTTCCAAGCGTGCCAAACACACCTTAATAAGATTGTTGATTGGGTGAAAGAACAAGAAAACGGGAAGACAAAATAAAATCTGCCTCAAGGGAAAATCCAAAGAGTTTCCAGCTGAATCTCTTCTCTCTACTGTAAAACAGATTGAAATCCTAGTCTTGGAGGGCTCATACCCAGAGATAATATCCATCAAAAGAGCTCATAGATATTTTAGAGTCAAACCTAAAACAATGGATTCTGCTAGAGATGTTGTTTGCAGACTATTCAGGTCTAGAATAAGAGAAGACATTCTTAAGAAAGTTTGTGAAAAATCTTTATGTTCCTTTTCAAACGCTTGGCCAGTCCAACCTCAATATATCAGACTAGACTTAAGTTAAAGACCTCTCCAGGCTCCCGTACATTACCTTGTGGAAACCTTGGGATATAGTCAGAGCTAGAAGACTTAAATAAACACAGAAGATGAGTAACTCGACCCCTAAAAAGATCAGTAACTGAGAAAATAATGTATGTATATATTGTGCCATATGACCTTTCTCTTTGTACTTTTATGCAATGTTAAATACTCCTGTGTCAAAAAAGACAAAAGTATAGAAGGTATGATACCTTTATTGGCTAACCATAAAGGTTCTATATGCAAGCTTTCAGAGCACAAAGGCCCCTTCATCAGGCAAGTTAACAAATTAATGACTTAGAAAAAGCACAACATTTAAGATGCTACACAAAGACAATTAGTACATGAAGTGATATATCATTAAGATAAGCCGGGGCAATAAAACGGAGGTTATAGGGGTGATGACTTAGGAGATAAGGGATCTGGAGTCAGTCGGCTGGGGGATGTGATGTGTGTCCATGTAGTGGCTCATAAATACAGATGTTAGATTGAGGCCTTTTGTAAATGACTGGAATTGTATCATCAGCTTGAATTCTCAAATTTTTCTTTTTCTGTTGTTTTTAAAATGACCCTTCATAATTAGGACCTTCAAATCTGCCAAACTGTGATCAGGTCCAGATAAATGTTTTCCCACGGGTGTATCCAGCTGCTTTTTTTATTGTATGTCTGTGAAGATTCATCCTGGATTGTAATTTTTGTTTTGTTTCTCCAATCTAGATACCTGTACTGATGCACCTTGTACACCATGTCATGTACACTACATTGGAGGATGTACAGGAGAACAAGCCAGTAATTTTATAGTCCTGTTGTGTGTTTGGTATGTGGATGGTGTTTGATGACAAGATGTTGGTACAGGTCTTACATTTTCTACTGTTGCAAGGAAAGGTGCCAGTCTCTAATGGTGATGAGCGGACACATCTGACCAGGAGATTCCTTAGGCTTGGCGACTGTTTGTATGCAAGGAGAGGTAAATCCGGGAATATTTCCTTCAGTTTATTGTCTTTGTTGAATACAGGTTGTAGATCAGCAGCAATTTTCCTCAAGATGTTCATTTGTGAGTTGTATAGGACCACTAGGGGCACCCTGCTGTTGTCTTCCTTCTTCCTTTGTACTCCAGAAGATTGCTCCTTGGAATTCTTGTGGCTCTGTAGATCTGATAATCTATAATCCTTGGATGGCATCCCTGTTGTAGAAATGTATTCCTCAGTGACAGCAGGTGTTGTTTTCTGTCTTCACTGTCTGAACAGATTTGTATGTAGCGCAGAGCCTGGCTGTAGATGATGGATTTCTTTATGTGTCTTGGATGGAAGCTGTTCCATCTCAGATATGCTGGACAGCCTGTAGGTTTATGGTAGATTGTGGTATTGCTTCTCATGTATATGGTCATATCCAGGAAATGTATTTGAGATGTAGAGTAGTTGAGAGTGAGTTTGATGGTAGGATGGAACTTGTTGAAGTTTTTATGGAAAGAAAGCAGTTCATGTTCAGAGCCTGTCCAGATTATCAGCAGGTCTTCAATATACCGGAAATATGCCAAAGGTTTAGTTGCGCAGGTTAATAAAAACTCTTCCTCTAGTTTGGCCATGAACAGGTTAGCATATTGTGGTGACATTCTGCTACCCATAGCGCTTCCCATACATTGCAGATATATCTCTTTGTCAAATAAAAAATAATTGTGATGGAGTACGAACCTTTTAGGAGGACCATTTTCTTTAAAAAAAACACAGATGCTTTTAGGATTCCCTTTTGAGTTTATATTTTCTGACAATTTTCTTATCTTTATAGGTTTATTAATGCTATTTAAAAAAAAAAAAAAAACATTGTTCCTCTATGCTAAGTAATGTGGTAGTGTCACTGTCCCAGGATATGTGGACCCACTAGGCCGCTCCGCAGTTGCGGAGAGGCAGCTGACCAGGTCACAGTCTATACGAAAGTCTATAGTACTAGTAACACTTGGGTACCTGAACTAGTCCAGAGAGTGGCTGTGGCTTCAGTACGGAAGGAGGTTGGTTCAGCAGGTGGCGCCAAACGTGGCGGGCAGTATCCGATGTGGCAGAAGACACTGGACATGGTAGAAGACACTGGACGTGGCAGAAGACACTGGACGTAGCAGTAGACACGGGACGTGGCAAACGACAGCATGTGCAGAAGACACGACTCCGTCACTAGAAGGCACAGGAACTAGAACAGCACGGGATACAGGAACAGGTAACAGGGCACAGGTAACAACTGGAGCGGGAAACACTAAGGGACCATTTGCAAGACAGATTTGGGATAAAAAAGCAACGCTCAGGCACGGATCAGAAGGGCTGGGGCCTTCTTATAGACCAGGAAATCATGGCCAGAAGATGAGGATGATTTCCTCTTGCGCGCGCGCTGGCCCTTTAAGGCCGGGCACGAGCGTGCGTGCGCACCCTACGGGATACAGCAGACCGGAGCGAAAGTGGGCGCTGGCGTCTCCTACGAAGGAGATGGGGACCAGCGATCACGGATCCATGGCTGCGGGCGTCGGCAGGTAGACTGTCCCTACGTCACATTCTTTGACCATGCTAAACAGTAGAGTAGAAAAACAACACAAAGCGCACATAGTGCATCAAATGATATAAAAAAGCCACAGATAGGTGTTCAGTTCTGCTGACCTGGTTGGTTGTGCTAGGACCACAACATCCTTGAAAGCGTGTTTTAAAATATTGCTGCAGCCTGTGTTCCGATCCAGATTCAAAGGGTCCAGTGGTAAATGGTATTTTGAGAAATTTGAGGAAAAAACAGATTTTCCCTGGAGCTGCTAACTGGTAAAAGCCTTCTTGAGTAGTGAGGATTTAAAACAAGCAAATGTAATATCAGATATTGTTTTATTTACTACGCGTTTTGAGGCCGGACCAGCCTCTTCATTAGGTAAACTACAAATGCTATCATAAAATACAAATGCTATCATTCTAGCATTTGTATTTGACCTGATGAAGAGGCCGGTATGGCCTCGAAACGTGTAGTAAATAAAACAATATCTGATATTACATTTGCTTGTTTTAAATCTTCACTACTCAAGAAGGATTTTACTAGTTAGCAGTGCCAGGGAAAATCCATTTTTTACTCAAACTACTCTTTGACCATTAACACAACGACTGTGTACTCTCACACCCCCACTCATATGGTATCACAAAACCTCACCAGGATACTTACTCCCACACGATAGTTCCCACCCTTTGACTATGCATGTTCACCCCCTCACTTTTTATAGCTACTCCAAAGGGAGGAACTTGTTACCCTACTATGCTATGACAGCCAAGCCAAAAATTAGTTTAGCCTCACATATTGTTAAAAGTCTGCAGGACCCTAGGAAACGAAGTCAAGTACTCCCATTATTAAAAAAAAATCTAAATCGGACATCCTGTATTTACAGAAAATACATGCAACGTCACTGGGATGTGAACCCACTGGGCTACTCCACAGAAACGGAGTAGCTGCTGGCCAGACATATATAGGACAGTCACTGGTTGATGGTACCTGGATGGCAGGCTGGTGCCGGAAACTAGCTTGTGCTGAATTATCGGAAGCTGGTTGTGCTGGATTATTGGTAGCTGGTTTGAGCAGAATTATCGGAAGCAGAACTTGTCTCGGACACTGGACTCATCTTCGACACTGGACACGGATATCGGACTCGTCACAGTTACTGGACACGAATACTGAAGTCGTCACATACACTGGACTTGACACGGACACTGGACGCAGATACTGGACTTGTCACGGACACTGGACACAGGTACGAAAGTCATCATGGACACTGGACACGGATACTGAAGTCGTCATGGACAATGGACACGGATACTGAAGTCGTCACGGACACTGGACACGGATGCTGAAGTCGTCACGGATACAGGTTTCAGGAACAGTCTACAGAACCTTTGCAAAAAAACACTGGGTTAGCAACAACATTGCTCAGGCCCTTGGGAGATGGAGGAGGTGCCTTAAATAGTCCTGGGAAACAGCAGGGTTGATTTTAAGAGACAGCGCACGCACTAGGGATCCAGCGGCCGTGGGCCGCAGAAGACAGAGCGCACCGAGAGAGGCACAAGACCTGGTGCCGGGGACCACTGGCAGATGCGGACCCACCGCCCGCGTTACAGTACTCCCCTTTTATGCCCCCTCTTCTTAGGTCCAAAGCGTAGGAGGAACTTCTTGATGAGAGCTGGGGCATCAATATTCTCTCCAGGCTCCCTAGATCTCTCCTCAGGTCCAAAGCCCTTGCAGTCCACAAGATAAAGAGTATTTTCTCCAACCCTCTTGTGGTCCAGAACCTCCTTGACTTCAAAGAAATCAGACAAACCACTGGGGTCAGTAGAATTGGAGGACTTGTTGTACCTGTTGAGGATCACAGGTTTCAGGAGAGATACATGGAAGCCTTCTGCTTCCAGCACCGACCACTGCATAGCTTCCGGCGCCCGGAGGCATCCGGAACAGCTGATCGGTGCGGGGTCCTGTTGTAGGACCCCCACTGATCATATACTAATGACCTATCCTGTGGAAAGGTCATCAGCCCCTAGCGATCAGACAATTATCACCTATCCTGCGGATAGGTGGTCATTTTTTATACTGGGAATACCCCTTTAAGGCCCTTAAGGGGTTAATGTATGAATATATTATTGGCGAATAAAACAACACAAAATTACAATACATGATTTCATTTTTTTTTTCTCTTTTTTGGGAAATGTACACATTCTTTACCTTTCTTGTTTATGTCGCAATAAGGGAGACACATGGTCCATTTGTGGTATCACATTATTGTACAGAAAAGTTCATTATATTCCATGGTGGAACAAACAAGAACTTGTACTGAAATATTGAACTATTTAGTATTCTCTTGTATGCAGTAGAACAGTGGTTATGCCTGTAATGATATTCTCCTTATATAGCTTTCATACCGTACTGTTTGTAGAATATGTGAATTATGTTTTCAGTGACCTTTTTTTCTGCCTTTCTATGACTGATGTTATAGCGTATTATTCTCCTACACACATTGTTCTTTACTAGTCTTAAAACAATTTAAATATAAAGACTTAGCAGGTAAAGTTACAAGCTAGGTGCCACTGGCAAGTGTCCGAGCACCTCTAATATATAATTATACTGTAGCAAGCTTCATTACATCATTGAAAAACTCTAAGAAACGGAAGCCATTGCGCCACACAAAAGTTTAGAATATAATTGCAAATTTTATTAGGACATACAACATAAAATGACATATATATATAAAATTTAAAGGGATCTAAAAGAAACAGTGTGGTAGCTATACATAGGTTAGATCCAGAGTTTCCTACATGAAAAGTTCCCAAACAGCTGTGCAAGCCCTACAAAGACCACCGATAGATGTCGAGATAATGTGGCATAAGCATATACACAAATTATTGGTGAAGATGAAAAATACAATGTAGAAAGAAACAACAGGTTAGAGCATATAACCATGTGTTCCTAATAGTCCAACCACAAGGGGTTGAGTTAACACATATGCCGTGAACAATTGGTCTAAAGAAGGAAAGTCAGAGTTAAGCAGGCACAGCGACGAAGGAGTAGAACATGAACAACGTTCATGAAAATAGAGGGAAACTGTTAGAGCACAATAGGCATTGAAGCAGGCTTACCCATGGAGATGAGAAGTAAAGATAGCCCCACACTGCAGCCTGACACGGTAGCGCCCCGATGCGCGTTTCGCCGATCTAGCTTCCTCAGGGGGTAGTGTATTAAAAAATTGGCATTGTCAAGTTTATATATGGCTGGGTGAGTAGTGTTAATTCTGTTCCGGTGTCTGTCCTCTGTTCCGGTCCCGGGCGCATGCGCGAGAGTCCGACATGAGCCGCGAGATCCCCGCTGTCTGTCGTCACATCCACACCGCGCCTGCGTGCCCCCAAGGACGCGTGTCCATGGAAACGAAGCAGGCGCAGCGCGAACGTGGAGACGACAGACAGCCGGGCGAGGCTCCCAGACTTAACAACACATGCACGACCCCGACACAGGGAGATAATAAAGTAAGTGTGGCACAAACATTAACTATTCTTAAAACAGTATTTCACTTCATTTGGTTTTGTAGTCATCCATTAATGGGTAGGCTAGACATTATTTATGAAATGCTCATTTACTGTAATTATTTGTATATTTTTTCTTTGGACAAATAGCTCCTAGCCAAGTCTAGGAGCAAGCGCCAAAGTCTATGAGCCACAAATGATAGGGCAAGGTCCACACAACCTACATGAGTTATTGTAACAATATTAACCACTTGAGGATCAGGTCAATTTTGGCCTTAAAGGGTTATGCAGTTTTTAAAAATTGCAACAGGTGCAATGTCCAAGCGCGTGGCAATCATATTGGCTGCTTGTAGAAGCTGATCCTGGCATAAGTGAAGGTCTCGCATTTCCACCTGCATGACTTTAACTGCAGTCTTGGGTTGACCAGCGGGGTCCATGGCCTGAGCAAACTCTAACCTCACTGGGGAAGTGAACCCACTGGGCTACTCCGCAGTAACAGAGTAGCTGCTGGCTAGACTAATATATGACAGTCACTGGTTTACTGGTTGGTCCCGAATAGCTGGAAGCTGGGTTGTGCTGGATTATCGGAAGCTGACTGTGCTGGATTATCAGAAGTTGGTTTGTACAAGATTATCGGAAGCAGAATTGATCTCAGACACTGGACTCGTTACGGACACTGGACTCATCTCGCACACTGAATACGGATACCGGACTCTTCACGTACACTGTACACAGATACTGAAATGGTCACGGACACTGGACATGGATACTGAAGTCATCACCGATACAGGTTTCAGGAACAGGCTACAGAACCTTCGCAGACTAACACTGGGTTAGCAACAACATTGTTTAGGTACTTGGGAGATGGAGGAGGTGCCTTAAATCAGAGGCGTAGCTAGCTTCTCCAGCACCAGGGTCAAAGATTCAGCCCCCCCCAACTCTTTCCCGACATCTCCTTCCCCCTCTCCATGTTTATTTTGTCTACCAATCAATGAGGTGTCATTTTTTTGCCACATTTTTTTTAATGTAACTCGAGCATTAAACCACTTGTACATTTTACAAGTAATATAGTTCTATATACAACACCAGAACAAAGCTCATTACATAAATACAACACCAGAACCAAGCTCATTACATATATACAGCACCAGAACAAAGCTCAGTACATATATACAGTATATATATATATATATATATATATATATATATATACATACACAACACCAGAACCAAGCTTATTACATATATACAGCACCAGAACAAATCTCATTACATATATACAGCACCAAATCCAAGCTCAGTGCATATTTACAACATCAGAACCAAGATCAGTACATATATACAGTGCCAGAAACAAGCTCAGTATATATACAGTGCCAGAACCAAGATCAGTACATATATACAGCACCAGAAAAAAACCTCAGTACATATATACAGCACCAGCACCAAGCTCAGTACATAAATACAACACCAGCACAAATACAGCTCAATTTAGTGCAACCTCTGCCGTATAGGTTTGCACTAAATTGTATACTGCTCCCAGTATGGCCCAAACAATGGTAAGGATATGCTGGGAGACGCTGTTTCACACAAAAAAAATCATACCGCCCATCATCTCGCTGCAGATCATTTAGTGACTACAGTGCTGATTAGAGGCATAATAAACATTTACATTAAGTGACTCACAGCTGACGATCTCAGATTCTAGTTATTGTTTCTCTCTTTTCTTCTCCATCTGGTCCAGATCGCTGTGACAACTTCTTCTGGTCACAGCCGATTTCTGCAGTTTGCAACTCAGGTGTCTTCAGCTTCTAATTTTTCAAACATTTCTGCACCTTTAAACAAAGATAAAGTTCTCATGGTGCCAGACACTGTGCCCCTAAATGGTAGCACCATACAATGTACTTCTAATTATAATAGCAGCATACACTGTGTCACACACACACACACACACACACACACACACACACACACACACACACACACACACACACACACACACTGTGCCCCCTGTAGAAGGTACCCCCATAGAGACCCCTGTAGATAGTGCCCTACATAGATCCCCCTATAGATAATGCCCCACATACAGCCCCCTGATAGTGTCCCACATATAACCACCCCTGTAGATAGTGCCCACATATAGCCACTCCAGTAGATAGTGCCCTCATTTAGCCACCCCTGTAGATAGTGCCCTACATATAGCCCCTTGCATATAGTGCCCCACATATAGCCCCCTCTGAAAATAGTGCCCCACAAGTAGCCCCCCTGTATATACTGCCCCACATATAGCCCATCCCTGTATATAATGTCCAAGATATAACCCACCCCTGTAGATAGTACCCTACATATATCTCCCCCTATAAATAGTGCTCCACATATAGCCCACCCCTATATATAGTGCCTCACATATGGCTCCCCCAATAGTGCTCCATATATAGCCCACCCCTGTATATAGCCCCCCTGTAGATATAGCCCACCCCTGTATATAGTGTCCAACATATAGTCCGCCCCTGTAGATAGTGCCATGCAAATATCTTCCACTATAAATAGTGCTCCACATATAGCCCACCCCTCTATATAGTGCCTCACATATAGCTCCCCCTATAGTGCTCCACATATAGCCCACCCCTGTATATAGTGCCTCACATATAGCTCTCCCTATAGTGCTCCACATATAACCCACCCCTGTATATAGCCCACCCCTGTATATAGTGCCTCACATATAGCTCCCCCTATAGTGCTCCACATATAGCCCACCCCTGTATATAATGCCTCACACATAGCTCCCCCTATAGTGCTCCACATATAGCCCACCGCTGTATATAGCCCCCCTGTAGATAGAGCCGACCCCTGTAAATAGAGCCCCCCTGTAGATAATGTCACTCCCAGTTTTTATTAGGATAAAAAAAAAAGAAAGTTTACATACTCACCTTAATCCCGTTCCCTCGCCGTCCGGTGGCAATACAGACCCGCTCTGTTCTGAGCAGGTCTGCTGGGGTTAAATGACGTAAGCGGCGCGATGACGTAATCGCACCGTTTGCGTAGTTGAAAGGCGCTGAGTAACAGGGCAAGTCATTTGCTCTGCCAATCAGTGCCTTTCATAGATGCAAGCGGCGCTATGGCATCATTGCGCTGCTTGCGTCTATGAAAGGCACTGATTGGCAGGGCACTATGACTTGCCCTGTCAATCAGCGCCTTTCATTGACCCAAGCGGCACAAAGAAGTAATCGCGCCGCTTGAGTCGTTAAAAGGCGCTGAATGGCCGAGCACAGAACGTACCCGGCCATTCATCGCCTACAGTCAAGTTGATCCTGACACTGGTGTATATTTATTAAGGGCACCATTTCTGGACAGAAAATCCCTTGACTCTGCTAGATTCATCCAAGCTGAACTAACAGACTTCAGGAAAAAAAACTCAAACCTGCTAAACGCCCACTCTGCTAAGCTCTGCAATATCTGTGCCTTCAAATTTTGGGCCCATGGAGAAAAGTGTTCAAAAATTATGTTTGCACTGATAAGAAGATAAGAGAAACTACTTTATACATGACTTTAGAACTAGTGAAGGGAAGACAGCTTCCAAAGTAGAAGGTATTACAGAGGAATTTCTAAATTATTACAATTTCCTTTACCACTTCCCAGATACACCTAACTCCCAACCTTTAGTACAAAAATTCTAGTTCTCTATCAATTTATCGTCCCTGACACAAGGCGAGACATAAGCAATAATTCTATCAAGTACTGAATCCCAGATTTATCACATTGAGTATCTATCTACCTATTAAACAGTGCACCCTTTACAGTCCAATATGTTGAAGCCCACAAACTATTAATACCTAAGGAGGGCAAAGATAGGAGTTAAAATACCCATGACTGTATGTGTGGACATATCACACATCCCAAAAAGGGACAAAATCAAACACCAAGTACACAAGTATGACTTGTAATAATGGCAATACTTTATTAAATATACATAAAAACATGTTGGCCATTAGGACCTAAAATAAGACATACAATTGAAATGCATGGATGTGGAGAACACAAGAGCTGTAACAAGTAAAGAATACTCAAAAGGCAAAGAAAAGCATAATAAACAATTCAAAGAACAACTTGCTCAGTACCCCTTGAGAAAGCTACCGCGAAACGTGCGTTGGGGCTCGTGGTGTGCTGTCCACTTTTAGGCTGATTATGCAGTATACCGGTTGGTATAGGTCCTGGGACCGGATTTGATTTGCGGTTACCCCCTGGTCACTATATCTTTACACTCACACATATACTAGTGTGGGTGGGCTCTGCTCGCTATATACTCTGTTTGGCTCATTACTTTCTCTATTATGCAGGCACTGTGCATGTACCACATTGTGGTTTTTGAACTTCTTTATTTGCAAGTTGTTTTTTGAATTGTTTATTATGCTTTTCTTTGCCTCTTGAGTATTCTTTACTTCTTTACTGATTCCACTCCAGGAGAAGCCAGTGGCGCTATCTATACTGGAAGGGGGGATTGCTATCTACAGGGGGCACTATAGCAGAGCAGGGAGGTATATCCCTGCTCTGCTGTCTACTAGCGCCACTGTAGCTCCCTGAAGGAGCGGAATCCCCGCGTGGCCGGGGATTCCGCTCCTGGAGCGCTGCTTGATGTTTCTATCCATATATGGACAGTGACTTCAGGGAAAACTCCTGAAGCGGAATCCCCGGTCACAACCTTGCAGACTCTATGACCGGGGATTCCACTCCAGGAGAAGCCAATGACGTCATGGACACAGATGACAGGAGCTTCTCCTGGAGTGGAATCGACGGTCATAGCGTCTGCAACGCTGTGGACGGGGATTCCGCTTCAGGTGTTTTCCCTGATGTCACTGTCCATATATGGACAGAGGCATCAAGCAGCGCACCAGGAGCGGAATCCCCAGCCACACAGGGATTCCGCTCCTTCAGGGAGCTACAGTGGAGCTATCTTTACTGGAAGGGGGGGGTTGCTATCTACAGGGGGGCTGTGGGCTGTGTGGCACTACCTACAAAGGACAACTGTGCAGGAGCACACCAAACACCCAGCTTTCCCGGGTTTCAAAAAAAAGTGTGGAAATAAACTAAGATATAACTTGTATTTAATCTAGCTAAAAGGATTAATCCTTTACTCAGACTAAATAAAAGTTATATCTTAGTTATATCTTAGTTTATTTCCACACATTTATTTGATAGCTGGGTATTTTGTGTGCTCCTGCACAGTTGTCCTTTTTTGAATGTCTATTGCCTGCCAGCTATCAGGGTCATTTCGATGTCCTTGCACTATCTACAAGGGGGCTGTGGGCAGTGTGGCACTACCAACCAGGGGGCTTTGGGGCACTACCAACCAGGGGGCTGTAGGGCACTACCAACCAGGGGGCTGTGGGGCACTGCCAACCAGGGGGCTGTGGGGCACTACCAACCATGGGACTGTGGGGCACTACCAACCAGGGGGCTGTGGGGCACTACTAACCAGGGGGCTGTGTGGCACTCCCTACCAGGGGCTGTGGGCTGTGCGGCCCTCCCTACCAGGGGTCTTTGCGACACTTCCTATCAGGGGGCTGTGCGACACTCCCAACAGGGGGCTGTGCGGCACTCCCTACAGGGGGCTGTGTGGCACTCCCTACAGGGGGCTGTGCGGCACTCCCTACAAGGGGCTGTGCGGCACTCCCTACAGGGGGCTATGTGGCCCTCCCTACAGGGGGCTGTGTGGCACACTCTACAGGGGGCTTTGTGGCGCTATCTACAAGGAGGCTGTGTGGCGCTATCTTCAAGGGGGCTGTGTGGCGCTATCTACAAGGGGGCTGTGTGGCGCTATCTACAAGGGGGCTGTGTGGCGCTACCTACAAGGGGGCTGTCTGGCGCTACCTACAAGGGGGCTGTCTGGCGCTACCTACAAGGGGGCTGTGTGGTGCTAACTACAAGGGGCTATGTGGTGCTACCCACAAGGGGCTGTGTGGCGCTACTTACAAGGGGGCTGTCTGGCGCTACCTACAAGGGGCTATGTGGCGCTACATACAAGGGGCTGTGTGGCGCTACCTACTGGGGGAATCTGTGAGTGGGGGGCTGATGGTCATTTTACTGTGAGAGGTGGGCTGATGGTCCTTTTACTGTGAGTGGGGGGGTTGATGGTCATTTTACTGTGAGTGGGGGGCTGATGGTCCTTTTACTGTGAGTGGGGGGTTGATGGTCATTTTACTGTGAGTGGGGGGCTGATGGTCTTCAAGTGGTTTCCACCTCTGACCTCCAATTGAAATTAATAGGAGGCAGAAAATACCTGCGGCGCCCGTTTGGAGCTTTTTTTTCCTGCGTCTTTTGCATTCGCTTCAACAGCTTAAGAAAAAACACAAAAAAAAAGGTCACACAACGCTGTCAGTTGCTGAAGGAATTTTGAGGCAGATTTTTTTTGCCTTACGAAAAACGTGTGTGAACATACCGTACGAGTGCAGTGCTTGTTCTTAGCCGTTTTCTGTCTTTCTCAAAACAATTTTTGGTAGGGGGGCCCTGAGGAAATTTTGTTTTTCCAGTGCTGCCTCGAGTCCGAAAAGGTTGGAAAACGCTGTACTAGCCTACAGGGTCACGTTGTGAAGCTGCTCAGTTCGTCATGGGAATGGGGCCTATGTGAGTACAATTTTTGTTTTTGTTTAAGGGCACTGTCTACAAGGGGGAGGTGCGGGGACTGTATGGCACGATCTACAAGGGGGAGGTGGGGGAATGTATGGCACTGTCTACAAGGGGGAGGTGGGGGACTGTATGGCAATGTCTACAAGGGGGAGGTGGGGGGCTGTATGGCACGATCTACAAAAAGGAGGTGGGGAATTATGGCACTGCCTACAGGGAGGCTGTATGGCAAAATCTACAGGGGGGCACTATACTGTGTGGGGGCCACTAAGCGGACATTATACTGTGTAGGGGTACTACAGATGGCATAATACTGTGGCCACAATTAGAGGACAAAATACTGTGTCCTTGAAGGGATTGTAATATATTATATTATTAAATATTATTATTATACTGTATGGGGGCACTAACGGGGCATTATAATTTTTTTATGGGGCATTTATTTTAATGATGGGCTGGGGCGCCGAAAGATCATTTCGCACAGGGTGACATCTATCTTATGAGTAAGTATGGCCTGTTCAATGATCACACTTCAACAAACCTCCATAGGTGAGTATTTAGCCCACATGGCCTCTCAAAACTACCATCTGAAGCCATCACATTATTATAAACTCCCATTACTGTAGTTGATTTCAAAATAGTTCTTAAAGACTGACAGACAAGATAAGCCCTGGACCCGAGTGGTCTCACACTATTCTATTTCAAGACCTCGCAACCCATCCTTCGTGATGACCTTTTTAATTAGATTACTTCCCTTTCCCAGGGTCACTCCCTCCCCACCAATTCTCTCATAACTCACTTCTCAGTTATACATAAGGAAGGTAAAGACCAAATACAATGCCCTAATTACAGGCCCATGTATCTTCCTAATGTGGACCTGAGTTCACAAACATCCTAGAGTCCCATCTCACCACATTGCTTCCACATATCAAACACATGAACCAGGTTGGCTCACCCAACCCCCGTTCAGCCTAATAAGGCAGCCACTCGCTGGCTTAGTAACCAAACGGGCAAGGAGCCAGAACAGTTGCTTTTGCAAAGTAGGAACACCATAAATCAAACATTTTCTATGGACAGAACAGTGCATTCACCATGCATAATCACAAAAATATAACAAATTGCACTAACAAGAGTGCATCAAAGAATTAGGTGTTAGAGTGAACTCCATCATTCTTGATTTCCTTTTCTCGATACCAGAATTTGTCCAGGATTCATTCAAGTTCACAAAAATGACCGATCTGGAGAGATTGCACATAGAATGGTTTGATGTACAGAAATCTAAAATGGCTGTGAACAGAGCCTTTATTTATAGGTTCATGCTTTCACTTAACACAGAGACTCTGTCACCAGATTATAAGTGCCCTATCTCCTACATAATCTGATTGGCACTGTAATGTAGATAACAGCAGTGTTTTTATTTTAAAAAACAATCATTTTTGAGGGAGTTATGAGCAATTTTAGATTTATGCTAATTACTTTCAAAGGCTGGGTTCACACGACCTATTTTCAGGCGTAATAGAGGCGTATTATGCCTCGTTTTACGTCTGAAAATAGGGCTACAATACATCGGCAAACATCTGCCCATTCATTTGAATGAGTTTGCCGACGTACTGTGCCGACGACCTATCATTTACGCGTCGTCGTTTGACAGCTGTCAAACGACGACGCGTAAAAATACAGCCTCGTCAAAAGAAGTGCAGGACACTTCTTTCAGACGTAATTTGAGCCGTTCTTCATTGAACTCAATGTTCATTGAACTCAAAATTTACGGCTGTCAGAGAAGCCTCGCTCTTCAGGGCCCTCCTCATTCCACCATTTCCCCTACATTGAAAGTGAATCACAAAACATTTACATCAAGTCACATTTTCCATTGTAGCTCTCCAATGTTTCTGATCCTGAGGAATCCAGCGTTCATTCTATGCCACAGTGACCCAGTTTCTCAATGATGATTCTGCTCCGGCTGCTCTCGTGTCTCTCATTTTATACAGAACGGATCTTGTTTTTCCCTAGCATACCTAAACAAAATCTTAGAATCCTGCCCTCTTGGTTTCTGGAGAGCTTATCAACTCCTTTGTTTCCTCTTTACATCCCCCCAGCCAACATTCTTCATGTGCGCCAATACATCAATGGAAACACTATTCAAAATGTGCCAGAGTTTGCGTACATGCTGTGCACCACATTTATTAACAGTTTTAGACACTTTTTTTTACATGCTCGCTAGCTAGATGTACCAAATTTATCATACAGCATGCTCCACTTTGATAAATTTGGCACATTTTCTGACTGTCTTGTCTAAGTTTACACTGGGTAAAACGTAGTACCGTGTTTCCCCGATAGTAAGACACCCCCGATTGTAAGACGTATCGGGGGTTTCAGGGGGGTCGGCTAATATAAGCCGTACCCCGAAAGTAAGACATGTCTTACTTTCGGGGAAACACGGGGGTATTGCCGCCTCCTGCCCACTTCCGCGCCGCCCCCCTCTCCATACGTCACCGCGCCGAAATACGGTAATGCAGGATAAAAGTTAAAGAAATTCATACTTACCCGGCCGTTGTCTTGGTGACGCGTCCCTCTCTTCACATCCAGCCCGACATCCCTGGATGACGCGGCAGTCCATGTGACCGCTGCAGCCTGTGATTGACCTGTGATTGGCTGCAGCGGTCACATGGCCTGAAACGTCATCCAGGGATGTCAGGCCGGATGTCGAGAGGGACGCGTCACCAAGGCAACGGCCGGGAGACCGGACTGGAGGAAGCAGGAAGTTCTTGGTAAGTATGAACGTCTTTTCTTTTTTTTTCCAATATAAGACATACCCCGAAAGTAAGACATAGTGGGGCTTTTGGGGATAAAAAGAAAGTAAGACACTGTCTTACTTTCGGGGAAACACGGTATTAGTAAATCTGCCCACTGTGCTCATACTCTGAGTTAAATTAAGCCACACTCTCTCACTGATGTATGTCATATTGTGGTCACCTCTGGATCAGTTGTCGTCGTTCCCCACGTCTTTCCTCTTGAACTGGGAAAGGCATTTGAATCTATGTTTCTCAAAAATACAAAAATCTGGGCTATATCGCATGGCCCATGGTTCTTCTATTTCTAGTCACCTCCAGGGAGCAGGCTACACATTACATCTAAAATGGTACCAAGTTCTCTTCAAATTACATGCTATGAAGGTCTCAGTTTCTTCTCATGGCTGGCGCTGCCACTATGATGAGGGTACTATTCTTCATGTCTTTTAGGATTGCCCAGGCCTGGCTCCAATTTGGAGAATTTCATATTTCTAGTTTTTACTTTTTTTTTACTCCGGCTTTTTCATGCTGCATCACACTGACATTCCTTTAAAGCCTTATAGAGTTTCTATTTTAAGACACTTAGTAAATGCTATAGAGGCATCCCGATTCCTGAAACTTTGGATCCAAAAAGTGGAGGATTTGCGGCACAGGGCTATCAATAATCACCATGAATCACTTCTTGACACTTGGCAGTAATGAAGTATTTAAAAACACCATGTATTTTTGCAGGTAATGCTCCATTGCAGGTGTTATGGTATAAATATATGTATAATGTATCTGGGGCCCCAAGGAGTGAAATGTTATAGAGGAGAACATGTGTTACAATAGAATGGGTATGTTAGAAAGGTTAAGAGAGGAAATAGTTTACAGCTGCTTTGATGTCCATTGAAATTGCGAACAGATGGTGGACAATCAATTGACCAACCCCCCCCCCTAAGCATAAAGGAAGCCTAAGGGAATACCTTGAGTTCCACCAATGAGCTTTATGGGAAAAAAAGGATGTAAGGATTGAATATACAGATGACTTCTTTGTTCTTTGTTCTGACGCTATAAAAGCAACCACTACAGTTAAATAAAAGCAGAAGGATTTTTACTTTGAGAAACGTCTCAGTGTATCTGTTGCTTCTCCGAGCTCGCCCCCCCCCCACCTGATTTGAACCTGCATGGAGATCAAGGCGTAACGTGACCTCAAATTGCGATCACAGAAATTGGCGCCCGAACCAGGGACTTGACCAGAAGGACGGCACCCCACCCAGGGGATCTCCCGGGACTAGAGTGGCGACCTCCCGGACGAAGGAACGGGCAGACCACTGCTGCAGCAAGGTAAGAAGACTTAATTCTTACAAACTCTGCTCTGCACCTTCCTGTCTGGTAGGTCACCTTCCCGGTAGTACTCCTGAGGGATAGAGGGGCCACATGAGGGTATTTTTAGTGTAAAAATCTGGTCAAGTCTATATGTAATCCTACCCTCAGGATAAAGTGCCTGATCTCCATGACAGTATTTGTATGAATGTTGTAGAAACCCAGTTTTGTGTCACAAATGCATTTTAGAATAAGGAAATTGTTTTTGGGAAAAAAACTTCCGATAATCCGGCAAATTACCAGAAACATGTGTACATGCTTCAGGTGACTACGGGGATTATGGTAGGCTAAATTTTAGCCCGGAAATCGAAAATTTTGTGCAAATCTGATAATCCGGCAAAATACCGAAAATGTGTGTACAGCATTGAGGTACTTGCGGAGATTATCATGCACTGATTTTCAGCTCAAAATTCCAGAATTTTCTGCAATCTGATATATAATGTAGATGGATTGTAGCATCTTTTTAGAAAGCAACAAAGAGCCTACAAATGTATGTAATGTTAATACACTGAAGTAAAAGTGCAGGAGGTTGTCAGAGGAAATTCAAAGGGAGGTATAGAAGTAGTAGTTGTTTTAAAGTTGCAAGTGACCTTATAGTAAATTCCCATATGGTATAATTTAGAATCAACTAGTGTGATAAGAGAAGGGGGAGGTGGAGAACAGCTGCTAGTGAGATAAGAAATGTAATCTTGTTCTTGAAATGAATGGACACAACATTAAATGCTGATATAGATATTTTGTATGACTTTGTGTCATATTGTATGTATTAGAGAACAGGACCAGCCGACGCCCGGTAATGGCGTCCGTACCTCATGTTGAGTGTGTCCTCATTGTTGGTGGGAAACCCCCTGCGCACTGTTTCCAATGGGAGAGGCTGCCCCCCCTGCCCCTGATGTGGCCACGCCCGGCCCAACCAAATCAGTATGAAATAATCACCTTGTTAATTTTGTCATTTGTAGTGTTTTTTTCTATTTACAGAAGTTCCAGTCTAGTTCACTGATGAAACAACACGTCATCATAATATAGAGATGGTGGCCGACAGATTGTACGGTTAAACATTAACGTAGATAATTCCTATACAATGGTGTGATAAATGATTGCAGATACGTATGTTGTTTTGCCGGCATTGAAAGTGTTAAGATTGTGAGAAGCTGTGAGTTTGTGACCCCCCTCCCTCCCCCCTAAAGTGTGCTGTGTTTGGGAGGAGGAGGAGGGGGGCTGACTGGGTGCAGTCTGCAGGGCTGATGAGACAAAGGGATCTCAATATGCACTGCTGAGATATATATATATCAGTAATGTCTACAAACTGAAATAAATTTCTTCTCTTTTGCGCAAGCGCTGTTGGTTATAAAAGTTACGATATTTATGTGTTCTGATGTGATCAGATTTCATGTGTTTTGATAATTCAGACGTATTAAACTACAGATACTGTGAGACACGGGGGGGTTTTGAAAATGTATGTGCCCCCACCGTTATACTGTTTATTGGTTTGCAGTAATTAATGTTATCAGAGATAATATTTTCTGTTTTATTGAATAACTAACTACAATTGTTCTATTTTTGATTTCACATAGAAATTATGTCATTGTAAAGATCAAATGTTTGTCAGGAAAAAGGCATTTTTTTTCAGGCTGTTGTACATTACAGGAGGTTAAATTAGTGTTATGTTGAGATGTAGTTTTGAACTCTGCTACATCACTCTCGCAGAGTCCACAAAGGGGGGAAGGGTGAAGGAACTGATCAGGTACAATTTTGGTTTATGTGTAAGAGACCATCCCCCTCCAGCAAAGTTACACAGGAGGCGATGTGACATCACTCACACGAGTTTTTATGGATTTAGATGAGGGAGAAGGCAAAACAAAAATTGTCTGGACATTGTTAATTTGATGTCAAGTTTTTGGGAATGTTTTATTTTTATTTGTTTTTGTATTAATCAAGTATTTGCAGAACCTGATAAAAGTGAGATTCTCAAAGTATTTTGGATTATCAGCTGAATGAGGAGGAGTTGTGTTTGGTAGCGGCTTGTGACACCAATCCATGGAGTACCTCTACGCAATCATATACTTTGTACTGGACTGAACAAAATGGACATGACACTGCGGTTCTCACACAAAGTCATGGACCACAGCAGCGCCCGGTAGCATATTATTCAGCTAGACTAGACCCTGTGGCCCGAGGTTCCCCATCATGTGTGAAAGTTATTATTGCTGTAAATTCAATGCTAAACAAGGCCTCAGATTTGGTCCTGGCATTTCCACCACATGATATTACTGCTATTCTAACTCAAGTACAACCTAAGCATTTGTCCACTGCAAGACATTTGAGATTAACCTGTGCGCTTCTTCTCCCTGAGCAGGTCACACCCCATAGCTGTACTACATTGAACGCAGCTACCTTACTGCCTTTGGAGCAAGGGGGAGAAGACGTAGGTAAAGTATGGTCACAATTTTTGCCTGAAACTGATGAACATGATTGTATGGCCCTTATGGCCCAGGAAACAGTGGGGTCCGCACATGTAAGAGATACCCCACTCCAAAACCCAGACCTAATACTCTTTGTGGATGGTTCAAGGTATTGTGTAGAAGGATCTTTTCTTACAGGATATGCAGTAACCACCGAAGATGTAGTCCTAGAAGCAGCCTCCTTACCAGCGTCCCGCTCAGCACAAGAAGCGGAGCTTAAGGCCCTGGCAGCAGCATGCCAACATGCAGAAGGAAAGACAGCAAATATATACACTGACTCTCGATATGCTTTTGGGATTGCACACGATTATGGCCCCATATGGAAGGCTAGACAATTTTTGACCTCTGCAGGTACACCTGTAAAGAATGCAGACTTTGTAAAATACTTGATGGAGACCCTGATGTTACCCACAGAAGTAGCAGTAGTAAAAATTAAAGCTCACACTAAGGTGAGTTCACCAGAGACAAAAGGGGAAATGCCCTGGCGGACGAAGCAGCAAAGCAAGCAGCACAGAAGCTACCCGTGTTAGCAGCCGTGTGTCAGATAAAAGATCCAGAGGAAACAAGACCAGCTGTAAGCCCGGAACTACTGCAAAAACTTCAAGGACAAGCAACAGAAGAAGAAAAAGACAAGTGGACGGCCCAAGGAGCAACGCTACGAAAAGATGGCCTCTGGCAATGCCAGAATAAACTGTGCCTGCCTAAGACAATGTTCCCAATGATGGCCCAAATAACACATGGAGAGACACACCAGTCAAAAACGGCAATGAAACAAGGTGTGGTATGCTCCGGGGTTTAGTGTGATGACCAGCAGTTTTACACAAGGATGCATGATCTGTGCAACACATAATATTGGAAGAACTGTAAAAGTACCACAGAAGCACACACCCAGACCTATATATCCGTTCCAGAGACTGCAGATAGACTATATTCAATTACCAAAAGTCGGTACCTATGAGTATGTGCTTGTTTGTATTGATCTCTTTTCAGGATGGCCAGAAGCTTTTCCAGTAACCAAAGCTACAGCCGTAGCCACAGCAAAGAAACTGATCAACGAGGTGGTGTGCAGATATGGAGTTCCAGAGGTGATCGAGAGCGACAGAGGAACTCATTTTACGGGTGAAATCATGAACTATGTGTTGTCAGCTCTAGGCATAAGTCAAGCCCTACATACACCATACCATCCACAAAGTAGTGGGAAGGTTGAGAGACTAAATGGGACTCTCAAATTGAAAATCCAAAAAGCAATGGTAGAAACCGGGAAACCATGGACCGAGTGTCTACCATTAGCCTTGTTCTCAGTAAGATACACGCCCACAAAAAGAACAGGTCTCAGCCCATATGAGATCTTATTTGGGTCGGCTCCCAGATTAGGATGTTATTTTCCACAGGTGCTCCAAATGCAGTATGGTAGACTAACAGATTATGTATCAACCCTGAACAAACAATTGACCAAGGTGCATGCACAAGTTTTTGCTTCCATTCCAGATCCCGATTCAGTTGAAGGGACGCATAAGCTGGAACCGGGAGATTGGGTGGTCGTTAAGAGACACGTGAGGAAAAGTCTAGACCCAAGATTTGACGGACCGTTTCAAGTCCTACTCACAACAAGCACCTCTGTAAAGCTCGAAGGAAAGACAAGTTGGATTCACGCCAGCCATTGCAAAAAAATTACAGTACAAACGAAAGAAGACTCTAAAGAAGATGTTTAGAATTTTTATGTGGATGTTGGGAATTCTAATCTTGAAAGAAATTGCCCCCCATACACCGTCGGAATTAACACGACCTCCTCAGGATTGTGGAAGTTTTAAAGCAGGATGGTTACAGAAGAGCAACCAAACGGAACACGGTAACTTTACGTGTGCACCTTCCCCTCCGGAAAAAGCGAACGGGAGTAGTTTTTGCACTATTGCCAATATTTCTATCTCTGCACCAGCCTTATGTCAAAATGGACCCCCAGATTCACGGATGTTGTATGTAAGAATACCCAAAGATGGTGATAATATAACTATGAAATTAAAAGGGTATCTTGATTGTTATCAGATACCAAAAGGAACATTTATGCAGGAACAGCGACAGGTAGGGTTTCTGATGAAATATGATGCCCCAAGAAATACGGACAGATGGAGGTTCTACAATGAAACACAATACAAATATCTAAAATTGGCTGATACTTTCTCTATTGATCAAAATATGTTTGGACTTTGGTGCACCAATAACACCAAGATCGAAAATAGAACTACCTATGTGTTATGTGTTGAATTTTTACACGATGGCCACAAACCAAATGTTACTGAACAGAATTTAGAAAGAATACCACATACATGTAAGAATGCTGTAACCCAACAGCAGAAAGAGAATGTACACTTCAATATTTCCTTCCCTGAATCCCCCAGCTGTCATAGACAAAAAAGAGAATGGTATGACACGTTATTAGGAGGGGTAGGAACGGGACTAGGAGTATTGAATGGTATACAGTTAGAAACAGTTATGAACAAATTAAACTCAGTGGGAGACGACACATCTACTGCATTAAGGATAGGTGCCTCATGGTTACCTACTACCTTTGCCATACAACAGAAAGGGTTAGCTATAGATGAACTGTTTCTAAATGTTTTTAATGAAAGTATGCTAACCGAATATAGAACATTACAGAATGTATCAACTTTTGTAAATTGGACAGTATGTACGCTTAAAACGATGTGGCAACAAGAACAGATGAATAATTTTAAGAATAAATTGTTTAGTAGTCATGTTAGGCAATGGACAGACATTCTGCCCGTAGGAGAGAGAAATGATACGTGGTTATTGTTACAGCCTGAGTATACTGAGTGTACACCTAGATGGTGTGCAGGAAGACTAATAGCATTTCATGTGAAAAATCCTACTCTATTATGCAAATTTATTGTTATGCCAATGGTAATGATTGATCCGGTGACATTATTAGGACAATATTGGATGCCAGAAATAAAAGGAACACACATAGACTCTCAAAATAAGACAAGGAATATAGATTTGTGCCAGTTAACAGAGCAAGGATATGTATGTAATCAGCAGTCAGGGATATATGAACCCTGTCTAATGCAGCAGCAGGATAATGTATGCGCACTCACTATAATCCCAGAAGCTAACCTACAGGTTTATATTGAAGTAGGTCCACAGCATGTATGCTTAATAACTAACGACAAGCAGACCCTTAGCCAGTTTAATCTCATAGGACCATTTTCAGGATGTCTATACAATGTGACGCATTTGACTTGGGGGAACCAAACTATAGTGTTCCTGCCTACTTTAGAAGAAATAATGTCCACTGTATGGGTACCTGAACCTTTGCCCTATGGAAATTTTAGTTTGCCACTGGAAGAGTTAAAACAAGTGTTACAAAAGTCTAAAGACGTAAAGAAATTGATAGCAGCCCATAATGTAACTCTAAGTAAAGTGAAAGTATTGGCTACAATAGCAGCTAAGGAAGTGATACATTTGTCATCAGCCATTAAAGATGCCAGTGCCCATCACTGGTATGACATATTTACAGGATTTTCCCCCACTGCCACTAAGATACTGCATGTGTTATTCCAACCCTTGATATGTTTCATAATATTGTTTATATTGCTTACATGTTTCAATTGTTATACATTTTGCAAAATAAGGGAAGCATTCAAACAGAGGCCTATACATTATGATGAAAGAGTGTTGTGAGATTACCCCACCTACATACCTGTGTGAATCAAGTGAAGAAATGGATCGAAGCCTTGCTATCAGGAGATAGAAGTAGCATTGGAATTTAGGTGTTGGTAAAATCACAAAAGGAGGGATTGTTATGGTATAAATATATGTATAATGTATCTGGGGCCCCAAGGAGTGAAATGTTATAGAGGAGAACATGTGTTACAATAGAATGGGTATGTTAGAAAGGTTAAGAGAGGAAATAGTTTACAGCTGCTTTGATGTCCATTGAAATTGCGAACAGATGGTGGACAATCAATTGACCAACCCCCCCCCTAAGCATAAAGGAAGCCTAAGGGAATACCTTGAGTTCCACCAATGAGCTTTATGGGAAAAAAAGGATGTAAGGATTGAATATACAGATGACTTCTTTGTTCTTTGTTCTGACGCTATAAAAGCAACCACTACAGTTAAATAAAAGCAGAAGGATTTTTACTTTGAGAAACGTCTCAGTGTATCTGTTGCTTCTCCGAGCTCGCCCCCCCCCCCACCTGATTTGAACCTGCATGGAGATCAAGGCGTAACGTGACCTCAAATTGCGATCACACAGGTTTCCAAGTACAGTACTTTGCATGGCTGTCCAGAAAAAAAAAAAAAAAAGGCAAATTAATAACCTTGCTTTTCCCACCTGACTACGTTCATTTAACTGGTAGGTCTTCTGAAACTAGAAGGCTGTGGGTAAATACAAGGACATGTGCTGCGTCGCATATAACATCATGGCACGGCCCGGCATCAGGACCTTGTATGTGCCATGGCTAGATGTGGCAGCCTCAGGGGATCAAGGACGGGCCCCCTGCGGACAAGAGCAGACGAGCAGTGAGTACATTTTTCTTTTAAGTCTAATCTGGGATGGACCGATCTGGGGAGTGGGGTCCATTGTGGGGAATTATAAGCATGGGCCCAGCTATCTCATGTTACACCCATTTATAAGGCCTCATGCCCGTGGCCGTATTATAACTCCATTTTGCCCTTATAAGGCTCCGATAGAGATGCATGGGACTTTTACTGTACCTGCGTATGCCTACAATTTCATATGGAGGTTTTTTCTGTCAGATTTCAACACAACAATACAGCAACAATTGTGGCATGTTGCATTCGAAGTCAAATTACAGTGATATTTAAAAGCAATGCTTCTAGGAGAAAATATCTGCTAATACTACGCTATACAGATGTAGCCATCTTTAACTTGATTCTGATAACTCGCTGCAGCGTGATATCAAAAAACAAAAGGCATTGAAAAGTCATCGAAAAAGTCAGCCATTGTTTATTTAAATGCGTTAAAAGTCAAGGTAAAGATGGCTACATCTGTACGTAGTTCCATACAGCGGCACAAGGAGACATAATATGAAGAGCGGGTACTCCATGTGCCTCATTTTTTATTTTTTTTTTGCAATACCATGCTAGCCCCTGAATACTCATTTAAATTAAAAAAGGAGCATTGAAGAGAAGTAACAAATTAAGGCCTTATTTACATGAGCGTATTTCACGTCCGTGATATGCGCGTGAAAATGACGCGCGCCGCACGGACCTATGCAAATCAATGGGGCCATTCAGACAATCAGTGTTTTTCACGCAGCGTGTGTCCGCTGCGTGAAAGTTACTGCATGTCCTATAATGTTGTGCGTTTTTCGCGCATCACGCACCCATTGAAGTCAATGGGTGGGTGAAAATCACGGACGGCACACGGACGCACATCCGTGTGCTGTGCGTGATTCACGCAACAGATGCTAAAGAAATTATGAAAAATAGAAAAACACCTACTTCAGTTTATTTTGCTGACGTGATACGCGTGACCTACTGATGACATACACGCGTAAAAAACGTAGACACGCACCATACAATGATCTCACACGGAACTGCAAAGCAGGAAAAACACTGCATTTTTTACGCCCGCAAAATGGACACGTTCGTGTGAAATAGGCCTAATGTTATTCAGGTCAGTAAACCAGTTCAGCTCATATGACCTAGTGACAGGTTCTCTTTAAATAACTTAAAAAAGAGAGAAACCCATACCGTGCGTGGTAAGGCTGGGTTCACACAGAGTTTTTTGCAGGAGGAAAATCTGCCTCAAAATTTCTGAGGTAGATTTTACTCTGTCTGCACGTGGATTTTCGCTGCCTTTTTTACCCTCGGCCATTGAGCGCCGTTGGCAAAGAACGCAGCAAAATACGCCTTCTCTGCCTTCCATTGATGTCAATGGGAGGTCAGAGGCGTAAACGCTCGAAGATAGGGTATGTCCCTTCTTTTTCCCACGAGCCGGTTTTTCCGCTCACGGGAAAAAAAACGCCTCCACCTCCCATTAAAATCAATGGGAGGCATTTTTGGCCGATTTTTTTGGCGCACTTTGCGGCACGGTTTCCGCGTCAAAGAACTTGTAAAAAAAGCTCAGTGTGAACTGGCCCTAAGCGTTCTATGACCCTTGTTGCCAAGGATTTCAAATAATTTTCACTCTGCCCCTTCAAGTGAAAAAGTTACACATATAGATAATGTAAACATTTTTATTGCGAAAAGTAATTTGCTACATTGCTGCAGATAAAAAATAATTATGATTAATAGCACCCTAATTATATTAATGATCCATTATCTACTTACAGATGTAGATGTGAGTTAAAACGGTAAATCAATGTCACATTAAGCTGAAATGAAATGTTTGTACTGAATTTTACAATGATTAACCATGGGAAAAATTCTAAAAGCAATCACATGTCTCTGCAAGTATTTGATCTTTCTCATGTTAGGTCGGTAATTTAATTATTTTATTAATGGCATATGTATTTAATGGACAACTGTACAAACATCCTACAAGGAATCTGAGATTTTAATTTATGTGGTAAAAAGAAAATCATGCCTTTATTCAGAGTAATTTCTTTAATATTCTTCATTCAATTAAAGTATTATATTTAAAGCAACAGGTGAAGTAAAAAACAAAATCTTTACTTTCCGGTCTCGAAAATTCTAAATGTTCATTTGCCTTCCCTACCAATGTCAGATGATCCCAATTTAAGGCAGTTTGTAGTCTGCAGCCTATCTTTTCCAGACATTATATTGCATCCTGTAAGTCAGAGGCGCAAGCAAGGGGATCTGTGAATTTCTGAGGTAAGAAGATTTGGATTTACCCTTCATGTAGATAAATTCATTACTTTTTAATAGTAAATTGGCAGAATTTTGTAACTTAACACATTTAGAAATAAAAATATGAGAAAGTATACCTTTTGGCACTTATGAGATTTCAGCAATTGCCACAGTGCTGTAAAATCTGTATAGAATAACAGATAACTATACATATGAGGGTATGTTCACACGGCCTATTTTCGGCCATTTTTCGGGCCGTAAACGCCTGAAAAACGGCCGAAAAATCGGAAGCAGAACGCCTCCAAACATCTGTCCATTGAGTGCAATGGGAAAAACGGCGTTCTGTTCCGACGGGCCGTTTTTTTCGCTCGGCCGTTTTGAAAAATGACCACGTAAAAAAACGGCAGCGAAAAACAAGTGCAGGTCACTTCTTGGGACGTTTTTGGAGCCGTTTTTCATTGACTCTAGCGAAAAAAGCTCCAAAAACGGCCTTAAAAAACACCGGGAAAAACGCAGCGAAAATCGCGATTGGCTTAAAAAACGTTTGAAAATCAGGAGCTGTTTTCCCTTGAAAACAGCTCCGTATTCTGAGACGTTTTTGCTCACTGCGTGTGAACATACCCTTATAGTAACAAATACATGTTATTATCATTATTAGTGATTATTAGTAATTATAATAGTAGTACATGCTCAAGAACTTTAAAAAAAATTACATTTATTATTTTATCTATATTTAAAGTGTAAGGGTCTTCTTACATGGCCCGATGTGGGCCGTGTAAACGAACGCCGATTAACGAGGCAGCTCGTTGATTGGCACTCATTTGCTTCTTTCACAAGGAGCTATGTATGGGGACGAGCGCTCGTTACTACGATTGCCCATCCCCATACATTTCTATCAAGTTGGCAGCACGTCGGAGATGTGCTGCCGACAACGATAATATTTTTGGCTGCATAAATGATACAATCAGCTGATGAACGAGCATTTGATCATTCATCGGCTGATCATTGAGTTGTTTAGACAGGGAAATGATCAGGAACGGGCGTTCTTAACTTCACTTTTGGTGTATCTAGATTTCAGGTATTTACAGAAACAGAAATTCTCTACTGCAGAGGCGGACAGACGTATCACAGTTTATCTTGACTATGATAAATTGCTGCAGCGTGATATCACACAACAAAAGCAATAGGAAAGCCATTGAAAAAGTCAAGTTAAAGTTTCTTTCCATTATGCATATATTGCGTTAACAGTCAGTTGCACAGGAGCTGAGTAGGTAAGTGAGCCCACTGCTACCTTGAAAGCTGTTTCAATTATCTGTGAGATAATATGTAAGTAAAGGGCCTTTTACACAGGCCGACACTCGGCCGGTGCAGCGAGCGCCGATCAACGAGAAATCGTTGATCGATGCTCGTTGCCTCCTGTCAAACTGAGTTATGGATGTGGGCGAGCAGTCGTTACTCCGATCACTTGTCCCCATACATTATTATCATGTCAGCAGTGCTGCCGACAACCATAATCTTTTAATTTTAAAAACGATACGGCCAGCAGACGCAACGTGCGTCATATGAACGCTCGTCTACCCAATAATCGCCCAGTGTAAAACCCCCTTAACTGAGGTACTGTTATGAATTTTATAGCTCACAATTACTGGTGGATTGTTAGCCAAACATAGGAGGGGTGTCCTATGCTAAAGTTTTTTTGAGAGCAAGGGTCTCATATTCTGTTCTTGCAGAAGGGTTCTCTGCTTTCAGTGTCTTTCCCTGCCCTACTGAGCATCTAGACAAGGCCCCATTCACATCATGCTATTGCCCTATGTTCATCATGTACATCGGGAAAGCTTCCGACGTACATGATAAACGTGTTCATATGGCTCCTTTATCCCGACGGAGACCAAAAGAGTATCCTCTTGGCCTCAGTCAGCTAGTATACATCGGTATACTTCTTTTGTGAAGGATAGAATAGCGTAGACAAAAAAAAAACCATATACCACATGTTGGTTAACATGGGAGCCTATGGGTGATGAATGCCACTGTATGGAATCCGTCACAGGTATATGTTAAACATATACCTCGGGGAGCTCCCAACATCACTGTCCATATATGTAAAGTGACATCAGGAGCAGTCCTGTAGTCCCCGTGCATAGCACTAGCTTATGCTCTGCCCTGGGACTCCGGCCCTGAGAAAGCTAGTGACGTCACTGTCCATATATGGAGAGTGACGTCAGGAGCTTTAACAGGGCCGGAGTCCTGGGGCAGAGCCTCTACTAGCTGATGCTCTGCCCGGGGACTCCAGCGTTAGGGAAGCTCCCAAAGTCAATGTCCAAATATAGACAGTTACGTCAGGAGCTTCCACTGCGCTAGAGTTCCAGCGCAGATAGCTAGTAGAAGCTCTGCCCCTGGACTCCAGCCCTGAGTAAGCAACTGACGTCACTGTCCATATATGGACAGTTACTTCAGGAGTTTTCCCTGAGCCAGTGTCCGGGCTACACATACTTTGGGTCTTTCGTTGGAGGCATACGTCGGGGGTCTTCTCGATGTACACCTCCGACAGAAGGCCTAAACATGATGTTAATGGGAACTAAGGGAGCAGAGAATCTTCTGCGTCAGCCTTTTAGTAGTATTTTAAAAGGTAAACATGAGGCTTTTTGTAAGGCATACACATGGCAATGAAAGAAAGGGTAGCATCTTTAACATTAATATTTTTATTTGTATAATGCTTCAGGTCTATTTTTATTTTTTCATGCATTAAGCCAATGATTGGTTTAGAGATTTTAATTAATGTTTTCAGAGGAAGTTACAAAATATCAGTTTAAAGTGTTCATCTAATTATATTTCAAAAATAATATTGTGCAGCACTTACAACTTAAGGCTGGGTTCACACAGAGTTTTTTGATGCGGAAACCGCTCCGCAAAACTCGCCAATAAACGGCCGAAAATGCCTCCCATTGATTTCAATGGGAGGCGGGGGCGGTTTTCTCTCGTGAGCGGAAAACCGGCTCACGGGAGAAAGAAGGGACATGCCCTATCTTCACGCGATTACGCCTCTGACCTCCCATTGACATCAATGGGAGGCAGAGAAAGTGTATTTCGCGGCGTACAGGCAGAGGAGAATCTGCCTCAAACTTCCAATTTTGAGGCAGATTTTCCGCCTGCAAAAAACTCAGAGTGAACCCAGCATAATGCATTTCGGTAATGCTGTATTCATTCAATAATACCCATGACAAAAGGGTTTATTTCCCTAAAAAAATCACTGGTCTTGGTTTATTGCAATCAAAATTGCCTTTGTTGTTACAAATTATTGTTTAAAATCAAATGACCGATTTCAGTTTATTTACACGTATTAATGCTTAGCTGTGCTGAATGCGGTTCATTGCATTCTCATTTCAGAAGAAGAATACATACGCTGAAAATATGTTCTAAATTCTTTATTGATATAACTCTAGTAGTTATCTATAATTGAGTTAAATTATAGCTTAAAGCCTTATACTATTGTTGTAGTATGTATAAAAATTTTTATTTGAATGAGGACCACCATAACGTGGATTGTAGTAGTAGTAATAGTAGTAGTAGTAGAAATAGTGATGCCCACTATATTCAAAAACATGGCCAAGATCTATACCTATCACATAAAACAATAAACCTACTATAAAATACATTGTTGCTTTAACATGAGATTTTTTTTTTGCAGGGTATGAATTCATTGTAACAATTTACTTTGAAACAATACTAAGTTCTTAATAACTTTAAAGGGTCTTTCTGTCTGCACATTAGGTGGATCAAGATAATTTCACTATTACAGATTATGACTCAATTTCTGCTAATAAGCAACACTTCACGTGTTTGGATTCTACCTTGAAGATAAACAAAATGAACAAAAGATATGTCAATAAAGGGCTTGGCCAGGAAAAAATATTTTCTAAAAAGTGTCCCCCAGCCTTGGTTTACCCTCCCTAAAACCCCCTACATACTTTCTAACCAGTTTCTGTTGGATCTCAACGTCACTGCTGCTCTTCTATTTGTTTACATCCCTTGCTTCTGGTCCTGACTGTTTCCGGTCTTGTTACCCACCATATCCATTATCCCTTGCTGTATCTGAGGAGACAGCTTACAGTCCTCCCCCTTCCTCCACAGTATCTCTGCTATTTGCATTCTGCCACACCCCTCTAAGTTCACAGGGTCATTCCCTGCTCTATTTACAGTCACCCAGCTCCCTCCCTTGACACTGTCCCAAACACCCACTAATTATCACACACGGGTGATGGGGGTTATATACAGGAATGATGGGGGTTATATACAGGGATGATAGGGTAATACACAAGGATGATATAACTCCATTATCTCTGTATATTACCTGTGTATTATCTCATTATCCCTGTATATAAACCCCATCATCCCTATGTATTACTTCATCCCTGAATATAATCACCATCATCCCCATATATAACCACCATTATCCCTGTAAATAACCCCCATCATCAGTGTATGTAACCCCCATCATCCCTGTATAAAACCACCATCATTGGTTTCATGCTACCCTCTCTCGTACCACTGATAAGACCACTCCTAGCTGCCGCTAGACTTCTTTTAGCTGCTTCTTGGAAATCTACTATTAGCCCATCGATTTCTCAATGGACTAACAAAGTAAATCAGATTTGCCGCTTAGAGGCCTCGTCTTACTGGAAAAATAGAAAATTTGGTGTCCTTGTATCACACATAGACATTTTGAAGATACTATGCAATAATACTTGACATACAAACCTATCTCCCCTCCCTTCCCTCACCCTCCCTTTTCTCTTTTCATTATTAGGCTATGTTCACACTGAGTGTTTTGCAGGAGGAATTTCCTCCAGCAAAATCCCTTCAGGTTTTCCCTGAGCGTTTTTTTACAATTGTACGCGGATCTTGACGCAGATTTTGACGCGGTTTCCGCCGCGGTTTTATAGGTGGTTTTTTAAAGACATCCCACAGGAAAAGGCTGTACTTCCCAAGAGGGAAAAAACTCCTCCCAGTCTTCACAATCGCCATTACACACAGTGTTGTTGGAGAAACAGAACAGCTATGGACCAAAATGAAGAGCAGCGCAGCAGTGTGGCATTACCACAGCCACGAATAAAGGTGAGGAGGCGTGAGATGCGCCTCCTCATGAAGGTGTTGATCAACGTCGTGCGTCGACGTCGCTTGCGTCAGGTAAGTTTTTACAAACACTTTTTCTACGCTGCATTATCAAATGTTAGACAAAGCATTCATTTCTGTTCAACACTTCATTTTTCTCAGGAGGAAGAGCGACGCAGAGAACGGCACCGTCGGTACTGGGTACACCCCATAAATGATCTTCGGCCACAGAGGGGACATATTGGACATCTCTACGCAGAACTGCGATGGTGAGTTTTGTTTGATTTTGTAGTTGCAATTGTAAAAATATGTGAAGAGTGAATTATGATCATGTCCATTTAAGTAATAGATGATGTGATTCCACGGCATCCAGGCCATTAGCGGTGTTGTAACTACCACTGTAATAACCATATCAGCTGCTACGGGGTACACTGCATGAGGGTGCCCGTGCCGTCCTCCAACACCGGCCCCCCCATAGCCTTAGATGCCGCTAGCATCTGATATGGCCACACTACATTGAATAGTATGTGCTTCCTTGGACGCATATCCTATTGAACAGTGTGGTATAGCAGGGAGGAATCTCCCTGCTCTGCCATAGGCTAGAGGCCATCTTTGCACTGCATCTTTATCATGTGCAGAGAAAGGATCCCAGCATCCGGGCGGGGTGATGCCATCACTGCATCACGCCAGTCTATGCAAGGATCCCGTTGTTCATGCTGTTGTGGATCAGCTTAGTTCATTGCCTATATTTTTTGTTTTTTTTTTTGGGTGGTGTGGCTGTATGTCGCTATCTACAGTGGTATCTGTATGGCACTATCTACAAGGGGTAGTTGGGTTTCGCTGTCCACAAGTGGGTTGTGACTCTGTCTACTACAGGGGGGCTGTTATTTATGTTTGGCAGGGCTGAATGTGAAAACTAAATCAAAACTTTAAAATGCTTAATCCATACTTTTTTTTTTAATTTAAAGCTATCCTGAGAAGTTTTTTTATTTCATCAGATTGACAATAACTGCATTCGATCGACTGGATGAAATCCTGCAGTGCCATTTGATGCGCCAGGACACCACCATGAGGAAGGCCATCTCTCCTACGCATAGGCTGCTTATCACATTGCGGTGAGTTTCAAAAGAAAACAAATAAAAACCTTGTGTGTTTTGCCTTCTTGACCATCGATTAAATGTGTATATTACTGGGTATGGTCAAGATAGGCTTGTATGTACGTGATTGATCCTTGGCCTAATTTTATTCTTTCTCTCTTTCTTTTTTTTAGATTTTTGGCAACTGGGGAGAGTTACGCATCTCTGCACCTGCAATTCCATGTTGGTAAATCTACCATCTCCGGAATTGTGGGTAGTACATGCCACGTGATCTGGCAGCACTAACAGCCGATTTCGATGCCCAGTCCGACCCAGGAGACTTGGTTGCGGACAGCAGCAGGCTTTCAGTCTGTGGCCAATTTCCCGAACTGCATAGGCGCCGTCAACGGTAAGCACATACGTGTGAAGCAGCCACCGCACTCAGGATCACATTACTTCAATTACAAGAAGTACTTTTCTGTGGTCCTGATGGTGGTGGCTGACTCCTCGTATAAGTTTGTTGCTATTGAAGTCGGCGCCTATGGCAGTACTGGGGACTCCCGGGCGCTACTGACATCAACATTCGGCCAGCGAGTGCTGGTAGATCAGGTGACTCTGCCCCCTCCAAGACCTCTTCCGGGTACCACGCAGGGGACTGGATGCCCGGAAGAGAGTCTTCAACATGAGGCTGAGCCGGGCACGACGCTTCGTGGAGTGTACCTTCGGGATCATGAATAGTAAGTGGATGGTTTTCACCTGTGCAATGCAGTTGGATCCCGGAACAGTTGACATGGTCATTAAAGCTGCCTGTGTGCTCCACAACTATGCTCGGGACTGTGACAGTTTGGACATTGGCGAGGAGCAACAGGCAGCTTTTCGTGACATACATGGCAATTGTTTTTTTGGCCGTTCATCCAACCGTGCTATACAGGTGAGAGATGGCTTTGCGGACTACTTTATGAGTCCCGAAGGTGCCGTGCACCGGCAATTTGCATGTCTCAGCGAAGCGCAGCCTGTCCAGGATTGATGCTTTTCCTCATGGGTCCCATCCAACCTCTCATCATCCAGCCTGCTATCAAGTTTCTGCTGCCGGCTTTGGGTCATGTCGATTACTTAAACTTTGATGTGAAGGCCTTGTATACTTTATTAAAAGTTAATTTTTGTTTGTAATACATGTGTTGTGGTTTTTTTTGTCAGCTACGTTTCAATGATGGCCTTGTCCAAACGTAACGGAATTTGTTCAGCAATAGCAATAGCAGAGTTTCCGCTGCAGAAATTCTGTAGACTTACCACAGCAGGAATTGACGTGCCGTGGCCAAAAAAATAGATCATGCATGTCAAGTTCGGCTTTGATTTTTTGTGCAGTATGTGTATGCGATTTGTTAAATCTCATACACTTTGCTGCTACTGTATTCAGATGCGTATTTCCCATCCACATTTCTGTGTGGTAAATACGCAGCAATTCAGATACGTGTGGACAAAGTCTTTTCTGTCTGACCAGGACACTCTACAGTTGTGTTGTTGCTGAAATGTACCTTATGCTTCGTTCACATCTGAGCAGACACAAAGTGACACCGTCAGAAAACAGAGGTTTCTGTCTCCATCACTATTGATTGAAAAGGTGACGGAGCCGATGCATGTGGTTTACTTTTGGCTCTTTTGTGCACTACATCAGTGATTCAATGCACAAAAGAGCTAAATGTAAACCACGGGCACCGGCTCCGTCACCATATCAATCAAAGTTGATGCAGACGTAAACCTTTGTTTTATGACGATGTCACTTTGTATCTATTTATGGTCCCGTTCAGAGGGAAAACTCCCATGGAAATTAAGAACGGGACCCCAACACAGATCTAAAGGAACCCAGCTTCTGGCAGTGCACAGACACACAGTGTGTCCTCGCGAGATCACGCTGTGACGTCACTCACTTCCTCCCACAGGTACTTCATCGCGTTGGATGAGCGAGGACACGCTGTGTGTCTGTGAACTGCCAGAAGCTGGGTGGTAACGAAAAGAAGTGGATGATGCTGATTCGTCAGCATCATACACTTCCATTCACAATGCCCAGCTAGTAAAACAAGTAAACACACCCAGATGTAACGAACACAATACACGCCCAGTTGGAAATAAGATTAAAAACGCCCAGTTGTACATAAGAAATGCTCACTTGCATAAATATAAAAATGCTCATAACTTGGCCAAAAATGCTCGTTTTTGAAAAAGAAAAACGTTACTGTTATCTACATTGCAGCGCCGATCAGCTGCAATAGGAGATAGGGGTTTGAAAATCTGGTGACAGAGCCTCTTTAAATGTTGGAAATGAGAGGACAAATCAGAAGAAAATACAAGAATATCATCCAGATACACCACCACAAAGCATCCAATACAATTTCTGCAAGTATAATTGACCAGATTTTGAAAAACCACTGGAGCATTACTTAAACCAAAAGGCATGACCAAATACTCATAATGACCATCTGGAGCATTAAATGCTGTCTTCCACTCATCCCCTTTGCGGATACGAACCAAATTGTTGGCCCTGTGCAAATCTAGTTTAGAGAACCACTTGCCTCCTGAGATCTGATTAAACAGGTCTGGGATCAGTGGAAGAGAATATTGACTCTTAGGGCTTATTCAGACGAACGGGATATACGGACGTGCAACGCGCGTGATTTTCACGCGCGTCACACGGACCTATATTAGTCTATGGGGCCGTGCAGACATGTGCGTGATTTTTACGCAGCGTTAGTCCGCTGCGTAAAAGTCACGACATGTTCGTTCTTTGAGCGTTTTTCGCGCATCACGCACCCATCGAAGTCAATGGGTGCGTGAAAACAACGCATGCCACACGGAAGCACTTCCGTGCGACCAGCGTGATTCGCGCAACAGCTGTGAAAAGGATGAATGAAAACAGAAAAGCACCACGTGCTTTTCTGTTTACAAACATCCAAACGGAGTGTCATAATGATGGCGGCTGCGCGAAAAGCACGCAGCTGCGCATCATATGCTGATGCCACACGGAGCTGTTAAGTGCCTTTTGCGCAGGCAAAACGCCGAGTTTCTTGCGTGCGCAAAAAGCACACGCTCGTGTGAATCCAGCCTTACAGTAATCTTATTCAATTCACGATAGTCCGTACAGGATCTTAAACTGCCATCTTTTATTTTAACTAAGAAAAAACCGAAGTAGATGGACGAATTTGACCCTTATGAAGACTGTCGTTGACATAGTCTTTCATGGCATATCTTTCAGGAGCAGAAAGATTATACATGCGCCCCTTGGGTAGTTTAGCATTAGGTATTGTCATGTAGCGGGTTTGTGGACCCACTAGGCCGTACCGCCGTAGCGGGGAGGCAGCTGGCCAAACAACAGGGAACCCTAGCAATGCATTATCCTGCACAAGGGTACCTGGATAGTCCAGACAGTGGCCTCAGCTCTGGTACAGATGGAGATGGGCACAGCTGGTAACGCCAAACGTGGCAGATGACACAGGTGCCGAAGGTTGCACCAGACGTGGCGAATTCCTCAGGACGTGGCAGATGACATAGGACGTGGTGGATGTCACAGAAGCCGCAGGTTGCACCAGACGTGGCGAATCCCTCCGGAAGTGGCAGATGACACAGGACGTGACACGACTCTGACACTAGTAGGCACAGGAACAAGAACAGCACGGGATACAGGAACTGGTAACAAGGCACGGGTAACGACTGGAACGGGAAACACTAAGGGACCATTTGCAGGACAGACGTGGGATAACTAACAACGCTCAGGCAAGGATCAGAAGGGCTGGGGCCTTCTTATAGACCAGGAAATCATGGGCAGTTGATGATGATGATTTCCTGATGTGCGCGCGCTGGCCCTTTAAGGCCGGGCACGAGCGTGCGTGCGCACCCTATGGGACACAGCAGAACGGTGCGGAAGTGATCGCTGGCGTCTCCTAGGAAGGAGATGGGCACCAGCGCTCACGGATCCATGGCTGTGGGCGTCGGGAGGGGAGTAAACCCGACGGCCCGCGGCCATGGACGCTACAGTATCCCCCCTCTTACGCCCCCTCTTCTTGGGGCCAGAGCGAGAGAGGAATTTTTTAATAAGAGGAGGGGGGCACTGAGGTCCTCTTCTGGCTCCCAAGACCTCTCCTCAGGACCAAACCCTCTCCAGTCCACCAAATAGAAAGTCCTTCCTCCTACCCTTTTGCAGTCCAGGATCTCCTTCATCTCGAATATATCAGAAGAACCGCTGGGAGCAACTGTGGAACTAGAAGTCTTGCTGTAGCGGTTCAGGACCACAGGTTTCAGGAGGGACACATGAAAGGAGTTGGGGATTCTGAGGGTAGGAGGTAGCCGCAGCTTATAGGAGACATGGTTTATCTGTTGCAGAATCTCGAAAGGGCCAAGCAACCTGGGAGCAAACTTGTATGAAGGCAGAAGCGGATACCTGAGATGTGGTCGACACTGGAAGAGGGACTCTAGGATGTTGTTTGTACACAATGTGAAAAGGAGTTGAAGTGTTGGACTCACTTGTGTGGTTGTTGTATGAGAACTCGGCCCATGGAAGAAGCTGTACCCAGTTACCGTGATGTGAAGAGATGAAGTGGCGGAGATAATTCTCCATGATCTGGTTGATCCTCTCAACTTGCCCATTGGACTGGGGGTGATAGGCTGAGGAAAAGTCCAATCTCACATCCAGGAGTTTACAGAGGGCTCTCCAGAACTTTGAAGTAAACTGAAACCCCCGGTCGGACACAATGTGAAAAGGCAAGCCATGCAAGCGAAAGATGTGCTGAATGAAGAGACTCGCCAGTCGAGGAGCAGAAGGTAGGCGGTTAGCAGGATAAATTGTGCCATCTTAGAGAACCGGTCCACCACTACCCAGACAGTGTTGCATCCTGCTGAGGGGGGAAGGTCTGTGACAAAGTCCATTGCAATGTGCTGCCATGGGGCGTTGGGTACAGGCAGAGGTTGAAGTAGGCCGGCAGGCTTGGAGTGAGTAACTTTGTTAGAAGCACACACCGTGCAAGAAGAGACAAAGTCCAGAACATCTTTAGGTAGCGTGGGTCACCAGAAGTGACGAGCAATCAGGTCTCGGGTTTTACGGACACCAGCGTGCCCAGCTAGTTTAGAACTGTGTCCCCAGCGGAGAATTCTTCTCCTGTCTGCCAACCGAACAAAAGTCCTTCCCGGAGGAATGTCTCTAACCTTCAGAGAATTAGCAGTGACAATGCAGGACGTGTCTATGATAGTCTGAAGGGACTCCACCGTGTCTTCTGTCTCAAATGATCTGGACAGGGCATCGGCCCTCACATTCCTGTCCGCGGAACGGTAGTGGAGCTCAAACTGGAAACGGGTGAAGAACAGTGACCACCTGGCTTGACGGGGAATTCAGTCGTTGAGCAGACTGAAGGTAGGTAAGGTTCTTGTGGTCAGTGAAGATCAGGATGGGGTGAGCTGCGCCCTCTAGAAGATGTCTCCACTCCTCCAGAGCCAACTTGATGGCCAGTAGTTCCCGATCTCCAATAGAGTAATTGCGCTCAGCAGAAGAAAAAAGTCTAGAATAGTAGCCACATACTACTGCCTTTCCTTTGGAGCTCCTCTGGAACAGAATTGCGCCAGCACCAACAGAGGAAGCGTCCACTTCAAGTGAGAACTGCCGAGATACGTCAGGATGATGGAGGATTAAAGCTGAAGTGAAGGCTCTCTTGAGGCTAATAAATGCGGACTCTGCCTCTGGAGTCCACACCTTGGCGTTCACACCCTTCTTGGTAAGGGTAGAGATGGGAGCCGTCAGAGATGAGAAGTTAGGAATAAATTGCCGGTAGAAATTGGCGAATCACAGGAACCACTGTATGGCCCTTAGGCCTTGAGGACGTGGCCACTCCAGGACAGCTCTCACTTTCTCAAGATCCATCTTGAGACCTTGATCCGAGATGATGTAGCCCAGGAAAGGCAGAGAACTCCTCTCAAAGACGCACTTCTCCAGCTTGGCGTATAAATGATTCTCCCTTAATCGTAGTAGAACTTGACGGACATGCCTCTGATGAGTCGTCGAATCTGGGGAGAAAATCAAAATATCTTTGAGATAAACAACAACACAGACATAGAGGAGATCTCAGAAGATATCATTAACGAACTCCTGAAACACTGTGGGAGCGTTACACAGTCCGAAGGGCATCACTAGGTATTCGTAGTGCCTGTCCCGGGTGTTAAATGCCATCTTCCACTCGTCACCCTGGCGAATCCGGACTAGGTTATAAGCCCCCCGCAGGTCTAGGTTAGAATTTTTTTTAGCTCCTCGTATGTGATCAAACAGCTCAGATATAAGTTGCAACGGGTATTTGTTCTTGACCATGATCTGGTTGAGACCACGGTAGTCAATGCAGGGTCGAAGGGATCCGTCCTTGTTTTTAACGAAGAAGAATCCAGCCCCGGCCGGGGGAGGAAGATTTTCTTATGAAACCCCTCTCCAAATTCTCCTTGATATAGGCTGAAATGGATAGAGACTCTGGCAAGGAGAAAGGATATACTCAGCCACGAGGGAGAGAGGCATTAGGAACCAGTCATTAAGTATTCCACTTAACCACATCTGCTTTCACCCAATCAATAACTGGATTATGTTTCTGTACCCACTCTCCTGACGAAGCCGGTCGCAGGCGTCAAGGCGTTCCTGTGCCATTCCTCCACGTCCCCTGCTTCCATCATGTCTACAGGTATCTGAACTTTTTACCCTTTCCATCTGGCATTTATTGTATATGCTGGTCTGCATGCATGCTATTTATCCTTAGCATATCTGTGTTATGCACTCCTTATACACGGGCATTATTTTACCTACATATATATAGCCATACACTTTTCTTCTTTTGATATTTCAGTTTACCTGTATCCTTGGCATGTTAGCATTGGGATGTGTTTTGAGGTTGGTTTTTTTCTTGTGTTCCCTATGGTATGTTGTCATCTTTAAAAGATTGCTACTCCTTTAGATATATGATCCGCCATATTTTTCATTATATCTGATATCGTTATACCATGTATTGTTATATATTAATAAAGCTATATATTTTCTTACTATCCATGGTATTTACTTTCATACTTTATTGGGATGTCATGTCCCTTGCACTTGTGCGCTTGTAGGTTGTTTTCTGTACCCACTTTCAATCTAAGAAGCGGAGTAGAGAACTTGACTGACCCCTGAGCAAGAAAAGTATTATCAATAGCGGAAACAGGAGGGATAGCTAATTTTTTAGCAACCTGGAGATCTAAGAAATTTGCTGCAGAACCAAAATCTACAAAACTATACCAGAAACACAAACATTATCAAAACACAAATCCACAGGCTAAAGGACTCTTTTACAAAATGTGGGGAAAACCTGACTACCCAGATGCCCAGGCATTCTCAGGGACCATCTAGGCTCTAAAGTTTTCCGGACATGGACATTCAGGGTGTTGGAACAGTTTTTCGGAGTATGACCAGCCTTCCCACAATAAAAACACAGCCCCATGCGTTTTTGAAAAAGTCTCCGTTCCTGAGAGGGCATAGTGGAACCCAACTGCATGGGTTCTTTTGCATCAGAAGAAGGGCTCTAAGCGCAGGGAAGGGGAGCAGCCATAACAATCTTTTCATGTTTGCGCTTGCGTAGTCGTCGGTCTAGACAAGGGGTCTCAAACTAGGCCGGGTAAGTGGGCCACATATAGAAAAAATTATAAGTTGACGGGCCGCATTTCAACAATCCAGTTTTCCAGTTTAAGTGTCGCTTCATGCAGTCCGGCGGCTCATTTGGCAGCATTTGGCAGACACACAAATGTCAAGATTGGGCAGCCCCTATTAAGATAAAAAAAAAATCAGAACAACAGAATGAGCTTAAGGGGGCTGTTTTGTATACTGATGACCTAGAGCAAGTGAATAGGAGCAGATAGGAGCCCGCTCCATTCTTTAGCCCCTGCACCAGGACGTGCAGGTACGTCATGGTACATTAAGAGGTTAATTGTATGGTGATGAAACCTCATCCTTGCTTTTAGTTTCTGTCCTGTTTCTCCAACACAGAGACCCCAATAGGACATTTAGTGCACAGAATCGGGTACACAACATTAGATATAGAACATGTGAATGTCCCAGGAATCTTCTAGTCCTGCTGTGTGTTGGGGATCTGTAACCCTTCGGTCTGTGGTCATTACATGAGACCAGGTTTTGTAGATTATTAAATTGCAGAGATTAGTTTTCTTTTGTGTGTCAGATGGGAATAAACTTCTGATCATGATGATTTTCAAATCTGTAAGATAGTAGGGGAAAATATAATTTGGTCATCTTTGTGTAGGATATGATGTAGTTTCCATGCAGTTTTCCTTAGTAACTCTTCTTTTTCTCTTTATTGGAGATGTTGACTGCTGGGTGTCCTGGTGGCTCCGATGATTTGGTCATGAATTTAAGTCAACTTTTGGTAGCCGTGATTTAAAAATGGCATTTTAAGATGGTTTAAGTTTATTCCTGTATGTTGGGCTGGATCAGATACTATGAACAATAGATTTTTTCATGTATTTTTCTTGGAAGTTGTCCCATTTGAGGTATGTATGCTGATCAATAGCTTTATAATACAATGATGTTTGTATTAACAATTTTTGCATTTTTATGATGGTGCCCACAAATATGTAAATAGTTCAATTTATGGTGAAATGAGATTCATAGAATCTCTAATGGAATATCATTAGTTCTTATTCAGAGTTTGTCCAGATGCTTATAATATCATCTATGTAGCGAAAGTAGACCAAGGGCTTGGTATACCAGGTGACCAAGAAGTCACTTTCTAGTATTGCCATGAAAAGTCTGGCATATTACGTTGCTATGTTACTGCCATGGCGGTTCCGGTGCGTTGCAGATATATTTCTGTGCCAAAAGAGAAATAATTGTGCGTAAAGATAAACTTAGTGAGTTGTAGAACAGACTCAGAAGCAATATCACTAATCTCAAGAAACACCTGGCAGGCGGTTAGTCCATCCTTGTTTAGGATGTTGGAATACAAGATTTCTACATCCATCGTCGATAGGATGGCACCATTAGGGAGGGCACCTCTGCAATATAGAAATATTACAAACCTATTTGAAAGGTGCCAAACTAAATAAGAAAATATGAAGTTCAAAGAAATATGCTTGAAATATAGATTCATTAAAAATGGGTTCAAGGAAGCAACATTTTATCTTTTTAGTCTGACAAGGAGTCTGCAGAAATAACATAACTAAAATCAAAAGAAAAAAGTTCACACTGTGTTGTTAGCTCCTTCATGAATTTCAAAGACATTAAAGCACGTTTTAATGTAAGAAATAAAATTAACATGTTCCCTAAAGAGATGCTAACATATACTATTTTTATAGCTGAGTGTTAAATTAACTGAATTTAAAATCTTTATCTAAACGGGGACAATTTTGATACAGTAAGTGCATTACAAATGTAGTAATCACATTCCGAGGTTAAAAGCACTGACACATAAAAGTTTTAACTCGGAAAACCCCTTTAATTTTTTTTTCTTTTAAAAGTATGCTGAATATAAGTTACTATGTATACTGTCTAAGGTGCTTGTGGTTTGTTTGTTTGTTTGTTTGTTTGTTTGCTTGTTTGTTTGTTTGTTTGAGTTTGTGTGTGTGTGTGTGTGTGTGTGTGTGCGTGTGTGTGTGTGTGTGTGTGTGTGCGTGCGCGTGTGTGTGTGTGTGCATACTTTTATTTATTAAAATTCACTTTTGGTTGGCAGGATTAATATTTGTATTTAACCACAAAACACACACACACACACACACACACACACACACACACACACGACACACACACACACACACACACACACACACACACACACACGTGAGCACACATGCACCTTGTACAGTATAAATAGTTTTTCTTACCTGCTTTATATAGCATTTCTCATATCCTTGTGATTTTGTACTGTCTTATTTCATCTTATAAACCATGTGATTCCATTATTAAATGGACACTAAATTTTCAAACTATTTTTGCTAATCTAATAGTATATTTGAGATTTACTTACTGTTAAAATGTAGTTATTTTATCCATGCAAATTCTGTGTGAAGTCACTGCCACTAGGTGTCACCCTTCCTGTAATCTGCCAGCCACCCCCGATGTCAAGCAAAATCTGGCTGTATTTACAAAACAGAGCAGATGCACTACAGAAAGAGTGTGGGGGGGTGTCTCTTCAATACCTGCCAATAGACGTCCATGGAGAGGAGGGAGCAGGAGGAGGGACCAGGAGCAGATAGGGAAAAAGACACAGATATACTACCCATACAAGTCTAGAGAGAGGGGAAAGCCCATATTTGCCACTAGGCACTGGGGGTGCAGTGCCTAGGGTGTCCAGCAAAAGGGACGGCTGCAGGATTGTTTAATTTTTATTTTTTCTAATAAAAATTACATTGTGACCTGACCTGGTCAGGTCACTCACAGGGCAGGAGGGTGGCTACCCCAGTGCTTCTAAGACACACCCTCTGTTCATGCATTGGACAGAACTGCTTACATGAGCAGCTGTAGCCAATCATAAAACAGTTGAAGTGTCTCAGACTCCGGGCCTGCACGGATGATACACAGCAGAGGAAACAAGAGGAGAGGAGGAAGCCTGTGAGGAAGGAGATGGTGAGTGCAGTTTGTGCCTCTATATTTCTGTGTGTGTATATTTGTCTGTGTATATTTGTCTCTGTGTGTGTGTGTGTGTGTGTATTTGTGGGTCTAAGTGCTTAGATATGTGTCTGTATGTGTACACCGCGTTCCAAATTATTATGCAAATGTTATTTTTCGCTGATTTTCCTAAATAGTCTATGCAAATGACAGTCAGTATAATCTTCAAGCCATCAACCGTTGGAGTATAAGGCAAATTTTATTGAACACATCTCCTAATGATAACAGATTTTTTTTTAGAAGTAAAAAACTCAAAATGCACTGTTTCAAATTATTATGCACAACAGAGATCAAAACATTTTAAAGGTTGTAAAGAGAACTAAAATAGTAATTTGTTGAATTTGCAGCATCAAGAGGTCATAGTTACAGAAATCAAAAGCTCTTTCAATAAAAAAAAAACGTAACAGGCCAAGTTACATGTTAACATAGGACCCCTTCTTTGATATCACCTTCACAATTCTTGCATCCATTGAATTTGTGAGTATTTGGACAGTTTCTGCTTGAATATCTTTGCAGGATGTCAGAATAGCCTCCCAGAGATTCTGTTTTGATGTGAACTGCCTCCCACCCTCATAGATATTTTTCTCGAGGATGCTCCAAAGGTTCTCAATAGGGTTGAGGGTCAGGGGAACATGGGGGCCACACCATGAGTTTCTCTCCTTTTATGCCCATAGAAGCCAATGACACAGAGGTATTCTTTGCAGCATGAGATGGTGCATTGTCATGCATGAAGATAATTTTGCTACGGAAGGCACGGTTCTTCTTTTTGTACCACAGAAGAAAGTGGTCAGTCATAAACTCTACGTACTTTGCAGAGGTCATTTTCACACCGTCAGGGACCCTAAAGGGGCCTACCAGCTCTCTCCCCATGATCCCAGCCCAAAACATGACTCCGCCACCTCCTTGCTGACGTCGCAGCCTTGTTGGGACATGGTGGCCATTCACCAACCATCCACTACTCCATCCATCTGGACCATACAGGTTTGCACGGCACTCATCAGTAAACAACACAGTTTGAAAATTAGTCTTCATGTATTTCTGAGCCCACTGCAACCGTTTCTGCTTGTGAGCATTGTTTAGGGGTGGCCGAATAATAGCTTTATGCACACTTGCAAACCTCTGGAGGATCCTACACCTTGAGGTTCGAGGGACTCCAGAGGCACCAGCGGCTTCAAATACCTGTTTGCTGCTTTGCAATGGCATTTTAGCAGCTGCTCTCCTAATCCTATTAATTTGTCTGGCAGAAACCTTCCTCATTATACCTTTATCTGAACGAACCCATCTGTGCTCTGAATCAGCCACAAATCTTTTCACAGTACGATGATCACGCTTAAGTTTTCTTGAAATATCCAATGTTTTCATACCTTGTCCAAGGTATTGCACTATTTCACGCTTTTCGGCAGCAGATAGATACTTTTCCTTTCCCATATTGCTTGAAACCTGTGGCCTGCTTAATTATGTGAAACGTCCTTTTTAAGTAGTTTTCCTTTGATTGGGCACACCTGGCAAACTAATTATCACAGGTGTCTGAGATTAATTACAATGATCCAAAGAGCCCTAAGACACAATACCATCCATGAGTTTAATTGAAAAACTAATAATTTAATGTTTATGACACTTAAATCCAATGTGCATAATAATTTGGCACACGGTGTATATATTTGTGTGTACATCTACTACATTATTTGTACTCAGAGAGTTATCACTGTGTGTTATCTGTGGTGTTACATAGGACTGCAAGTAACATCTACTACATTATCTGTACTCAGAGAGTTATCACTGTGTTAGCTGTGGCGTTACATAGGACTGCATGTTACATCTACTACATTATCTATACTTAGAGAGTTATCACTGTGTTAACTGTGGTGTTACATAGGACTGCAGGTTACATCTACTACATTATCTGTACTCAGAGAGTTATCACTGTGTTATCTTTGATGTTACATAGGACTGCAGGCAACATCTGTAGCGTTGGAGTGGGTGATCCGAGAAGTGATGGGAAAGGGGAAAGGCATAGGCCCACAAATTGGCTGCCGGCTCGGCTCCCAGTGTGGATGACGATGGCCAACAGGCCTTCCCTTTCTCTCAGGGCCTGCTCACAGCTAGTGATGAGGGGGTTTGCTCTGGTTAATGAGGATGGTATTCTCTTGATTTTCCCCGGGACACTTCCTGTGTCTGCTCCTGTCCTGATGGTGTTTTGGGGTGTTCTTGATGTTATGGGCGCAAAATAAGACAGGAGGATGAAGTGGCAGTTTAACAGGCTTGCTCAACGCACAATTTTACTTAAGTTTTCCTTATAAAATGGTGGTTACAGTCTCTCATATGATATGGAGACACGTCTCTTACAAATAACTTAATCCTTGTAATACAATTAAGTGCCAAATGCAGGAGCGGGGGATCCTCTCTCTCTCTCTGCTTTCCTTGTGGCTTCCTACCCTCGTCAATTCAGCGTAACGATAAGATATCTGTCCATAAATGCAGCTTTCTGCTTCTGTGTAATGGCTCTCAGCCTGTGAGTAAGGATAGTAAAAGTGTATATAAGAAGGATGAGACTCCCCAACATATATGGTGATATTATTCACTGTCCACAGAATGGATTCCTGTTACTCTTAGTAGTTTTCAGAAGATTTCCTTCTCTTAAGGCTGTTTTTTCTCCCTGCGAGCTTTACTATGGTCTGATGTTGACGGCAGCCTGTCTCTGGATCCTAGATGGATGGACACAGGTACTGCTCTCCTCCTCTCCAACTGACTCTAACTCCAACTCCTACTGCACTGACACTAACTGTCACTGGATCCCCTCTATGTCCTAAGCTCCTCCCACCTTCTGGAAACTTCTTAGTCTAAGCCACTCCTGCATAGGCTGTAACACAGTGCATTGTAACTTCACATTTGTTATTTAACCCCTTCCCGACATTTGACGTATGCATACGCCAAAGTCAGGTAGGGGAAGTATGGAATAGGCTCACGGAGTGAACCCGCTCCATACGATGATAGTGTCGGCTGTTTGTTACAGCCGACACTTCAGAATAACGAGCGGCATCACGCTCAAGAACGATCCTGCTCGTTTAACTCGTTAAATACTGCGGTCAATAGCGACCGCAGCATTTAAATCGTTAGAAAGAGGGGGGCGACCCCCTCTAACAGCTCATCGCGCCCCCCGCATCGCAATCGCGGGGGGGCGATGGTTGCTATGGCTGCCTGGGGGCCTAATGAAGGCCCCCAGGTCCGCCATCTTTGTGCACATATTAAGCCCTGCCTCTGGCAGGGCTTAATAGTTGCCTGTCAGAATCACGACATACTTCAATACATTAGTATTGCAGTATATCGTGCAAGCGATCTAATGATCACTGGTTGAAGTCCCCTAGGGGGACTAAGAAAAAAAGTAAAAATGAGTTAAATAAAGTTTTTTTTTATGTAAAAATAAAAATGTAAAATTAAAAGTAAAAAAAAAAACCTTTTCCCATTTTCCACCTAGAGCATAGTAAAAAATAAATAAAAATAAACATAATTAGTATTGCCGCGTCCGTAAAAGTCTGAACTATTACAATGTATCATTATTTATTGGTGAACGCCCTAAAAAAAAAAATGTAAACGCCAGAATCTCTATTTTTTGGTCACCTAATCTCCCACAAAAAATGAAGTAAAAAGTGATCAAAACGTTGCATGTACACCAAAATGGTATTATTAAAAACTACAGCTTATCCTGCAAAACATAAGCCCTCATACCACTTAATCGACGGAAAAATAAAAAAGTTATGGCTCTCGGAATTTGGCGACACAAAATAAATTTTCTTTTTATGACTTAGGTTTTTACTTGTAAAAACTATATATATTTGGTATCGCCGTAATCGTATTGACCCACAGAATAAAGTTAACATGTTGTTTTAATTGCACAGTGAATTCCGTAAAAACGGCGTGCAAAAAACCATGGAGGAATCAGTTTTTTTTTTTATTTTCTACCCCACATATCGTTTTTTCCCGTTTCCTAGTACATTATATGGCAAAATAAATGGTGCTACAAAAAACTACAACTCGTCCCGCAAAGATCAAGCCTTCATAGGACTTTATTGACGAAAAAATAAATACGTTATGACTTTTGGAAGGTGGGGAGGAAAAAACGAAAATTAAAATCTGAAAAAGGGCTGCGGCGGGAAGGGGTTAAAGTGACAGTACCTAAAAGTGCAAAAATGACCTTAACATTTTTTGTGCTTCTTATTGTGTAACTGAAAAAACATGTTATTTAATGACTCAAAGTTAAAATAAAGTTGACACAAAGCATACCCCTCCTCCAAAAATGAGCTCATTGGGCATGGCCAGACGTGGTGGAGTTTTTCCGCTGCAAATGTTGGTGCAGATTTGGGGAAATTACGCAACAAATCTGCACCAACATTTGCATATTTGACAGGTAATTCAGACATTGCAGAAAAGACAGCGGACTTTCCACCGATTTCAGTTTTTGCATTGCAAAGGCTGAAATCCGCAGTGAAATTCCACTTCTTCTCCGCAACAGACAGTGCATGCTGCGGAGGGAAAATTCCGCACCGCAGCCTATGGTCCGCAGGGGAGTTTTCCGCAATGTCTGAACTAACTTGCCTCAAAATGTATTGAAACAAATGTAAAAAATTGCCGCTAGAGAATTCCACTGCAGACTGTCTGCAGCGGAATTCCACAGCAATTCCACCACGTCTGGCCGTGCCCTAAAAGCATAAATGTCATCATAACTTTTGTTTTGCTTAAAGCAATAGTACATGTGAATACAAATAAACTTTGTAATATATATTAGGATGAAAAAGTGGTATACTTCTCATCTTCCAGCAACCTGTAAATCCCCTTTCCCTGATTTCAGGTTCTGTAAATGTTAACAAACCTCCTCGCTCACCAAAAAAATCTGTTTAAGACATTGGTGAGGAACAGGAGGGGATTGCAGCTGCAGTTTGCTCAATCAGTGTCCCAGCGAAATAGCATGAGGGAGAGAGCAGGGGAGAGTCAGCTCTGTAAAAAAAAAAAAAATGAATATAGAAAATCGAAAGCTCCATATATCATTTGTCTCGATCCAATCAAGTCTCATCCTACCAGCCACCACAATGAGTCAAGCGGCAGAGCTGGTAGGGATGAGGGACAGCGCATTCGCAGGGGGCATGGGCTTCTGTTTAATTAGAATTAATCAATGCACTTGTCTCAGTACCAGTTATGCAGTGTTATACAATAGCTGGGTTCTTTGTCTCTGTACATTGTATTTGACTCCTGATTGACCAGGCTTGTTTAATTTCTCTTGTACCGCATACTGGGCTCTGCTACAACACTTGTTTCGGAACCTTGGCTCATCTCAATATCCTCCTGAACTACTCACTACTGTACCACATACCTAGCTCTGCTACATCACTTTTACAGGCACTTGCATTATCCTACTATGTTTGTGCTTCTCCACTGGTACCACAGCTGTATCTGTTTGACTCCTGCTGTCGACTCCTGGAACACCTGACCTTGCTTTTACTGTATTTTATCTCTTGTACATCTTTCCTGCTACGGTATAGCGACTTTCAGGTTTGTTATTGTCCATAGCTATCATATCTCCTATTATTCCTTTGGACTGATTTCTCACCTACGAAACATTGTCCAGGGAATTAATCACTAGACTAGCTAGAGGCACCTAAGATCTGGGGCTAGCCAAAATACTTTAACCCTCACCGAAGTCAAGGAAAAGTTGATGTTATAGGTGAAATTTTGCCATTGGTTTGGTTATTTCCCTGGGTATCACAGAAATCAGACTGTTAGGCCAGGTTCACACGTAGCTTAAATACTGCAGATTTTCCAAAATGCATCTCCGAAAATAAGCAGCATAATACTGTAGCAGCAGAGTGGAAGAGATTTGCACAGATCTCATCCACACACTGCGCAAAAAATCTGCAGCATGTAAATTTATGCTGCGGAATCGCTGCTTTTCTTTTGCGGGTTTTCCCCATTGAATTCAATGGGGAGGTAAAACCTGCAACAAATATCAGATCTTGCGACTTAAGTTGCGGAAAAGATACGATTCCGCCGCAAAAATCGCAACTCAGAAAAAAAAAAAGATTATACTTACCTATAAATCTCTGCTTCTTCATTCAGCCAGCCTGCAGGGATGACGTTTCATCCCATGTGACTGCAGCAGCCAAAAACAGGCTGCAGAGGTCACACGGGATGAAACGTCATCCCAGGAGGCTGGGCTGCAGGACGTCAGGGGGACGAATCGCCACGACTACGGGTAAGTATAGAATTTTTTCCGCGCTGTTTCCCGCAGTGTGCATTTCGGACGAAAAACTGCACTACAATTTGGTGCGCTATTTCGGCCAGAATTCCCTGCGGCGTCCAGGGCAGATATGTTGTGTGCTTTTACGCAGCATTTCTGCACTATTCTGCACATAGACTTACAACCAGCCTAGTGTTGAAAATAAAATCTCAACAATAATTGGTAGCGATAGGCAGCAATGACAATTTTTCTGATGGTGTTTTGATACATGAGGTCCTATGTTTCTCTGACAAAAGCATTTCACTTACTGTACAACTTCTAAGCAGATTACTCACAGTGAAAGCATAGGACAGACTGCTCCTAGCCCACCCATGTGGAAAACTCGTGTGTTTATCCAGCAATGATTTATTTTTATACTCTTAGGCGAAATTCACACGAACGTGTGCATCTTGCGCACGCAAAAAACGCAGCGTTTTTTTGTGCATTGCAGTTCCATGTGTCATCAGTATTTGGTGCGTGGCTGCATGATTTTCACGCATATGGCATCATTATGACACTCTATTTTTATGTTTAGAAACAGAAATGAAGGAGGTGCTTTTATTTTTGCCTTCATTTCTTGAACAACTGTTTCGCGAATCACGTACGGCACACGGTAAGTATAGGACATGTCGTGAGTTTTACGCAGCGGAGACACGCTGCGTGAAAATCATGGACTGTCTGAACGGCCCCATTGAGTTACATAGGTCCGTGCGTATCACGGACGTGAACTACGCTCATGTAAATAAGGCCTTACCCTCTCTGTTTAAATGGAAAATGATGTTGTTGCATAACTTCCCCTACACAAAGTATATAAAATGTGCTATTATTTAAGATAAAAATAGGCACTAAACATTGTACATAAAATGCTGAGACGATAAACAGATAAACTAAAACAGCTAATTGTTAGATGTAACGTTTTGTTCTGCAAATGTGACAGAGAGAAATTTATACCTATTGGAAAGTTTGGATACTTTGATTTCTGTATGAAAAACATATTACCCTCTTCAACCGCAAGAGTTTTTGAAGTACTCTTACTGGCCTCTAGAGAAGCAATTCATGGCCTTTTAGCACATACAGGTGTAAGCTTTTGCTCTTATATTTATACCAAAGTGTTTTATTGCTCTAAAGATGTTACTGAATCAGCACACGTTATATATCTTAGAGTACAAGACATTAGATAACCCTGAATTTCTTTTTAAAACATCCATGCCGGACATACTGTACTTTTATACAACTTCATAAGGAATTACATTATTACCAACTAGGCTCATTAGACTGGGCACATGTGGTAAAAAAAAAAAGTGTATAGTGTATGTGTAGCGTGTAATGTATGTACTGTATTTGTGTATTGTATTGTATGTACTGTATGTGTATAGTGTAGTGTGTAATGTATGTACTGTATGTGTACAGTGTATGTATAGCGTGTAATGTATGTATTGTACATTAGTTTCATCATGCCGCTTGCGTTGTTTAGCTCCAGCAGACCTGTTTATTAGAGAGCAGGCCATGTGTTGCTAGAGGATGGCGCGGGAACGGGATCAGGTGAGTATGAAACATTTGGGGTTTTTTTTGTTAAAGGGGTTGTCCACTAACGTACAACTGATGACCTACCAACCTGATAGGTCATTAGTATATCATTGGTGTTGGTCCAACATCCGAACGCTGCACCAATCAGCCGCTCCGGTGGCCTGCGGGCACAGGATGTTATTGCCCATTATGCGATGTACAGAGATGGAAGCAGTTGGCTCCATACATTGCATAGGGGCCGTGCTGAAGAAGTGCAGCTGTGCTCCTATTTACTTGAACAGTACTGGAGCTCGGCCGCTATACTGTGGCCGGAGCCAACTGCTTCCGGCATGTACGTTCGGTGCCCGGAGGCAGCTGGTGTGGCTAAACGGTGCGGGGTCCAGATGTCGGACCCGCAGAGATCATGTACTGATGTTAAACCTAAAGCAGAGATCAACCAAAAGCCCCCCTCTACCATAACGAGAGCAATCCCATATTTCTAATCAATATGTAGGGGGATGTATATAAATACCTAATATTAGACAAAAATAACAAATAATGTAATTTAGCTCAAAATAGAGAATATTAACCTATAACAAAACAGAGACTATGACACTCCAATAATTATAAAAATATAAATTTATATTAGATCCAAAAACATAAAAACACATATAGCTCAATATAAAATTCAGAGATGACTAACCACAGTGTGGTAGTGGACACCAAATAGCAGCAATTAATAATACATAAAGGTATAAAAACCTACAGATATCATAGCATGGGTACAAAAGAGGAGGTTTTAAATGTAATGTAAATAACATTTGGTAAACTACAATCCTGTATAGATGACATATAGTAAACATATATAGTTATCATACAGTATATGGTTACATAATAGTAACTTCCCTATGAAAAATAGAGATGGCTGCCTGGTGTCACATCTCGACGCGCGTTTCGGCTCCAGGATCCCTTTAACAGTGTTAGTGGCATTATCTACAGGGACTTTAGCTACAAGTGGCTCTATGGCGCAATATCTACAGTGTACAATCAATCTCTATAACCATAGTTCCAAAAATCAAATGATAACAAAATGAGAATATCAATATCTTTATTAACCCCTTAAGGACGCAGCCACTTTTGGACCATATGACACAGCCTAATTTTTTAAATCTGACGTGTCACTTTATGTGGTAATAACTCTGGAATGCTTTTACCTATCCAAGCGATTCTGAGATTGTTTTCTCGTGACATATTGTACTTTATATTAGTGAAAGAATTTGGTCGATAAATTCAATATTTGTTTGTGAAAAACACCAAAATGTACAGAAAATTTGCAAAAATTAGCATTTTTCTAAATTCAAATGTATCGGCTTGTAAGACAGATAGTTATACCACACAAAATAGTCACTAGTTAACATTCCCCATATGTCTACTTTATGTTTGCATAATTTTTTGAACATCCTTTTATTTTTCTAGGACGTTACAAGGCGTATAAGTTTAGCAGCAATTTCTCATATTTTCAAGAAAATTTCAAAAGGCTATTTTTTTAGGGAACAGTTCAGATCTGAAGTAGCTTTGAGGGCCTTATATATTAGGAACCCCCATAAATCACCCCATTTTAAAAACCGCACCCCTTAAAGTATTCAAAACAGCATTTAGAAAGTTTCTTAACCCTTTATGCGTGTCACAGGAATCAAAGCAAAGTGGAAGGGAAATTGGCAAATTTCATTTTTTTTGCAGAAATTCCATTTTAATCCATTTTTCTTGTAATACTGAAGGTTTTTACAAGAGAAACACAACTGAATATTTATTGCCCTGATTCTGCAGTTTTTAGAAATATCCCACAATTGGCCCTAGTGTGCTACTGGCCTCAAACAAAGGCCCTAGAAGCAAAGGAGCACCTAGTGGATTTTTCGGCCTTCCTTTTCTTAAATTATATTTCAGGCACCATGTCAGGTTAGAAGAGGTATTGTGGTGCAAAAACAAAGGAAACCCCCCAAAAGTGACTCCATTTGGGAAACTACACCCCTAGAGGAATCCATCTAGGGGTGTAGTGAGCATTTTGACGACACAGGTATGTCATAGATTTCATTAGAATTGGTCAGTGAAAATGAAAAATTACATTATATTTCAACTAGATGTAGCTTTACCTCAGAATTTTTAATTTTTTTCAACAAATAAATGAGAAAAAGCACCCCAACATTTGTAAAGCAACATCTCCAGAGTACGGAAATACCCCATATGTGGTAATAAACCACTGTATGAATACACATCAGGGCTCAGAAGGGAAGGCACGCCATTTAGCTTTTGGAGCACTGATTTTGCTGGATTAATTTCTCGGCACCATGTCTCATTTGTAAAGCTCCTAAAGGTACCAGTACAGTAGTCACCCCCCAAAAGTGACTCAATTTGGGAAACTACACCCCTAGAGGGATTCAACTAGGGGTGTAGTGAGCATTTTGACCACCCCGGTGTTTCATAGATTTCATTAGAATTGTGCAGTAAAAATTTTAAATTAAATTTTTTTTCCACTAAGATGTAGCTTTAGGTCAAAATGTTTCATTTTCTCATCAAATAAAGGAGAAAAAGCACCGTAACATTTGCAAAGCAACTTCTCCAAAGTACGGCAATACCCCATATATGATAATAAACCACTGTATGAATACACATCAGGGCTCAGAAGGGACGGAGCGACATTTGGCGAGCAGATTTTGCTGGATTGGTTTTTCTGCACCATGTCGCTTTTGCAAAGCCCCTTAGGTACCAGTACAGTGGAAACTACCCAAAAATGACTCCATTTGGCAAACTACACCCATTGAGGAATTCATCTAGGGGGGTAGTGAGCATTTTGACCCCACAGGGGTCTCATAGTTTTTATTACAACTAGGCAGTAAAAATGAAAAATTACATTATTTTTCAATAACACGTAGCATTAGTTAAAAATCTTTCATGTTCTCAACAAATAAAAGAGAAAAAGCACCATAACATTTGTAAAGCAACTTCTTCAGAGTAGGGAAATACCCCACACGTGGTCATAAACTTCTATTTGGACACACAGCAAGGCTCTAAACGGAAGGAGCGCCATTCAGTATTTGGAGTGGAGATTTTACAAGATTCGTTTTTTGACACCATGTTGCATTGAGCTATAGAACCAGTACAGTGGTACACCCGAAAAATTACCCTATTTTGGAAACTAGATCCCTCAAAGAATTGATCTAGGGGTGTAGTGAGCATTTTGACCGTAGAAGTGTTTTTCAAAAATGAGTAAACAATAGATGTTGCAGATTGAAAATGGCTGTTTTCCACAGATATGCCATTTCAGTGCCCAATGTGTTGTGCCCAGCTTGTACCACCGTAGACACACATCCCATAAATTGTTAAGCGGGTTCTCCGGAATACAGGAATACCCCATATGTGGTCATAAATTGCCGTTTGGTACACTGCCAGGCTCAGTTGGACCACTATTTGGCTTTTGAAGCGCAGATTTTGCTTGGTGTTTTACCGGTATTTCAGCTTATAATGTGGGGGCATATGTAATCTGGGCGGAGTACATCAGGGTATATGTAAACTGGGCGGAGTACATCAGGGTATATGTAATCTGGGCGGAGTACATCAGGGTATATGTAAACTGGGCGGAGTACATCAGGGTATATGTAAACTGTGCGTAGTACATCAGGGCATATGTAAACTGGGCGGAGTGCAACAGGTCATAATAGGATGATGTAATCATAGGGTGAATGAATAATCCATGGATTGGTGTGGTACGCTTTGAACCAATCCTCTATACACAGGCCGGGTTTATTGGGTATTATACAAAATATCTGCGCTCCAGTATTGCCTTATATTTGACTTCTTCACTAGTCCTATATCCAGCACAAGGCCCTAATGTTTCCTCATCTCCACTGCATCTACAGGGTCCACCTGTGGGGTCCAGCAAATGATGATGTGGGGTATTTAGTGAAATTCTACAGGACCTAAAAATGCGTCTGGGCCGTCATTTAGCATCATTTTGCATCATTGCGTTTTGAGAGTCATAACGTGTTATTTTTCCGGTGACGCGTTTTTTGTGGAACGAGCTGTAATTTTTATTGGTTCCATTTTGGGGTAAATGCGATTTTTTTTTTATCACTATTTATTCAATTTTTTGGGAGATGAGGAAACCGAAAAACAGCCATTCTAGCACGTTGTTTTTTTTTTTGTTTTTTTACAGTATTCACAGTGCAGTATAAACAACATGTTAACTTTATTCTGCGGGTCGATACGATTACAGCGACACCAAATTTATATAGTTTTTTTACGTTTCACTAAGTTCCCACAATAAAAATACTCTTTTCTAAAAAAAATCATGTTTGAGTGTCGCCATTTTCTGACAGCCATAACTTTGTTATTTTTTAGTTGATATTGCTGCGGGACGGCTTGTTTTATGCGTGACGAACTGTAGTTTATATTGGTACCATTTTGCGTTACTTGCAACTTTTTGATCACTTTTTATTACATTTTTTTTGAGACAAGATGACCAAAAAATTAAATGCTGTCATAGTTTTTTATTAAAAATTTTTACGATGTTCACCGTGCGGTAAAAATAAGGTGATATTTTTATAGATCAGGCCGTTCCAAAAGCGGAGATACCTATTATGTATGTCATGTTTTCATATTTTTTTCTAATAATAAAGGAGTTGATCAGGGAAACAGGGCAAGTGTTGTTTTTATTAGTTAAAACTTTTATTTATTTATTTTTCTTTAACATTTTTTTTTACTTTTTTCACTTTTTCTTTTACACTGACCTGGGGACTTGAATATCTGGTCTTCTGATCCCCGGTACAATACACTGCACTACTTATGTAGTGCAGTGTATCGTAAGGGTATGTGCACACACACTAATTACGTCCGTAAATGACGGACGTATTTCGGCCGCAAGTACCGGACCGAACACAGTGCAGGGAGCCGGACTCCTAGCATCATAGTTATGTACGATGCTAGGAGTCCCTGCCTCGCTGCAGGACAACTGTCCCGTACTGAAAACATGATTACAGTACGGGAGAGTTGTCCTGCAGTGAGGCAGGGACTCCTAGCATCGTACATAAGTATGATGCTAGGAGCCCGGCTCGCTGCACTGTGTTCGGTCCGGGACTTGCGGGCGAAATACGTCCGTCAATTACGGACATAATTAGTGTGTGTGCACATACCCTTACTGTCATTCATCAACTGACAGTTAGCAGGACCTAATAGGCTTCTGTACCTGGGCAACCAGGAAGCCTAGCAACGGCTTCCTGGTTGCCATAGCAACCATCGCCACCCGCGATCCATCACAGGGGGTACAGAGGGGGCTCCCTCCCTCTGTCAACCACTTCAATGCAGCGGACGTCATTGACAGCCGCATTGAAGGGGTTAAATGGATGCGATCGTCGATAACAGCCATCGCAGCCATTGCAGCGGGATGTCAGCTGTGTATAACAGCTGACAGCCGCTGAAGATAAAGCGGGCACAGCTCCTGTGTTTGCTTTATCTACAGGGCGTGACTGTACGCCCGTGTGTGGGAAAGCACTTTGAATTTGGACGTACAATCACGCCCAAAAGCGGGAAGGGGTTAATAATCCATTAAAAACAAGAACAGCTGTAACAGACAATTAAAATCAGCAGAGTAGTAGGACAATGGGGGACACAGCAGGTTTGATATGTATGAATTACTTCCCTGGGAGCAGTATATACTGACACAAATACAAAAATAGATATATATATCCCAAATATTATAGTACAAAAAAGAAGAGTAGGATTTAGGCAATACACATGTGTATAATAATACTCCAAAATTAATCATCACTCACAAATGTGTGCATTTTAGGTACGTCACTAAATGATAGAATATGCAAAATTAGTTCTCAATTTTCCAACACAATGGTGATAGGTCCAAATAATGTATATACTAACTATGATTTGAAACTCCTATCTATATAAGGCGTCTTTCATACTAGCGTTAGTATACATTTATTTCTCTTCCGTCATTGGATAGGATCAAAGCATTAAATGGAAAGCAACGGTTTCCAAGTCCAGAGTCAGCGCAACCGTCTAGCAGGACATTTTACAGCACTTCATTCTTCTCTCTGCTGACAAGCATTATGGAGATGATGATTTCATTTTCCAGCAGGACTTGGCACCTGCCCGCACTGCCAAAAGTACCAATACCTGGTTTAACCCGTTAGTGACCGCCCCATAGTGTTTTTCCGGCGGCCACTAATGGGCTTTATTCCGATGCAATAGCCTTTTTACGGCGTTGCATCGGAATAAATAAACAGGGCAGGGAGCCGTTAGGGTATGTTCACACGAGGTCATTACGTCCGTAATTGACGGACGTATTTCGGCCGCAAGTCCCGAACCGAACACAGTGCAGGGAGCCGGGCTCCTAGCATCATAGTTATGTACGATGCTAGGAGTCCCTGCCTCTCTGTGGAACTACTGTCCCGTACTGAAAACATGATTACAGTACGGGACAGTTGTCCTGCAGCGAGGCAGGGACTCCTAGCGTCGTACATAACTATGATGCTAGGAGCCCGGCTCCCTGCACTGTGTTCGGCCCGGTACTTGCGGCCGAAATACGTCCGTCAATTACGGACGTAATGACCTCGTGTGAACATACCCTTAAATCTCCCTGCTCTCAGCTGCCAGAGGTAGCTGAGGGCTGGGGGCATCCCTGCTCGAACAAGTTAGATCGGTATTAGTATCGATCTCACCCGTTTAACCCCTCAGATGTGGCACTCAATAGCGAGCGCCGCATCTGAGTTGTTTTGGAGAGATGAAGGGAGCTACCTCTCTCTCCCGCTGACACCCGGCGATAAGATCACCGAGTGTCTGTGTCTCCGATAGCAGCCGGGGGCATAATAAAGGCCCCCAGGTCTGCCTGAAGTGTATGCCTACTAGGTCATGCCTGTGGCATGACCTAGCATATGCCTGTCAATTTTACACGGACAGAAGTATTGCAGTGTATTATAAATGCGATCGTATGATGGAATATTGAAGTCCCCTAGTGGGACTAGTTAAAAAGTAAAAAAAAAGTTTAATAAAAAGTGAAAAAAAAGGGGAAAAAAAATGAAAAACCCACTTTTTCCCCTTACAAACTGCTTTATTATTAAAAAACGAAATAAAGTTAAAAAGTTACACATATTTGGGATTGCCGCGTCTGTAATGACCGACTATAATGTTATTACAAAAGGTAACCTGCATGGTGAACGTCGAAAAAAATAAAATAAAAAACATGCAAAGATTGCTGTTTTCTTTGAATCCAGCTGAAAAAAATGTGATAAAAAGTGATAAAAAAGTCGCATCTACTCCAAAATGGCTCTTCAAATATGGAGACACAAAAACAAATAATTTTGAAAAAAAGTGTTTTCACTGTGTAAAAGTAGTAAAACATACAAAATCTATATAAATTTGGTATCGTTGCAATCGCAACAACCCGCTGAATAAAGCTATTGTATTCATTTATACCACACGGTAAACTGAGTAAATTTAGGAAGCAAAAAAGTGTGGCGAAATTGCAGTTTTTTTCTATTTCCCCTCAAAAAAAGTTAATAAAAGTTAATCAATGTACCCCAAAATGGTGCTATTAAAAATTACAAGTTGTCCCACAAAAAACAAGACTTTATACAGCAATGCAAGTTATAAAAAAAGTTATAGCTCTTTGAATGAGACGATGGAAAAACTTAAAAAATGGCTTGGTCATTAAGGTCTAAAATAGGCTGGTCATTAAGGGGTTAATAACCACAGTATCACTGTGGGCTTCCATAACACTTCAGCAGTGCCACAGGCTGATCGCCTCCATGCCACGCCACATTGATGCAGTAATTCATGTAAAAGGAGCCCCGACCAAGTATTGAGTGCATATACTGGACATACTTTTCAGTAGGCCAACATTTAGGTATTAAAAATCATTTTTGAAATTAGGCAATAATTAGGAAATAATATTAAAGTTTTCTGAGAGACTAAATTTTGGGTTTTCATGAACTGTTAGCCATAATCAACATTAGAAAATGCTGGAAATAGATCACTCTGTGTGTAATGAATCTATAGAATATATGAGTTTCACTTTTTGAATTGAATTGCTGAAATAAATTAACTTTTTGATGATTTTCTAATTCATTGAGAAGGACTAGTATATGTATGAGCTTGGTTCTGATGCTGTAAATTCTATAGGATATATTTATAATAACAAAATTACAGGGCAAATAAAATTATTTTCAATTCATTGTAAAGGATCTGCCAGGCACAACTTCTGTGTATACGCCCATAGGTAATCAGTCTGCACCTGAGTCTATGACTCTGAGACTGACTCCATCTTCCACCACTCAGGATGGCAGGCTTAGGAGTGGGAGAGCCTATCGCAGCCTGGCCAGATGGAGCTAGCTCCCGCCCTCTGTCTATTTATACCTGCCTTTCCTGTTCCTCCTTTGCTTGTGATTCTTTTCGTGTGGTTTCCTGGCCCAGCTACAGCTTCAAACTATTTGATCCTGCTCCATACTGACCCTGGCTTACTGACTACTCTCCTGCTCTGCGTTTGGTACCTCGTGCACTCCTGGTTTGACTTGGCTCGTTCACCACTCTTGTTGCTCACGGTGTTGCCGTGGGCAACGGCCCCTTTCCCTTTGCTTGTGTTCCCTTGTCTGTTTGTCTCCTGCACTTACTGAGCGTAGGGACCGCCGCCCAGTTGTACCCCGTCGCCTAGGGCGGGTCGTTGCAAGTAGGCAGGGACAGAGTGGCGGGTAGATTAGGGCTCACTTGTCCGTTTCCCTACCCCCGTCATTACATTCATTGTATATTTAATGGGAACCTGTCAGGTAGTTTTAACCCCTTGAACTACCGCCATGCAGTAATAAATGACCTGACAATATTTCCAAACATTCCCCTCTAAAAAAAAATTTCGATGCAGCAAAATCTATAAAATCAACTTTTAAAATGGCGCACACTGTATGCTAATTACTTATTAAAGGCTAATGGGGCGGTGCCGCTATCCTGAAGAGTCACATAGTTCTGCCTCCAAACCCACCTTTCTATGCTTGATTAACCCCTTCCCGCTCCTGGACATACTATTAGGTCATGGTAACTATAGCGTTCGCGCTCCATGAACTGATAGTACGTCTCGGGAGTAACGCCCGTTTCGGCCGTCCTCCCGACACATACAGGAGCTGTGACAGCTGCTGTCTTGTTCAGCAGCTGTCACAGCTCCTACAGCGGGGACCGATCGCTGTGTCCCCGCTGATTAACCCCTTAAAAGCTGCGTTCTATAGAGATCGGGGCTTTTTAGGGGTTAAGCTGCCATCGCCGGCCTGCTACGCGATAGCGGCCGGCGATGGTGACTATGGCAACCGGACACCAAACAATGGCGTCTGGCTATGCCATAGACGGAAGCCTAGTGGGTCCTGACAACGTCAGGACCCACTATGCTTGCTGTCAGTGAGTAGCTGACAGTTCTAATACACTGCACTACGCATGTAGTGCAGTGTATTAGAATAGCGATCAGGGCCTCCTGCCCTCAAGTCCCCTAGTGGGACAAAGTAATAAAGTTAAAAAAAAGTTAAAAAAAGATGTGTAAAAATAAGAAAATAAAAGTTTTAAAAGTATTAAAAGTAAAAATCCCCCTTTTTCCCTTATCAGACATTTATTATTAATAAAAATATATAAACAAACAAATAAACTATACATAATTGGTATCGCCGCATCCGTAACAGCCTGATCTACAAAACTATTTCGTTATTTATCCCGTACGGTGAACGCCGTAAAATAAAATAATAATAAACCGTACCACAATCACAATTGTTTGGTCACTTCACCTCGCAAAAAATGGAATAAAAAGAGATCAAAAAGTTGCATGTACCTAAAAATGGTACTGATCGAAACTACAGTTCGTTACGCAAAAAATAAGTCCTCGCACGGCTTTATTGATTGAAAAATAAAAACGTTCTGGCTCTTAGAATAAGGTAACACAAAAAGTGAATGATTTTTTACCAAACGGATTTTATTGTGCAAACGCCATAAAACATAAAAAAAAACTATAAACATCTGGTATCGCCGTAATCGTATCGCCCCGCAGAATAAAGTGAATATGTCATTTATAGCGCACGGTGCACGCTGTAAAAAAAATAGAATAAAAAAACAATAGTAGAATTGCTGTTTTTTAGTCACCACGCCACCTAAAAATAGAGTAAAAACTGATCAAAAAGCTGCATGCACCCCAAGAAAACTACAATGGATTCCTCAAGGGGTCTAGTTTCCAAATTGGGGTCACTTTTTGGGGGTTTCCACTGTTTTGGAACCACAAGACCTCTTCAAACCGGACATGGTGCCTAATAAAAAAGAGGCCTCAAAATCCTCTAGGTGCTCCTTTGCTTCGGAGGCCGATGCTTCAGTCCATTATCACACTAGGGCCACATGTGGGATATTTCTCAAAACTGCAGAATCTGGGCAATACGTATTAAGTTGCGTTTCTCTGATAAATCCAATTGTGTTGTAAAAAAAATGGAATAAAGAGGATTTTCTGACAAAAAAAAATGTAAACTTCACCTCTACTTTGCTCTAAATTTCTGTGAAACACCTAAAGGGCTCATAAACTTTCTAAATGCTGTTGTGAATACTTTGAGGGGTCTAGTTTCTAAAATGGGGTGTTTGATAGGGGTTTCTAATATATGGGCCCCTCAAAGCAACTTCAGAACTGAACTGTAACCTAAAAAAATAAATAAATTAGGCAATACTTTGCTTCTTACATTATACTGATAAAGAGCCGTGCCCACCCCGAGATGACCCCAGTTTTGACCGTTTGTATAAACGGAGACCCCTATTAGACCATTTCAGTGCCCGGTTTTCCAAATCATTTACCCCCAAGAAGTGTATTTCTATTGATGAGTCCCTGGTACATTTTAAAGGGAGGGTTCAATTCCGCGAGTACCTGCCGGGTAAGAGGGCAAGGTATGGCGTGAAGATGTATAAGCTGTGCGAGAGTGCAGCAGGGTATACCTACAGGTTTAGGATATATGAAGGAAAGGCCACGTCCAAACCAGACTGCATCCTGGACTACAATAGGTACATGGGAGGGATGGACTTGTCAGATCAAATCCTGAAGCCCTACAGCGCCATGCGGTGTGGTATAAGAAGCTGGCCGGGCACATCATACAGATGGCTTTGTACAATGCGTACGTGCTACGTCGATGTGCAGGCCAGACGGGAACTTTCCTGGAATTTCAAGAGGTGATTATCAAGAACCTAATCTTTAGGGACCAAGAAGGGGGGGCACCCAGTACTTCTGGAAGCGGGGCCACACGCATCGTACCAGGGCGTCAACACTTTCCAGGAGAAGTTCCCCAAACTGGCAACAAGGGATAAAGTCAAAAGAGGTGCAAAGTCTGCTATAAGGGATGACACTATATATCAATGTGACACGTGTCCCGAATAACCAGAGCTCTGTATGAAAGAGTGTTTTAAAATTTATCATACATCCCTTGGTTTATAATTTACCCCAATTTTACTTACCCTGATGCACGCCGCACAGTTTATCCCCCCTCGTCTTTCCCCTCTGGGCCCTGCTGTGTGCCCAGGCAGCTGATAACAGCCACATGTAGGGTATTGCCATACCCAGGAGAACCCACATTACAGTTTATGGGTTGTATGTCTCCGGTCAAAATACTCACTACACCTCTAGATGAATGCCGTAAGGGTATAGTTTTTAAAACGGGGTCACTTCTTGTGGGTTTCAACTCTACTGGTACCTCAGGGGCTTCTGCATACATGACTTAGCACCAGAAAAGCTCCAGTAGGCCAAATGGTGGTCCTTTCCTTCTGAGCCCCCCCATGGGCCTAAACGGCAGTTTATCACCACAAATGGGGTATTGCGGCACTCAGAATAAATTGCGCAACAGAATGGGGTATTTTGTTTCTTGTGAAAATAAGAAATTTTCAGCCAAAACTACATATTATTTGAAAAAAATAATTTTGTTTTCATTCCCAGACCAATTCAAATAAGTTCTGTGAAAAAACTATGGGGTCAAAATGGTCACAACACCCATAAATGAATTCCTTGAGGGGTGTAGTTTCCAAAATGGGGTCACTTCTGGTGGGTTTCCATTGCTTTGATACCTCTGAGGCTCTGCAAATGCGACATGGCACCCGAAAACCAATCCAGCAAAATCTGGACTCGAAAGAACAAATAGCGCTCCTTTGCTTCTGATCCCTCCCATGGGCCCAAACAGCAGTTTATCACCACAAATGGGGTATTGCCGCACTCAGGACAAATTGGGCAACAAAATTGAGTATTTTATTTCTTGTGAAAATAAGAATTTTTGAGCTAAAATTACATATTATTGGAAACAATATATATTTTTTTCATTCCCAGCCCAATTCAAATAAGTTCTGTGAAGAAACTATGGGGTCTAAATGGTCACATTACCCATAAATAAATTCCTTGACGGGTGTAGTTTCCAAAATAGGGTCACTTCTGGTGGGTTTCCATTGCTTTGATACCTCTGGGGCTCTGCAAATGTGACATGGCACCCGAAAACCAAACCAGCAAAATCTGCACTCCAAAGAACAGACAGCACTCCTTCCCTTCTGAGGCCTCCCATGAGCCCAAACGGAAGTTTATCACCACAAATGGGGTATTGCTGCACTCAGGAGAAATTGGGCAACAAAATGGAGTATTTTGTTCCCTGTGAAAATAAGAAATTTTTATAAAAAATTACATCTTATTGGAAAAAATGTCATTTTTTTTAATGTCACAGCCCAATTGAAATAGGTGCTGTGAAAAAACTGTGCGGTCAAAATGCTAACAACAACCATAAATGAATTCCTTGAGGGGTGTCGTTTCCAAAATGGGGTCACTTCTGGCGGGTTTCTATTGCTTAGATACCTCTGAGGCTCTTCAAATGCGACATGGCACCCGAAAACCAATCCAGCAAAATCTGTACTCCAACAAACACATAGCGCTCCTTTCCTTCTGAGCCCTCCCATGAGCCCAAACGGCAGTTTATCACCACAAATAGGGTATTGCCACACTAAGGACAAATTGGGAAACAAAATGGGGTATTTTGTTCCCTGTGAAAATAAGAAATTTTGATCGCAAATGAAATTTTATTGGAAAAAATGACTTTTTTTTCATTTCACAGCCCAATTCAAATACGTGCTGTGAAAAAACTGTGCGGTCAAAATGGTAACAACAACCATAAATGAATTCCTTGAGGGGTGTAGTTTCCAAAATGGGGTCACTATTGGGGGATTCCTACTGTTTTGGCACCTCAACACCTCTTCAAACCTGGCATGCTGCCTAAAATATATTCTAATAAAAAAGAGGACTCAAAATGCACTAGGTGCTTCTTTGCTTCTGGGGCTTGTATTTTATTCCACGAGCGTAATAGAGCCACATGTGGGACATTTCTAAAAACTGCAGAATCTGGACAATACATATTTAGTAGTATTTCTCTGGTAAAACCTTCTGTGTTACAGAAAAAAAAAATGAATAAAATTGAAATTCAGCAAGAAAAATGAAATTTGCAAATTTCACCTCCACTTTGCTTTAATTCCTGTGAAATGCCTGAAGGGTTAAACAACTTTCTTTTTTTTTTTTTTTTTTTTTTATTCAATACAATATAAAATTCCATACAAGTAAGGAATAAAGAAAATACAATTATGCACATTTTTACATTTTCCCCCTACTCCCACCCCCCACCCTCTCAAGACCGATCTTGGTAAAAGAAAAAACAAAAAACAAAGAGAACAAAAATTCTTACCACTCCCCCCAATAGGTTTTACGATGTTTGCCTTGATTATAGATTTTCTCATATTTCATTATAATTTTTACATTATTTACCCAAGCATTAAACTCCGGTGGGGAGCTAGATATCCACTTTCTAACTATTAGTAATTTTGCAATAAATAATAGTTTTATTAATCCACTTTTTTTCCCTTAGAAATTTTTAATTTGGAATCATCACCCAGCAATACCAGTTGAGGTTGAAACACTATATCTGGATCTATTTTTTCCAAAATGTTTTTAAAAATTCTATCCCAGTAATCAGCAATTTTAATACAATTCCATAACATGTGCAAATAGTTTGCTTCCGCTGCACCACATCTGGGGCAGTTAGAAGCTTTATTAATCGAGAACTTACTCAAAAGGACTGGCGTATAGTAAAGCCTATGTATCAAATTGAACTGAATAAGCTGATGGTTCATGCTTATCGATACTTTAGAAATATTTTGAAATATTATGTTCCAATCAAGAACACAATCGTTATTCAATTCCTTCTCCCATTTTATAACACAATTAAATTTTATTTTCCTTGACTTTATTTCCATCAGGGATTTATACAACCTGGAGAGAGGTTTTTTTTCACATTTGTATTTTCTCAGTTTTTTGTAAAAGTCATCCATATGGTGTTTATTGAGAGGGTTGCCATCTTTAAATTTATCAAATGCGTGCTTTAATTGGATATAGGAGAATCTTTCCCTCTCCATCAAGTCAAAATCAACTGATAATTTTTCCCATGTTTTGATTTTTCCTTCTTCCATTATATCTAGTACATATCTAATCCCTTTAAGTTTTAACAGTGGTAACTCTGGGATAGCCTTACATTCTTCTATATTAAGATTGTGCCATAACGGGGAAAAGGATAAAAAACCATTTCGACCAGTCATATTTCTTAAACTATTCCAGCATTCATGCTGTCAACACGTTTTCCATAACTCCAGATTTTAATTGACCAGATTCTAACACCTCATAAATATCTGAAAAACGGCCTTTAATGTTAGTGATCAACCATTGTAAGAACTCGGCCTTATCCCATTCTTGTATGTATTGTAATTGTGCTGCTAAGTAATATACTTGAATATCTGGAAATGCTAGTCCTCCTTGTTCTCTTGAAGGACATAAGTAGTCTAGCTTAATCCGAACTCTCTTCCTTCCCCAAATCAGGTTATTAAAGATAGTTATGATTTTCTTAAAATATTTATCTTGTATCCACACCGGGGTAACCCCAAAAACACATAAAAGTTTGGGGATTAGAACTGTTTTAATCAAGACAATTTTATCGGCTTTTGATATTGGCAATTCGTTCCATATTCTTATTTTTTTTTCCATTTCGTTTATAAGGGGGAGCAAATTATAATCCAAAAATTCTTTTATATTATCTGAAATTTCTATACCCAAATATCTAAAACTTTCTCCTGGATATATGATTCAAAATTTTTGTTTGTAGTACTAAATCGCTTTTATCTAGTGGCATTAATATGGATTTTTCCCAATTGATCTTTAGACCAGAATAGAATCCAAATCTTTGAATAGTAGATATAACATAATCCAATTTTTCTTCCGGGTTCGTCAAAAAAAAAAAAATAAAAGGTCGTCAGCATATAAGATAATTTTATCCTCTTCCCCCCTAGCTCCAAAACCCACAATATTTCCATCCTCTCTGATCAAACAGGCGAGAGGTTCCATTGCCAAGCAAAGAGTAGGGGAGAAAGAGGACAACCCTGTCTTGTACCCCTACTTAAATTGAAAAATTCTGAGTTCTCACCATTTATGTTAATGTTTGCTCTAGGACCATTATATAATAATTTAACCATTCCTATAAAAAATTCTCCAAAACCTTGCTTTCTCATGACTGCCCATAAATAGAATAAGAAATAAGAAATTTTGATCACAAATGAAATTTTATTGGAAAAAATGACTTTTTTTTCATTTCACAGCCCAATTCAAATACGTGCTGTGAAAAAACTGTGCGGTCAAAATGGTAACAACAACCATAAATGAATTCCTTGAGGGGTGTAGTTTCCAAAATGGGGTCACTATTGGGGGATTCCTACTGTTTTGGCACCTCAACACCTCTTCAAACCTGGCATGCTGCCTAAAATATATTCTAATAAAAAAGAGGACTCAAAATGCACTAGGTGCTTCTTTGCTTCTGGGGCTTGTATTTTATTCCACGAGCGCAGTAGAGCCACATGTGGGACATTTCTAAAAACTGCAGAATCTGGACAATACATATTTAGTAGTATTTCTCTGGTAAAACCTTCTGTGTTACAGAAAAAAAAAATGAATAAAATTGAAATTCAGCAAGAAAAATGAAATTTGCAAATTTCACCTCCACTTTGCTTTAATTCCTGTGAAATGCCTGAAGGGTTAAACAACTTTCTAAATGCTGTTTTGAATACTTTGAGGGGTCTAGTTTTTAAACTGGGGTGTTTTATCAGGGTTTCTAATACATAGGCCCCTCAAAGCCACTTTAGAACTCAAGAGGTACCTTAAAAAATAGGCTTTTGAAATTTTCTTAAAAATATGAGAAATTGCTGTTTATGTTCTAAGTCTTGTAACGTCCAAGAAAAATAAAAGAATGTTCAAAAAACAACGCCAGTCCAAAGTAGACATATGGAAAATGTGAACTAGTAACTATTTTGGGTGGTATAACCGTCTGTTTTACAAGCAGATGCATTAAAATTCAGAAAAATGCTATTTTTTCAAAATTTTCTCTAAATTTTGCAATTTTTTACCAATAAACACTGAATATATCGACCAAATTTTACCACTATCATGAAGCCCAATGTGTCACGAGAAAACAATCTCAGAATCGCTTGGGTAGGTTTAAGCATTCCGACGTTATTACCACATAAAGTGAAATATGTCAGATTTGAAAAATGGGCTCTGAGCCTTAAGGCCCAAACTAGGCTGCGTCCTTAAGGGGTTAACATCCCCCTGGCTGTTCTACATATCTACCAGTCTCCTCCAACTTTCTCGGATGCGCTATTGCATGGGCACGCACTGTGCAGCAAGGTGTTTTTTGCCGGACTTCACTGCTGCACCACGCATGCCAGGGAAGTATAAGGCAACGGCGTCACGGAATGAGTTTGAGGAGGATGCTAATGATGTAGAACAGCCTGGGGGGGCGCCATTTCAATTTTCGCCTCAGGCAGCAGAAAAGAATCGGCCCTGCCCATAGCATTGTCCCTCTTCCACCAAGTAGTTGGCACAATGCAGCCAGGCCGGTAACGTTCTCCAGACTCGTTCATCAGACTAAAAAGCCCGCTCTATGAACTATCAAGGCGTCACAAATAGGCTTCTACCTGGCTATACACGTTGTGCCTCATGACGTACACACTATCCCTCCATGTTTCACACACTTGCACCCCATTATCCATTTATTTCTATTGAGGCACTTCACTCATTACTGCCCCCTATATTTCACTTATAGTATTACACTTGCACACACACTATTAATTTATTATTTCTTACTACACATCCCATGCACCACACACACCACTCCCCTCAAGACTAGTGGGAGTGGCTATTATTATTTAAAGCACCTGCTCACTCCTTCATCAGCGTTTCTGACCTGGCTGTGTCCATTTGTAAGTATGGCCTTTTTCGGTGTTTTTGTATATGTCACCTTGTTTTTACCGGTTTTGTCGTTCATCAGACTGCCAGATAGAGAAGCATGATTCGTCACTCCACAGAATACGTTTCCATTGCTCCAGAGTCCATTGGCGGCATGCTTCAAACCACTCCATTCGAAACTCGGCATTGTGCTTGGTGATGTAAGGGTTGAATGCAGCTGCTCGGCCATGCAAATCCATGCCATGAAGCTCCCGAAGCACATTTTTTGTGCTGATTTTAATGCCAAAGGAGGTTTCTAGCTCTGCAGTTATTGAGTAAACAGAGCGTTGGCAACTTATTTGCCCTATGCGTCTCATCACTCAGCAAACTCCACTCTGTAACTTTACATGGTCTGTCACTTCGTGGCTGTTGCTGTGGTTTTAGACCCGGTTTCCATGTAGCATAAATGCTGCAGAATTTCCGTAACGGAATAATGTGCGGAAATTCCACAGCATTTACGGTAGCAGCAAAGTGGATGAGATTTGGAAAATCGCATGCCCACGCTGTGCTTAAAAAACGTAGCGTAAACATTAATTGACCTGTGGTGCAAAATTTTAATTTGCAGCATGTCAATTTATGCTCCGTTTTCATTGATTTTCTGTTGCAGGTTATCCCCATTGAATTCAATGGGGATACAAAACCCGCAAGGGAAAGCCAGGTTTTGTGGCTGTAGCAGCGGAATCGCTGTGATTCAGCCGCATAAATCGCAACTCAGGAAAAAAAATCATACTTACCCAGAACTCTCTTCTACTTCCTACAGTCCTGCCTCCTGTGATGACGTTTCATCCCATGTGACCGCTCCAGCCAATCACAGGCTGCAGCTTCACATGTCCTGCAAAATCATTTAGGAGGCCGGACTAGGCATAGAAAAGAGAGAAAAGTAAGGCTGGGTTCACACGACCACATTAACGTCAGTAATCGACGGACGTATTTTGGCCGGAAGTCCCGGACCGAACTCAGTGCAGGGAGCCGGGCTCCTAGCATCATAGTTATGTACGATGCTAGGAGTCCCTGCCTCTCTGCAGGACAACTGTCCCGTACTGTAATCATGTTTTCAGTACGGGACAGTAGTTCCACGGAGAGGCAGGGACTCCTAGCATCGTACATAACTATGATGCTAGGAGCCCGGCTCCCTGCACTGAGTTCGGTCCAGGACTTCCGGCCGAAATACGTCCGTCCATTACGGACGTTAATGTGGTCGTGTGAACCCAGCCTAAGTATGACATCTTTTTTTTCTGCATTCCCCAGCGGAAATTTTGTTAGAAAAAACGCACCAGACGGAAGGTGCTGCTGGGTTCCAGGCCGGATATGCTGCACAGTTTTTATGCAGCTTATACGACCCGTGGGAACACGGCCTAAATGTTTCCACTTTGCAATAACAGAATCACAGTAGATTATGGAATATCTGGAATAAATTACAACTGCTGCAATGGTGGCATTCTATCACAGTACCGTGCTGGAATTCAGTGAGCTCTTTAGAGCGACCCATTCTTTCACAATTGTTTTTACAGGCAGACTGCATGGCTAGGTGCTTGATTTTATACATCTGTGGCAATGGGACTGAACGAATCACCTGAATTCAATCATTAAAAGATGTGTCCCGTTTGTCCATATAGTGTATGTCTATGATCTTTACTGTTTTATGATGTTTATTTAACCTCTTTAGGACACTGCCTGTATTGGCCTTGTGGACACAGCTGAATTTTTTAAATCTGACGTGTTACTTTATGTGGTAATAACTTTGCAATGCTTTTACCTATCCAAGTGATTCAAAATAGCTGTGTAAAAAAACGGCTGCGAAAAAGAAGTGCATGTCACTTCTTCAGCCGTTTTGGAGCTGTTTTTCATAGACTCTATAGAAAAACAGTTCCAAAAACGCAGCGAAAAACGCGACTTTGATTAAAAAACGTCTGAAAAATCAGGAGCTAGTTTCCCTTGAAAACAGCTATTTTCAGACGTTTTTGAGTTTTTGTGTGCACAAACCCTTACACTGACATACTAAGGTTTATTTTTTTTTTACATAAAACGCTAAGGCTGGATTCACACGAGCGTGCAGTTTTTGCGCAGGCAAAAAACGCGGCATTTTGCCTGCGCAAAGGGCACTTAACAGCTCCGTGTGGCAGCAGCATATGCTTTTCGCGCAGCCACCATCATTATGACACTCCATTTGGATGTTTGTAAACAGAAAAGCACGTGCTTCCGTGCGGCATGCATGGTTTTCACGCACCCATTGACTTCAATGGGTGTGTGATGCGCGAAAAACGCCCAAAGAACGGACATGTCGTGACTGTTACGCAGCGGACCAACGCTGTGTAAAAATCACGCACATGTCTGCACGGCCCCATAGACTAATATAGGTCCATGCGACGCGTGTGAAAATCACGCGCGTTGCAGGGACATAATTCCCGTTCGTCTGAATAAGCCCTAACACTGACAAACACAATTTTTTTTTTTTTAATAACATTTAGTAACACTTACTACACTTACTAACTGACACTTACTAACTTACACTTAATGACACTGACTAACTAACAAGTGATGCGACTGACAGCGGCGGATTTACGCTGACTAACTGACAAGTGACGTGACAGTGATGGATTGACGCTGACTAAAGTGTGGCGACTGACAGTGATGGATTGACGCTGACTGACAAGTGACGCGAATGACAGTGACGGATTGACACTGACTAACTGACAAATGACGTGACGGACTGACACGGACACTATGGATTGACACTGACAACTGACACAACAGTGGAAACTCCCAAAAAGTGACCCCGCTTTGGAAACTACACCCCTCAAGGAATTTATTCAGAGGTATAGTTAGCATCTTGACCCCACAGGTCTTTTGCTATATTTATTGGAGTTAGGCCTCATTTACACGAGCGTAATATACGCGCGTGCGACGCGCGTGCTTTTCACGCGTGTCGTACGCACCTATATTACTCTATGGGGCAGTGCAGACGATGCGTGAATTTTGCGCAGCGCGAGTGCGTTGCGTAAAACTCACGACATGTTCTATAATCGTGCGTTTTTCGCGCATCACGCACCCATTGAAGTCAATGGGTGCGTGAAAACCACGCATGCCGCACGGAAGCACTTCCGTGCGAACTGCGTAATTCGCGCAAGAGCTGTCAAAAGGATGAATGTAAACAGAAAAGCACCACGTGCTTTTCTGTTTACAAACATCCAAACGGAGTGTCAAATTAGAGATGAGCGCACCGAACTTCACCGGGTTCGGCCGAACTCGTTTTGACCGAACCCGGCAAAAAATATTCGGGTACGCGACGTCAGGAGACAGTCACTGCCCACGGTGCTGAAAAAGTTAAACTGGTTCAGCACCCTGGACAGTGACTTCCGATCACAATATACATGTACGTGTAAAAAAAAACAGAAGTTCGGACTTACCGATAACTCCCGGCTCCTTCCTCCAGTCCGACCTCCCGGGATGACAATTCAGTCCAAGTGACAGCTGCAGCCAATCACAGGCCAAGCACAGGCTGCAGCCAATCACAGGCTGCAGCGGTCTCATGGACTGCCGCGTCATCCTGGGAGGTGGGGCCGGATGACAAGAGAGGGACGCGTCACCAAGGCAACGGCCGGGAGACCGGACTGAAGGAAGCAGGCAGTTCATGGTAAGTATGAACGTCTTGTTTTTTATTCACAGGTTGGTGTATATTGTGTTCGGAACTCACTGTCGAGGGTGCTGAAAGAGTTACTGTCGATCAGTTAGCTCTTTCAGCACCTTGGACAGTGACGGGCGTCGACTAGCCTCATCTCTATGATGGCGGCTGCGCGAAAATCACGCAGCCGCGCATCATACACGGATGACACACGGAGCTGTCAAGTGCCTTTTGCGCACGCAAAACGCAGCGTTTTTTGCGCGCGCAAAATGCACACGCTCGTGTAAATCAGGCCTTAGTCTGTGAAAAGAAAAATCAAATTTTTTTCTGAGAAAACGTAGAAATGTTACATTTTTACAAGTAATAAAGAATAAAAATCACCCCAAAATTTGTAAAGAAATTTCTCCCGATTACAGAATTACCCCATATGTGGTAATAAAGTGCTGTTTGGATCCACAGCGGGGCTTAGAAGGGAAGGAGCACTATTTGGCTTTTGGAGCTCAAATTTAGCTAGAATGGTTATCGGGTGTCATATCGCATTTGCAAAGCCCCTGAGAGACCAAAACAGTGGAAACAGCCCAAAAGTGACCCCATTTGAGAAACTACACTCCTTAAGGAATCTATCTAGGGGTATAGTGAGCATTTTGACCCCACAGGTCTTTTGCAGAAGTTATTAGAATTAGGACGTGAAAATTAATATCAACAAATGTTGAATCTTTTCATTTTCACAAAGGATAAAGGAGGAAAAAGCACCCCAATATTTGTAAAGCAATTTCTCCCGAGTATGGCTATATCCCACATGTGGTCATAAATGTTTTTTTCATTAGAAATTAATTAACCCTTTCAGGACTGATCCATTTTTTACTTTTTCATTTTTGTTTTTTCCTCGCCGCTTTCCAAGTGGCATAACGGTTCTTCTTTTTCCAACAATAGAGTGGTGTAAGGACTTATTTTTTGCGGGAGGAGTTGTAGTGTCATGTCCATGGCCGCGGGCCATCAGGCTCACTCACCTCCTGACGGACGCAGCCATGGGTCCGAGAGCGCTTGCCCAGTCTCCTCCTCAGGAGACGCCAGCGCTCACTTCCCCTTACCTCGGCCGGGTCCCATAGCCCATGAGTACCCTGAACTATAAGAAGGGCTCAGCCCCTTCCTCCCATGCCTGAGCGTTGTTGTCGTACCCAAAGTTTGTCTAAGTAAATGGTCTCCTAGTGTTTCCCAGTTACCAGTGTTCCCCGTTCCTGCACCTGTATCCTCTATCCCGTGCTATCCTATTTAAGTGCCGTGCTGAGCTGAAGTCGTGCTGTGCTGTATACCTCGCCAGTCCTGCTACTCCACGCCTGACGTCTACCTGCTGCCTAGTCCCAGTCGAGCCTGTCTCACTACTGTCCGAACTGCCACAGGTTCACTATACGAACTATAGACTGTGACCTGCGTCCTGTTGGCCAGTTGCCATACCGTCAAGGCGGTACGGCCCAGTGGGTCCACTTACCCAACGTGACATGTAGTTTCTATTGACACCATTTAAAGTACAATTTGATGTACTGGGAAACTGAAAATAAAATTATTTGCAGGCTGAAATTGGAAAAAATTGTGATTCCTCCATAGTTTTTTTTAATTTAGTTTTTACGACTTTCACGACAAGTTACATTTTATTTTTGCAACTCAATACGATTATGGTGATACTAATTTTATATAGTTTTTTATATGTATTTTACTACTTTAAAATCTAAGTAAAATCTTTGTTAGAAAAAATAATTTTTTTTCACCACATTTCGAGAGCCATAACTTTTTTTATTTTTTGATCAGTTGAGCTGTACGAGGGCTTATTTTTTGTGGGATGAGCTTCAGTTTCTATTGGTAAAATTTTTTTGGTACATACAAATTACATACACGTTTTACATTTTTTACGGCGTTCACTGTGCAAGTTAAATGATGGTATATTGCAATAGTATGAACTTTTACAGAGGCAGCGATACCAATTTTGTATATTTTACATTAATTTAGAGGAATTTTTTATTTTTTATTTAAATATAATTTTTTTTAACTAATAATAACTTTATTAACTTTTTTTTTTTTTTGACATTTTATTAGTCCCCCTAGGAGACTAATTACATCATTAGATCACTGGTACAATACACTGCAATACTAATGTATTGCAGTATATAGTCATTTTTACAGTGAGCCCGCTCCATACATCACCCCCCGCACCACGACATGCTATTAAGTCGTGGTGCGCGAAGGGGTTAATGCACAGCGGATTGTGCAAAGTGAAAATCAAAATTTTCCACTGATAAGCCATTTTAGTGCACATTATGTTGTGCCCAGTTTGTGCCACTGAAGACAAATACCTTATAAAATATTAATCGGGTTCTCCCGCGTATGGCTATGCCATATCTGTGGACGTAAACTGCTGTTTGGGCATGTTGCAGGGTGAGAGCACCATTTGGCTTTTGGAGCACAAATTTTGCTTGGTAGTAGTTCTGTTTGAGGTTTTACTGGTATTTCAGTTTATAATGTGGGGGCATATGTAAGCTGTGCGGAGTACATCAGGGCATAATAAGAGGGTATAATAATAGGGTAAATAAATAATGCAGATGTGTGGCCAGTGTCACACTGATAAATGGTGCCCCAATCTTATCCGCTTTTGGAACTCACTGCACAACTTGTGTCGCTATATTCTGAGAGCCAGAACTTTTTCATTTTTTTCTCCACCGGAGCTGTGTGAGGATTTGTTGCAGGACTATCTGTAGTTTTCATTGGTACCATTTTATTTGATCACTGTGTATTCCAATTTTTGGCAAGCAAGGTGACCAAAAATCAGCAACTCTGACAATGTTTTTTATTCTTTTTTTTATAGTGTTCACTGTGAGCTATAAATGCCAATTTTACTTTATTCTGCGAGTTGATACAATTACGGCAATACCATATGTATATAGTTTTTTATTAAGTTTTGCAGCGTTTGCACATTAAAATCACTTTTTTAGAAAATAATAATTTTTTTGTATCACCATATTCTGAGAGCCATAAGGTGCACTAAGTAACTGCTCGCCTGGATGTGCAGTTACGTCATGGTGCAGGAAGGGATATTTGCCATCCTCCAAAAATCATATCAACTATTGAGGACTCTCAAATTCCAAAAGATATGCAAAGTACAGTAACAAAAAGGGTAGTATTGTGTTAGCCAGAAACAATATGCAATGTTAACTACTTTTGTGTAAAAAAAAAAAGACAAAAGTATTGTAGATATGATACCTTTATTGGCTAAAGAGAAAAATTAAAAAAGCAAGCTTCAGAGCACACAGGCTCCTTCTTCAGTGAAGTTTACAAATTCATGACTTGAAAAAAGCACAACATTTAAGATGTTACACAAAAACAATTAGTACATGAGGTGATACATCATTAAGATAACCCAGGGCAATAAAACTGAGGTTATTTGTAAACTGCCTGAAGAAGAGGCCTGTGTGCTCTGAAAGCTTGCATATATAATTCTTATCGTTAGCCAAAAGTATTTAACATTGCAAAAGATATGCAAGGAATTCATGTAGTCACAGCTATGAAACTGTCTTAGCACTTTTGCAAGACACTATTCAATTGTAGTTTTACATTTAGTAATAAAAAATATATATTTTTCACTGCTTTTCCCTATTACACAAAATATGTATTATTTATAATACCTTGTTTCAGGTTTTTTTAATGTATGTACTACATGTATTACTTATCCATAGTAAAGGTGATAAATGTATGATCGCTAGGGGTTCCACCACTGGGATCCCCACTGTCCCCCAGTTGAATATAATGGTGGGTATGTGTGCGCACTACCACTCCATTGAATGTGTATGGCAGTCGAGTTTTTCTATGGAATTTGGTAAACAAGGCGAACATTAAATAAGTGCCCCTCAACCAGGACCGATTCTAGCTTTTCTGCTGCCTGAGGAGAAAATTGAAGTGGCGCCCCCCAGATTTTGATTGACATCCCCCTGGCAGTTCTATATTACTACCAGCCTTTTTCAACTCTTGCGGATGCGCCATTGCCTTGTACTCCACTGGCAGTACAAGGCAATGAAGCGATGAAGCCGGGCAGAGTACACCTCGCTGCACGGTGCGTGTCCAAGTAGTACAAGACAATGGCGCATCCGAGAAAGTTGGATGAAGCTGCTAGTGATGTATAACAGCCAGGGGGATGTCAATCAAGCATGGAAAGGTGGGTTTGGAGGCAGGACTATATGATAGTGGCACCACACCATAATCCTAGGAGTAATTAGCATATAGTGTGTGCAGTTTTACACAGCTATATTGTATAGATTTTGCTGCATCTGAAAAAAGGGAATGTTTGGAAATATTGTCAGGTCATGTATTACTGCATGGTGGCGGTTCAAGGGGTTAAAACTACCTGACAGCTTCCCATTAAATAGACAATTAATTGCAACAATTCCATCTGCCCTGTAATTTTGCTCATATAAATATATCCTATATAATTACAGCTTCAGAACCAAGCGCATACATATATACAACACCATAACCAAGCTCATACATATACACAGCACCAGAACCAAGTACAGTACATATATACAGCACCAGAACAAAGCTCAGTACATAAATACAACACCAGAACCAAGCTCAGTACATATATACAGCTCTAGAACAAAGCTCAGTACATATATACAGCACCAGAACAAAGCTCAGTACATAAATACAGCACCAGAACAAAGATCAGTCCATAAATACAACAGCAGAACCAAGCTTATACATATATACATCCCCAGAACCGAGCTCAGTACATAAATACAACACCAGAGCCAAGCTCAGTACAAAAATACGACACCAGAACCAAGCTCAGTATGAAACAAAAAAAGGTTGTGACCCTTAGTGGCTGGCGGGCACAATATACATTTATAAGGAGAAAGCTGTCTGCAACAGCTAAGCCCAATTTCCCAGCCACCACAATATAGGTAAAATAAAAAACTTTTATTCAGCTACGTATAGCCAAGACAGACCACATGAATATAGATTAAAATTGTCAACAGCCGAGAACCGGATACATATAAGTGCTATCTGAATAAACAGACACACACAGTATAGGCATAGGAGTGTCAGTATTTCCCTATCCAGTTAGAATTGTAACTAATAAAGTGTCCGGTGAACAACAGTAGGTCAGGTCAACGGCTGTGTTTAAAATATTAGCAGCCCCCCCGACATGTTTCGCTACTAAGTAGCGTCCTCAGGGGTCCACGGGGCTAATGGCGGCGCGGGATGAAAAGGATCCTGATATAGGTGCGTCAGATGACACATCCGAAGGTGTGTCAGGCAAAGTAGCCAATGGTGAAAAAGGAGACATAGCGACCTCTCAGCTGTCTACAGCTGACGTATAAACGGCAGGATAAGAAGGTACAATCACGGACGTGAGGCGGCGCATGCGCACTGGAGTAAAAAACGAACTTAGTGCAATCGTCCTGACCTAGATCCCGACTCAGCCAAAGAGTCGCTAGCGCATGCGCTGATGGGCAAATGACAACATAGTGCCGGAGAGGCACATTCATGTACGGCGATATTGATTGCTATCACCGTCAGAGTGATGACACTAAACAAGTGTCTATCAGTGTAATCAGCCGACACTGATGACTTTTTGTCATTCATTATTAGCACATAGAGGGAACACCTCCCATGTAAAGTACGTAGAATAGCACATTGGTTCCCAACGGGAGGAAATGTTGTGAATCTTTGCATTAATGTGGAGAATCCTTCCAAAAGATATAGCCACTTGTAATTTGAGTGGTTAGACTAACTGACGCGCTTATTTAATTATGATTTGACCATATGAGGATGGCGGTTTATTATTATTCATATATATATTTTTTATTGATCCTGTGGTGGCGGTTGGATGATTGACATTATCATAAATTAGGGACCTCGGGTGGATTCACAACATTTCCTCCCGTTGGGAACCAATGTGCTATTCTACGTACTTTACATGGGAGGTGTTCCCTCTATGTGCTTCTCTCTGAGTATAGTCCTATTAATATTGCGCACGCGCTTTATTATGGGCTAATAATGAATGACAAAAAGTCATCAGTGTCGGCTGATTACACTGATAGACACTTGTTTAGTGTCATCACTCTGACGGTGATAGCAATCAATATCGCCGTACATGAATGTGCCTCTCCGGCACTATGTTGTCATTTGCCCATCAGCGCATGCGCTAGCGACTCTTTGGCTGAGTCGGGATCTAGGTCAGGACGATTGCACTAAGTTCGTTTTTTACTCCAGTGCGCATGCGCCGCCTCACGTCCGTGATTGTACCTTCTTATCCTGCCGTTTATACGTCAGCTGTAGACAGCTGAGAGGTCGCTATGTCTCCTTTTTCACCATTGGCTACTTTGCCTGACACACCTTCGGATGTGTCATCTGACGCACCTATATCAGGATCCTTTTCATCCCGCGCCGCCATTAGCCCCGTGGACCCCTGAGGACGCTACTTAGTAGCGAAACATGTCGGGGGGGCTGCTAATATTTTAAACACAGCCGTTGACCTGACCTACTGTTGTTCACCGGACACTTTATTAGTTACAATTCTAACTGGATAGGGAAATACTGACACTCCTATGCCTATACTGTGTGTGTCTGTTTATTCAGATAGCACTTATATGTATCCGGTTCTCGGCTGTTGACAATTTTAATCTATATTCATGTGGTCTGTCTTGGCTATACGTAGCTGAATAAAAGTTTTTTATTTTACCTATATTGTGGTGGCTGGGAAATTGGGCTTAGCTGTTGCAGACAGCTTTCTCCTTATAAAAGCTCAGTATGAGGGGCGTAACTAGGAAAGACTGGGCCCCATAGAAAACTTTTGACTGGGCCCCCCTCCCCTGGGTGCCACACACAGCACCACCTTGTAAATAGTTCCCCCTGTAGATTGTGACATCCAGTCCCCACTGTAGACAGTGCTATACAGCACCCCCTTCTATATAGTTCCCACCACTCCCCTTTGTAGATAGTGCCATACAAACCCACTGTACATAGTAGCATACAGCCCCCCTGTAGAAAGCGCCACCACCTCCCTCTTGTAGGTAGTGCCATAAAGCACCCCCTGTGAATAGCACCCTCTTCCACCTTGTAGATAGTGCCATACGAACCCCACTGTAGGTAGTTTCCCCACCTTCCCCTTGTAGATAGTGCCATACAGACCCCTGCAGATAGTCCCATACCGCACCCCACCTGTAGAAAGCGCCCACCACCTGCCCCTTGTAGATACTGCCATACAGCCACCCCTGTAGATAGTGCCCTCACCTCCCCCTTGTAAATAGTAATCGAAGAAAGGAACTGCAGCACTCAAGATAATCTAATGAAGTGTATTTGATTTATTCACCAAGCATAAAAACACTTGCAGCGCTTGATGCCTGATAAAGACGCATTCACGGGTTGAAACGTTGCAAGTGTTTTTATGCTTGGTGAATAAATCAAATACACTTCATTGGATTATTTTGAGTGCTGCAGTTCCTTTTTTTCGATTGTATATTGATTGTCTCCCTTGACCTTGGTTTCTTTACTGTGTGCACCACCCATGTTTGGGGAGTTGTCATTTCCCACTTACATTTTTTTTTATGGCTGTGCTGCTGTTTTCCTGAATATCCCCTTGTAGATAGTGCCATAAAATCCCCCTGTGGATAGTTCCCCACACCTCCCCCTTGTAGATAGTGCCATACAGTCCCCCTTGTAAAAAGCGCCCACCACCTCCCCCTTGTAGATAGTACCATACAGACCCCCTGTAGGTAGCGCCCACCTCAACCTTGTAGATAGTGCCATACTGCCCCTCTGTACATAGCGCGCCCACTTACCCCTTGTAGATAGTGCCATACAGACCCTCTGTAGATAGCACCCCCATCTCCTCCTTGTAGATAGTACCATACAGGCCCTCTTGTAGAAAGTGCCATACAGCCCCTCTGTAGATAGTGCCCACCTCCACCTTGTAGATAGTGCCATACAGCCCCCCCTGTAAATAGTTCCCCCTACCCCCCCCTTGTACATAGTGCCATACAGCCACCCTTGTAGATAGCGGCCAGCTCCGCCTTGTCGATAGTGCCATAGAGGCCCCCCTGTAGAGAGCACCCCCCTCCACCTTGTAGATAGTGCCATACCGCCCCCCTGTAGATAGCAACCCCCACCTCCCCCTGTAGATAGTGCCATACAGCCCCCCTTGTAGATGGCAGCCCCCACCTCCCCCTTGTAGATAGCAGCCTCCCCTTATAGATAGTGCCATAGAGCCTCCTTGTAGACAGCGCCCCCCAAACAAATACAACTTTATACTCACCTAGGCGCCGTTCCAGCGATGAACGGAGCTATTCCATTGAATCAACACCGACGGGATCCCTGTGTAGGCCTTCGTGATCCCGTGACGCAATCACGCTGGCCTGTGCATGGATCCTGACCCTGCGCCTGATAGGTTACAGGCTGAACGTGGCTTGTAGCCTAATAAATGGCAGAGTAGGGAGATATCTCCCTGCTCTGCAATAGTGTTTAATTGTAATAAGTCCTAAGGACGCAGATACTATTGAATGTGGCGTCGCTACCGCTGTAGCAGTCATAGCGGCTGCTAGAGGCGACACTGGGCACGAGGGGGCCCATGCAGCCCGCCGGAACTGGACCCCTCATGCTGTGGGCCCCGTATCAGTAATGCCACTGCTCAGCACATATATACAGCAACTGAAAACAAGCTCAGTACATAAATACAACATGAGAACCAAGCTCAATACATAAATACAGCACCAGAACCAAGCTCAAAACATATAGTAAATATTGCACCAGAACCAAGCTCAGTACATAAATACAGTACCAGCACAAATACTGCTCAATTTAGTGCAACCCCTGCCATATACGGTATAAAACTACAGCTCCCAGCATGACCCGAACAATGGTAAGCATATGCTGCGAGTTGCTTTTTCACAAAAAGAAAATCATACCACCCATCATCTCGGTGCAGATCATACAGTGACTACAGTACTGATTAGAGGCAGTATAAACATATACATTAAGGTACTCACCGGTGACGTCTTCTCATATTCTAGTTGTTCTTTTTCTCTTTTCTTCTCCATCCGGTCCAGAACTCTTTGATGACTTCTCCCGGCCACAGCCCATTTCTGCTGTTTGACGCTCAGATGTCTTCAGCTTCTCACTTTTCAAACATTTCTGCACCTATAAATGAAGAGAAAATTTTCATGGTGACACACACTACGCCCCTACATATAATAGCATCATACACTGCACCTCTAATTCTAATAGCGCCATACACTGTGTCCCTGTTCATAATAGCACCATACACTGTGTCCCACACACACACACACACACACACACACACACACGGTGCACCCTGTAAATAGTGTCCCCATATGGATAGTGTCTACCCATAGAGCACCCTTTATAGAGCCCTCTGTAGACAGTATCCCATGCAGGGTCCCCTCTAGAAAGTGCCCCACATAAAGCCCCCTGTAGACATTGCCCCACATAAAGCCCCCTGTAGACAGTGACCCACATAAAGCCCCCTGTAGACAGTGCCCCACATATATAGTGCCCCTATAGAGCCTCCTGTATATAATGCCACCCATAGAGCCCTATGTAGATAGTGCCCCTATAGAGCCCCTGTAGATAGTTCACCCTGAAAATTGTGCCCCCCATGGAGCCCCTGTAGATAGTGCCCCCTGTAGATAGTGCCCTACATAGATACCCCTGTAGATAGTGGCCCCCATCATGCCGCTTGCATCCATAAAAGGCGCTGAGCGGCAGGGTAAGTCATTCCGCCCTGCCAATCAGTGTCTTTAAATGTCTCAAGGGGCGCGATGACATTGTGTCGCTTGAGTCGTTGAAAGACAGTGATTTGCAGGGCAGAATGTCTTGCCTTGCCACTCAGCGCCTTTTAACGATGCAAGCGGCACGATGATGTCATTGTGCAGCTTGCATCCGTAAAAGGCGCTGAGTGGCAGGGCAAGTCATTCTGCCCTGCCAATCACTGTCTTTCAATGATGCAAGTGGCACAATGACGTCACCGCACCGCTTGCATCATTGAAAGGCACAGAATAGCAGGGCACAGAACGGAAACTCATCTCACCTCACGGATGGTGCAGCCCTGCCCTCACCATCAAATAATGCTGACAACATTAACCCCATCCCGTTGTAAACAACTTTCAGATTTTCATTTTCGTTTTCCTCCCCACGTTCCAAAAGTCATAACTTTTTCATTTTTCCATCGATATAGTCCTATGAGAGCTTGCATTTTGTGAGACGAGATGTAGTTTTCCTTATTATTTTGCCATATAATGTACTAGGAAACACACAAAAAAATATTTGTGGGGTAGAAAATTCCTCCATTGTTTTTTGCGCTTCGTTTTTACAGAATTCACTGTGCAATTAAAACAACATGTTAACTTTATTCTGTGGGTCAATGCGATTTTGGTGATACCAAATATATATAGTTTTTTTCTATATTTTACTACTTTTACAAGGAAAAACGTTAGTGTAAAAAATTTAATTTATTATGTCTCGCCAAATTCTGAGAGCCAGAACTTTTTTATTTTTCGGTCGATTAAGTGGTATGGGGCTTATTTTTTACGGAATAAGCTGTAGTTTTTAATGATACAATTTTGGGGCACATGCGAGGTTTTGATCACTTTTTATTCCATTTTATGTGGGAGATGAGGTGACTGAAAAATAGCGATTCTGGCATCTGCATAATTTTTTTTTACGGTGTACACCGTGCGGGTTAAATTATGATATATTGTAATAGTTCAGACTTTTACGGATGCGGCGATACCAATTATGTTTATTTCTTTCTTTTTTTTTTACACAATGCTCTAGGGGGGAAAATGTTAAAAGTTTTTTTTTAACTTTTAATATTTTACTTTACATTAAAAAAAAATTATTTTACAAATTTTTACTTTTTATATTCATCCCTCTACGAATGTCTTGCAGTATATCATCTTTCTGACAGGCTTCTATTAAGCAGAGGCAGGGCTTAATAGAAACACAAAGATGGCAGACCTGGGGGCCTTCATTTGGCCCCCAGGCTGCCATAGCAACCATCACCACACTGCGATTGCATTGATCACATGCAGGCGGGCTCAAATGTGCAATGAGCTGCTAGACCTGCTGGTCTCCTGATAGGACGTAGTTTTGTCCCATGTGACCGCTGGAGCCTGTAATTGGCTGCAGCGATCACATAGGACAATACATCATCATCTCAGGAGACCAGCAGTGACGTGTCGCTAGGAATACCAGGGGAGGTGGTGAGTATGGTATTTTTTTATTTATGGGGTGCAAACGCAAGTGCCCTGATTGCCTTGTTTGACTCTCTGATGTCTGCTAGGACTGTTTCTCACTTGGATACAATCCTAGAAGACATCAGAGAGTCCAACAGGGCAATCGGTGGACCTGCGATACACCACAAATTTATTAGAACCAAAACAAATTGCGAGGCTGATTCAATCAAATCGGCCCTAAAACGAGTTTCAGGAAATTCGCCCATCACTAAATATAATGCAGCATTTTGTTAATAAATTATGAGGATTTAGGTAACATAGGAGTTAAATATGTTTTTTTTCTCCCATAGACCTTTGTGTTCCCTCCTACCGCTTTCCTCCCCTCCCTCTTAGGTCTTTGAAATCAGAAGACCAAAATAGGAACACTTTAGGTAAAAACACGTAAGTATCCTTTTTAGGAATGATCTTTTTTTTACTTGTTTTTAACCAAGATTAAATAAACTTGTCTTTAAATTTGAATGATTACTGGATCTTGCATATTTTATTTATTATATCATATATTTATCCCCTATCGTGTTGAAAGGTGATAAATGTTTTTCATGGGCCAGTTTAAGGGAGAAAAACACAAACAGCTTATCGAGTTTAGGGTTTATGAATTTTGAAAGTCTCATAAATCAACAGAAAAGTACAGCTGGAGACATTCAAGTTGACATATTGCTTTGAACTTTAAACCTCAGAATTTGTATTTATGTTTGAACCGCGATTCCTGTAAATGCCAAGGCCTGATAAATAGCATTCCAGACATGAAAATTTAATTATATCAAGACCCCCTTCAAATGGGACTGTTTTGATAACTGGTATCATAAAATTCAATGTGATTATTATTTTTATATTAACAACTTCCTGACCAGGCCCATTTTTAAGTTTTAGCCATGTGCCAATTTAAAAGCAAATTGTTGTTCTATTATTTTTCCAGCCTACATTTATTTGGTCTTGTTTTTCTCAGAACATATTGGGCTTCCATATTGTCTAAAAAAAAATAATAGACATGTTTTACTTTTTTTAAAAAATATGGAAGGAATAATCGAAAAAAAAGTTTCAAAAAATGTGAATGTGTGATTTTAGGTAACTTTTTTTTTTTTACATCTGGTACATGCCACTGGGGAAACACACCTGAATACATATTTGGCAACTTCTGCCGACTTCAACTATAGCAAATCTGTGTGCCTTTCTTACACCCTGGGCGCAAGGTGGAGCTTACAATGAATGGTGTGCAAACTGGCTTTTAGAGAAAAAATTGCCAAAGCTGGTTCGCTGACACCATACGACCATTACAGATGTTGTGACGTTTCCATTCCACAAAAACTGATGGCCTATCCTCAGGAAACGCCATCAATATCTGATCGGTCAGGGTCCGACACCCGGGACCCCCTACGATCGGCTGTTTTGAAGGGGCCGTGATGCTCGTACGAGCGCTGTTTCCCCTCCATTTCCTTTACTGCTCACACTGTGAATCGGGACACACTTGTAGCGGCAGTTTACAGTATTACAGCCTTCTCCCATTCAAGTGTATATTGTAATAGTGTGAACTGCCGCTTCAAGTGTGTCCACGATTCACAGTGTGAGCAGGAAAGGAAATGAAGGGGAAGCAATGATCATACGAGCATCGCGGCCCCTTAAAAACAGCTGATCGGTGGGGCTGCGGGGAGACGTGCCACCACCCATCAACTATTGATGGCTTATCCTGAGGATAGGCCATCAATTTTTGTGGGCTGGAAAAACCCTTTGACACCCCAAATATGATTATTTTATGGAAAGTAAACCTCAAGGTATTAATTTAGCGACATATCAAAGATTTGAAAATCTGCAGTGTAAAATGTCTGCAGCATGCAGATGAGTTTTGTAAAATCTCATCTACTTGCCTTGTACTCTAAACTGCTGCAGGCTTCGCCTGCGAAAATCCACAGGTAAAATTTGCAGTGAATTCGCCACATCTAACGTCATCCTAAGGCCCAGTTCACACAGAGTTTTTTGGCACTGATTTTGATGTGGAAACCGAGACACTAAAATTGTTGTTTTTTCCTGGGCGCCTGGGAGGCAGAAAATGTGTTTTACGCCTGTGGTCCTCAATGGCCTCGGGCGGAAAACACGGCAAAAAAAGTGCAGGCAGGTCAAAATCTGCCTCAAAATTCCTGAAGGAATTTTGAGGCAGATTTTTTTCTGCCTGCAAAATACTCCGTGTGAGTTACATGGTGACTTTGGCCACACCACAGGTCGTCCGACCAAAGATCACTATGTCCCACAGCCTACACCACAAGTAATGAAAGTCAATGCGGCTGCGTTGCGACCTGCAAGTAACTGCGACACGATAGCTTGGATTTCTTGCAACTGTCATGTCGTGGCAACTTGCGCGTTGCAACACAACCACATTGACTTTCATTACATGCAATGTAGGCTATAGACAAATTTATTTCTAGAGAAAAAAAATGATTGAACAAAAAGTGTGTGTGTTTTTTTTTGTTTTTTTTACATTACATTATTCTTCTCTCTCTCTGTCTCTGGCAGTCTGCCATAGAGGGAGAAGATGCAACTGGTGATCGCTGTGACAGGGTGTCACAGCGGTCACCTGACCAGGGACCGCTCTGAAGCTCGGTGATACAGCTATCTTTAGACAGCTGTATCATGGAGCTCCTTACCGTTGGCACTCATGTGATCGCTGTGACAGGCTGTAACAGCGATCACATAGCTGAGCTCCTTATCGTCGGCGCGCAAGTGCTGCTGGGAGGAGCAATGTGACACTGTCACAGCGAACACATGACCGGAGACCACACTGAGTGGTCTCTGGGTGAAAGCTCCGTGATATCAGCTGTATCACAGAGCTCCTCACAGTCGGCGTATAAGCGCTTCTGTTAGGAGCAATGTGATCGTTGTGACAGGTTGTCACAACGATCACATGACCGGAGACCATGCTGAGTGGTTTCCGGTTAAAGTTCCATGATACAGCTGTCTAGAGAAAAATGTATCACGCAGCTAAATGCCGCCGGGGAGCGGCAAACCTGCTAACTCTAAATGACGTTCTGGAATGGCCCTGCAGAGTAAATTGCGGGCCGCCCGGACGTTTATAGTCTATGGGCGGTCCGCAAGTGGTTAAGAAGTGAAGTTAGACCTTTTAGTCTAGTGCCAATATCATTAACCGGTTCAGGACCATTCCCCGTTAGCAATTTTTAGAATGCCTTAGTTTAACGGTTATAAAATTTTTATTTTTTGGGCTAGAATAGAGATTTTTGAGATATTTTTTGTGTTCAGCCTTCTTTTCTAAATATTTTAGACGAAGGCTCGAGGGCCGAAACGCGCGTCGTGGTTGATGCCAGACAGTACCGATTGTGACATGGGTAAGACGTCCTGCTTTATCTTAGAGTCCTTCATTCATTTGGTGTGTTGCTGCTTTTATGCATGCATACACCCATTGATGTCCATATACATATGAGTATGACTGTTGTTGCACTTTACTCCTGCATCTGATTGTGACTAATACTTACCGCTTGGTGTGGTTTTCACCCATATACTGGATGCAGGACTGTGTGCACACTTTTTCTATACTCACATTTATTTATTTATTTACTCATGTAATAGGAACTGTCAATTTTCCCATTGTCACTTTGTTATTTAATGTATTACAACTTTAACATTGCATATTCTACTGTCCGGTACCCTTTCATACTGTGGCTATCATCTTTAACTTTTAAATGTTTTTTGTTATTTGTTCTAATAAAACTTACTATTTTTAATCTAACCTTGGTGTGTCGGACTCCGTTTTTAGGTTTATAAATCATTCAGTGTGTATCCCCACCGATACCATCATGTTTATTTAGGGCTTGTAAGTCCCGCCTCCCGCTTCTTTTCTCTGTCCCTTTAAACATCTCATATGTATACAACAGATATTTATCTTATCAACGTTTAAACCTTTTGGGATTTGGGTTTGGCTGGCGCTGCCCTTTTGGTGCTCTCCACATAGGTATAGTATTTTTATACACATAATGTTTGAGCTTTTTATAATATTTAGGCTTATAGTTTAAAAAAAAATATAAAAAAATATGCTTTCTTACATTTAAGCTATTTTTTCTGGTAATAATATAGTGTTACCTTAAAATAGAATTTTTATTTGACATCATCATTGTCTAACGTAAATTTTGATATATTACATGTCTATTTTAGGGTAATTCTGTTACGGCTAGCGTTACGATAATAATTTGCACAGTGGCGTTTTGGTAGGGTTTTTTTTGTGTCATTTGAATTTCTTTTTGTATGTTTAATTACTTTTGTTTTTTTATTATTATGGCCTGTCCCTCAAATTTCATAAAAGACCTTTTGGGGACTTCTTTACTTCCTTTTTTTTTTACACTATGCTTTTCCACTGAGACTGTGCTGGGTCCAGTTAGACCAAGCAGAAGCCTCCTACTACTGGCATCCTGGCGATCATGTGACCAGCAACATGATCACCGGGACCAATAGCTTCTGCTGCCTCTATTCCAGTGGCCTAGCTATAGGGGTCGCGGCAGTCGCAATTGCGACCGGGCCCCGAAGCCAGTGGGGCCCGCGGCCGCCCGCACCACTTTCATAAAAAGTTACTATAGTAACTCGGGCCGCGGGCCCCTGTTACTATAGTAACTGACAGTACTTACCTTCTTGGTTCCCGAGTGCAGCGGAGGTCCAGATGTCACAGTGCTGTGTGCAGCGCATGACGTCACAAGGCTATGCTCCGCCATAACATCGTGATCCTGGATAGATTCAGGACAGAACTTCCACCGCGGCTGAAGAGGAGGGTAAGATTAATATCCCTGTCTGCTGAAGCTGATTGGGGGGGTCCGTTTCCAGGGATCCGGCCAATCAGCTGTTTTGAAGGGGCCGCAGCACTCGTACGAGAGCTGCTTCCACTTCATTCCGGTCACTTCATTCTGGTCACTTGCTCACACTGTGAATCCGTGTCGGCGATTCAAAGTGTGAGCATGTAAGTGAAATGAAGGGGAAGTAGCTGTCGTACGAGTGATGCGGTCCCTTCAAAACAGCTGATCGGACTCCGACACATCAGCTATTGATGGCCTTTCCTGAGGATAGGCCATCAATGTTTAGAGACTGGACAACCCCTTTAAGCCTACGATGTAGCAGGCTTAGAGGGCCCATGAGACAGGATAACAAATTGTGTGATGCTGTCTGCTGGGCCCTGTATCTAAGCCAATCACATGGTAGGCTTAGATACATGGCCCATGTGTGATCCTGTCTGATGGGCCCTGTATTTAAGCTTACCACATGGTAGGTTTAGATACAGGGCCCCAGCACACAGTAATCTTATACTGTATAAGATTACTGTCTGCTGGACCCTGTATCTAAGCCTACCTTGTGGTAGGCTTAGATACAGGGTCCCACAGACAGTATCACACATGGGCCCTGTATCTAAGCCTAACACATGTGTTACTAATCGTTTTTTGTGTGTTTTCTTACAGGTTCGGTCGTTGGACTACGTTGGATTCCAGGACTACTTCGATGATGGATTTTTTTATTATCAATAAAATGGTTAATGAGGGTTGTGTGTTTTTTTTTTATTTCAATAAAATATTTTTTCTATGTCTTTGTGTTTTTTTTAAACTATATTACTACCGCCTTAGTAATGGCCGCCGGCTTATTGACAGCATCCATTGCTAAGGCGGGGCTTAGTGTTAGACGGTACAGTGGCTAACACTAACCTCCTTTATTACCCCGGTACCCACCGCCACCAGGGGTGCTGGGAAGATCCGGGTACGATACAGTACTTGACCATCTGTAGTGACGGTTGGGCAATGGGCCGGCCCCAGGCTGGTATTATCAGGCTGTGAAAGGCCTGAAACTGTGGCCCTTCCCACCCTGGTAATGCTAGGCTGCTGCTGCTTTATTGTAGCTGGCTGATTATAAAAAATTGGGGGGACCCCACGTCATTTAAAAAAAATAAAATAAAAAATAATTGGAAAGAACGATGTGGGGTCCCCCCCCCATTTTCATAACCAGCCAGATACAACACAGCAGCAGCAGGCAGCATTACCAGGGCGGGAATTGGCCGATCCCAGCCTAATAATACCAGCCTGAGGCTGCCCCGGTGCCTGACCGTCAATAACAGATGTTCGGGTACTTGTTCGTACCTGGCTCTTCCCAGTACCCCTGGGGGCGGTGGGTCCCAGGGTAATAATGGGGGTTAGTGTTAGCCTCTGCACCTGCTAACATTAAGCCTCGCCTTAGCAATGGAGGTTGTCAATCAGCCAGCGGCCATTACTAAGGCGGCAATAATAACGTTTAAAAAAATACAAGCACATAGAAAAAATATTTTATTGAAAAAAAAAAACACAGCCCCAAGTAACCATTTTATTGAGAATAAAAAAACACTGTCATTGAAGTAGTCCTCAAATCCGAAGTAGTCCAACAACCGAACTTGTAAAAAACACAAACACACACAAATAATTAGTAACACATAAAGAAGCAAAACAATTATTATTCCTACCTTTCCTGGGTCCAGCACTGGAGCCGCAATGTCAGCGAGCTGGGCCCTATATTTAATCCGATCATGTGTGATACTGTCTGCTGAGCCACTGTATCTAATCCCATCATGTGTGATACTGTCTGCTGAGCTACTGTATCTAATCCCATCATGTGTGATACTGTCTGCTGAGCTGTGTATCTAATCCGATCATGTGTGATACTGTCTGCTGGGCCCTATCTCTAATCCCATCATGTGAAATACTGACTGCTGAGCCACTGTATCTAATCCTATAATGTGTGATACTGTTTGCTGAGCTGTGTATCTAATCCCATCATGTGTGATACTGTCTGCTGGGCCCTATCTCTAATCCTATCATGTGTAATACTGACTGCTGAGCCACTGTATCTAATCCTTTAATGTTTGATACTGTCTGCTGAGCTGTGTATCTAATCCCATCATGTGTGAAACTGTCTTCTGGACCTTATATCTAATCCTATCATGTGTGATACTGTCTGCTGAGCCACTGTATCTAATTCTATCATGTGTGATACTGTCTGCTGGGCCACTGTATCTAATCCTATCATGTGTGATACTCTCTGCTGAGCCAATATATCTAATCCTATCCATAGTTTATAGGGTCGGAGTGCTATAGATATGCTATGCTGTCTCCTATACACACACACACACACACATCTGCGGAACGTCGGCCATGAGAAGTTTGCGGGGGGGGGGGGGTGCCAATAAGAACTTTTGCATCGGGGCCCATGGGCCTTCGGCTACGCCCCTGCTCTATTCTATCCTCAGCGCTCATTGAGCACTGTGTATGTGAGAACAGAGAAGACATAAGCTGTGAAACCAACTTTTGTCTTCCCTTCAGAGTGCCTAGCAGTCTTCCACAGCCAGGCACCCGACATTCAGCTTAAACCCGTGCCATTTATGCACAGTGGACGTTTCTCAACTGGTTAAATACAATTTTTAAATTGCAGCTGTAATTTCTCATTACCAAACAGCGTGTTTTGCTATCCCACTGTATAAAAATCAAGCTGTACATTTCTCAGCAGTATTATTGATATATGTTCTAATAAATTAAAGATGAGACACTGAATCCGTTTTCTATCAATTCTGTTCTTGAACCAAGCAGCAGTTCTGCATAATTTTAAAGGACAATTTATAATTAGGAAAAATCTGAAAATTATTCTGAATCTGGGTATTATGCAAATGTAAATCTAGAATATTTTAGTTATGCAGGAAATTAATGTTCATTCTATAAGGATATTTACTAAGCACTAACCTCTTCCAACCTTTAAATTTGTATGAACTAACACAGATAAAAGTAATCCTCTAGAAAACATGGTCTGATCTATTTTCAGCAGCACAAACTTCTCACCTGTCCTGATAATTTACTAGAATGTATCAGTGTAGGTAATCAGACTGGAGTCGGGATTGCCTAGACTGTAAATATTATAGGAAATTGTAAATTGTGTGTATTAAATCTGTACCAGGATATAAGCAAGAATTTTTTTAATTCACTAACAGAAAACAGCGATCTTGGAAATGAAGATAAATTGAAATGCAAAGTGAATCCTAAATCGTGGGTCATTTGGCTTGACTTCTGCCTAGCTTTTTTTCTGTTTTCTTTTTACAAAATACTTTTTTTATTAAACAGAATAAACATATAAATCTGTTAACATGTAGTACATCGTATACTGTACATTAAGGTAAATTATCAATAGTGCCAGAGCGATAACACTTAGTATCAAAATACAATAAATCATCCAAACACTTATCATATCCACGGTTACACTATTGGGATTAAGGTAGGTTTAGATATTTATCAAAGTTTGTTTAATGAACTACTTTATGTATTTCCAAAAATAAGTTTTGTTTTTATGGTTTGTTTGAAGTGAATTAGAAATGTCTGTATCCGTTTTAATTTGAGAAAGTTTTGAAAGTGATAAAATAGTAAGAGTACAAGTGCAGGGCCAACAAGATTGTTAATGTTTGACCAGAGGCGTAGCTAGGTTCTCCAGCACCCGGGGCAAAGATTCAGTTTGGCGTCCCCCCCACCGCAACCTCTTTCCCGACATCTCATTCCCCTTCGCCATGTTTGTTTTCTCTACCAATCGACATGCCATTTCCTTTCCACATTTCTTTTTATGTAACTCGAGCATAAAAACATTTGTACATTTTACAAGCAATATAGTTCTATACACACCACCAGAATAGTGCTCAGTACATAAATACAACACCAGAACCAAGCTCAGTACATATATACAGCACTAGAACAAATACAGCTCAATTTAGTGCAACGCCTGACATATAGATTCACACTAAATTGTTTCCAGCTCCCAGCATGGGCCAAACAATGGTAAGGATATGCTGGGAGTTGCTGTTTCACAAAAAAATAAATCATATCATAATCATACCACCCATCATCTCGCTACAGTGCTGATTAGAGGCAGAATGAACATTTACATTAAGTGACTCACCGGTGACGTCTCAGATTCTAGATATTTTTCTCCATCCGGTCCAGACCTCTATGATGACTTCTCCCGGTCACAGCTCACTTATGCAGTTTGCCGCTCAGATGTCTTCAGCTTCTCCCTTTTCCAAAATTTCTACACCTATAAACAAAGATAAAATTCTCATTATACCACATACTACGCCCCTAAATATAATAGCGCCATACACTGCACCTCTAATTATAATAGCACCATACACTGTGTCCCACACACACACGCTGTGCCCACTGTAGATAGTGTCTGCCATAGAGCTCCCTGTAGATAGTGCCCCCCATAGAGCCCCCTGTAGATAGTGCCCCCATATAGCCCACCCCTGTATAGGGTCCCACATATAGCTCCCCCTATAGTGCTCTACAGATAGCCCACCCCTTTATACAGCCCCCCTGTAGATATAGCCCACCCCTGTATATAGTGCTTCACAGATAGCCCCCCTGTAGATATAGCCCACCCCTGTATATAGTGCTCCACAGATAGCCCACCCCATTATATAGCCCCCATGTAGATATAGCCCATCCCTGTATATAGCCCCCCTGTAGATATAGCCTACCCCTGTATATAGTGCTCCACAGATAGCCCACTCCTGTATATAGCTCCCCTGTAGGTATAGCCCACCCCTTTATATAGTGCACCACAGATAGCCCACCGCTGTATATAGCCCCCCTGTAGATGTAGCCCACCCCTGTATATAGTGCTCCACAGATAGCCCACCCCTGTATATAGCCCCCCTGTAGATGTAGCCCACCCCTGTATATAGTGCTCCACAGATAGCCCACCCCGTATATAGCTCCCCTGTAGATATAGCCCACCCCTGTATATAGTGCTCCACATATAGCCCACCCAGTATATAGCCCCCCTGTAGATAGAGCCCCACCATAGTAAAAGCACCCCTAGTAGATAAAGCCCCCCGTAGATAAAGCCCCCTGTAGATAAAGCCACCCCCATAGATAATGCCATATACTTTTTTATTAAGATAAAGTAACAAACTATTCAAACTCACCTTAATCCCGTTCCCACGCCGTCCGGCAGCAATGGAGACCTGCTCTCTTCTGCGCAGGTCTCCTGGGATCGAACGCTTCCCTGTCAATCAGCGCCTTTCAACGACGCAAGCAGCGCAAAGTATTGCGCCGCTTGTCTCGTAGAAAGGCGCTGAATGGCTGACAGTGGCGGATTAAGTAGACCATAGGCCCTGGGCTGTTCCACAAACTTGGGCCCCCCCTTCCCCACCACTGCTCTGCCATGTCTATAGTGAACACCACCTTTTAGTTTGATCATTGACAAATGGGTGTTACGATTCCCCTTCTCAAAGGGCTGTGTCCCTACATACTGACAGTCTCCAACCATCACTGACAGTATCACACTGTGTAGGGACACATCCTCCTGACAATGTGAATGGTAACACGCATTTGTCTATTAGCTCTGGGTACACAGAGATATGTAGAATACAAGGATTTCCTACAACAGACATGTCAGGAAAAGAGATCCCCTTTAGATCCAGTGACGTCTTCTCTGATGGGAGACGTTTTCTTTTCTTCTCCGTCTGACGCAGACCGTTATGGCGACTTCTCCTGATGAGACATCTTTGCCCATCACTTCTGCAGCCATTTCCAGCCCCTATAGAAACACACAAATTTAGACACCAAGGCCCAGGACCACACATTAAAGGGGTGGTGCAGGCACAGACCGTTTTTTATACTGATGACCTATTGATGTGCCTGGACAACCCCTTTTACTCAGACTAATAAATTTGGACCACAGACTAGATCATAGAATACATACAGACCCGAGACATTCTAAACTATTGCAGTCCCCAGACCAGACCCCCCCCTAAACAAATACAGACCCCAGAACAAGCACCCTGAATAAATACAGACCTCAGACCGGACCCCTAAATACAGACCACAGACCTAACCCCCTACACTAATAATTACCCCAGACCAGACTCCCTTAATACAGATCTCAGATCAGACCCCCTAAACTAATACAGACCCCTAAATAAAGACCCCAAAACTAATACAGACCCCTAAATACAGACCCCATAAACTAATACAGACCCCAGACCACACCCCCAAATACAGACCCCCAGACCAGACCCCCTAAATACAGACACCAGACCTCAAACTAAAACAGACCCCCTTAATACAGACCCCAGACCAGACCCCCTATTCTAATAGAGACCCCAGACCAGACCCCTAAATACAGACCCCTAACTTAATACAGAACCTAGAACACGCCCCCTTAATATACCCTATAAACTAATACAGACCCCAGTTCAGACCCCCTAAATACAGACCCCTAAATAAAGACCCCTAAACTAATACAGACCCCAGACCTCAAACTAAAACAGACGCCCTAAATACTGACCCCAGACCTCAAACTAAAACAGACCCCTAAATACCGACCCGAGACTACAAACTAACACAGACCCCTAATATACAGACCCTAAACCCCTTAAACTGATACAGACCGCAGACCAGACCCCCTATATACAGACCCCTTAAACTAATAGACACCAAACCTCCTAAATACAGTCCCCAAACCAGGCTCCCTAAATACAGACCCCACACCAGACCCCCTAAATACAGTCCCCCTAAATACAGACCCATTAAACAAATCAATCCCCTTATACTTACATAATCAGTTCTCTCTGTGGAGTCTTGCTGCTGCTGCTGCTCGAAGTCCTGCGGTCATGTGACCAGCAGGTCTCTAAGCAATAGTAAGAACTTCAGAGATAAGGTCATGTGACCTTATGTCTAAATATCCTTTTGCAGGACATACACAATGCAGTTTCGTCACGTTTTTTTGCCACGATTCATGGTAAAATCGCGACAAAGCTACAATGTACTTTGGGCGGCCATGATAATATGATAATCCGCCATTGATGGCCGGGCATGGAACGTACCCGGCCATTCATTGGTTCTAATTGTACCTGTGTCCTATAGACGCAGGTACAATTATAGTGCAGGAGGGGGTGGCGCTGGCGCCCCCCTCTAAGTTGCACCCGGGGCACATGCCCCCCCCTGCCCCCCCCTAACTACGCCCCTGGTTTGACAGTGACTACAACAAGCATTTGTTATTATCCTGAACCAGATATGAAAGAGGTTATCAGTTCCTATTTTTTCATATTGAGAGCGAATTCAAATTATGCATTACCTATATATTTGGGAATTAGTAGTGGCATCTTTTTTGTGAAGTAATTCCTCGGAAAAGTTGCTTAAAATTGCTTTAACCCCTTACCAACATGCGCCGTATATATATATGGAGTTGTCAGTAAGTGGATCCCGCAAAGCACAGTACCATTACGTCGCAGTCAGCTTCTGAGCCCGCGCCCTCACCGTTGGGTGTCAGCTGAATCTTACAGCTGACACACTGCAGTAATGGCCAGAGTCAGAGCCCGATTCGGGTGATTAACCCCTTAGATGCTATGGTCAATAGCAACTGTGGCATCTAAGTGGTTTGTAACCCATCGAGGGTGCCGATTGTCATGCAACCAGAGGCCTAACAATGGCCTTTTGGTCTGCCAAGTATGGAAGCCTATTAGATCCTGACAGTGTAAAACAGACAGTGCTAATACATTGCATTACATAGGTAGTGCAATGTATTAGAATAGCGATCAGGGGTTCAGGCTTTCAAGTCCTCTAATGGGACAAAAATAAAAAGTTTAAAAAAAGTTAATGAAAATGTATAAAAATAAAAAATAAAAGAGTTCATAAACAAAAAAGTTCTGAAAAAAACAAAACAAAAAAAACGATACATAAATGGTATAGCCGCATCGTAATTACCCAAATTATACAAAGATAATGTAATTTATCCCACCTGGTGGACATCGTAAGAAAAAAAATATGGAAAACAACGGAATTGCTTTTTGTGGTCACATCTCTTCCCAAGAAATGTTACAAAAAGTGATCTAAAAATCACATTTACCCCAAAATGGTACCAATAAAAAGTGCCGCCAGTTCCGCAAAAAACAAGCTCTCACATAGCTTTGTCGATGCAGACAATATAGTTATGGTTCTTTGAATATGGTGACAGAGAAAACAAATGATTTTTTTTTTTTTTTTAAAAAAGTGATTTTATTGTGCAAAAATTTTAATAAATAAAAAAGTCTCTAAATTTGGTATCAATGTAATTATATCGACCTGCATAATAAAGTTAACATGTAATTTATGGTGCACATTGAATGTCGAAAACAATAAAAAATCCAGAATTGCTGTTTTTTGGTCTTCTTTTCTTCTAAAAAAATAAATAAAAAGTGATCAAAAAGTCTCATGTGTCCCAAAATGGTACCAAAAAAAATATACAACTTGTTCCGCAAAAAACAAGCCCTCACACAGCTCCATCGAAAAATAACAGTAAGGGCTCTAGTAAAGCGCGGATGAAAAAACATCCTGATGTGCAGGCCAGTGTGAAACAATATTTCCTATTGTAACACATACAAAAATATAAATTTGGCAAAACCGTAATTGTACTGACCTGCCGAATAAAGTTAATATGTAACATGCCCAATGAACATCGTAAAAAAAAACAACTTAAAAAACAATGCCAGAATTGCTGTTTTTCAGTCACTTTTCCTCCCCAAAAATGTAATTTTTCTGAAAAGTCATCTGCAAAGTTAGGTACGCTTTGAGATATTTTGTCTTGGATTGAAACCCATAATTTGTTAGGAGCTTGTCTAAGGCTGGGTTCACACGACCTATTTTCAGGCGTAAACGAGGCGTATTATGCCTCGATTTACGCCTGAAAATACGGCTCCAATACGTCGGCAAACATCTGCCCATTCATTTGAATGGGTTTCCCGACGTACTGTGCCAACGACCTGTAATTTACGCGTCGTCGTTTGACAGCTGTCAAAAGACGACACGTAAAATTACAGCCTCGTCAAAAGAAGTGCAGGACACTTCTTTGGACGTTTTTGGAGATGTTTTCTCATAGACTCCAATGAAAACAGCTCCAAAAACGGACGTAAAAAACGCCGTGAAAACGGCGCGAAAAACGCATCGAAAAATGCGAGTTGCTCAAAAAACGTCTGAAAATCAGAGGCTGTTTTCCCTTGAAAACAGCTCTGTATTTTCAGACGTTTTTGGTCACTACGTGTGCACATACCCTTAGCCAGATAATAACTCTTGTGACGTGAACTGTTTGGTAGTATGGTAGAGGGTCTGGTAGTTCTGTGTCTCCAATGATATCAAGTCTTGTTAAGGTAAGATAAGCTATTCTAGGTCTCATTGAGTGGCAAATGAATTTCGTAATTAATCTCATTAAAGATGTGAATAAGGTATTAGAATTGGAGATAGGTAATAATTGTAGAAGGTGTAACAGTAGGGGCATTATAAAGCATTTAACTAAACGTTAGCGTCCTATTCACAAAATAAAGGGAATTAACCATGAGGATATAGTGTTGGAAATTGGAGAGAATTAATGGGTAATTGTAGTCATATATTAAGAATATGTTGGATCGGATCTATATTGGTAGGTAGCATATGCAATTTCCTGAACAACCAAATGGGGAGACTCCAGCTAGCCTTAAGGCTTCTTCTAAGAGAGAAATTCAGCACTAGGGATTTACTGATATTTATTTTGAAGTTGTAGAGATATCCGAAGGATTTTAATAAAGTTTATATGTAGAATAGCACTTGTCGTATATTAGAAATAGTAACAAGTAAATAATCTGCAAATGCAGCAATTTTACGCGCTGTTCCTGCACAGATGACCTGTATTGGTATTATAGTTAAATTTTATATAGGAGTGTTTTAGTGGCGAGAATGAAAAAATGTGAAGATAATGGGCATCCTTGATTTGTGCCGTTGGTTAAAGAATGGTTGGGAGAAGATACTACTTACTGCTACTTTGGCTGATAATTGTTTGCACATTTTGAATATTAACGAGTTTACACAAGAAATTATATTTTATGGCATGTACAAATGCATAAAGTAATTGGTTAAGATTGTTAAGGTAAATATAACTTTTTTTTTTTTGTTATTTAGGTGTTATTTAGCTGCAGGTACTTGTAAAAAAAATTGTTGTTGAAAAACCCCAGCAATAGCTCAAACAATATACTGAGCAAAAATAAACTATTTTACAATAAATCATGCTACATATATATAACCACAAATATAAACACATACATACATAAACATAGATGTACATACATAAACACACATACATACATATATATAAAGCGGATATAAAAAGTTTACGCAACCCTTTTAAAATGCCAGGTTTTTGTCATGTTACAAAATCAGTCCAAGAGGAATTATTCCAGACATTTTCCACCTTTAATGTCACCTATTATCTGCACAATTGTATTGAGAAAACAAACTGAAATCTTTAGGGTGGAAAAAAATTATTGTAGTTTTGTTATTTTTATTTTTCCCCTCTAAATGATTTCAGTTTGTTTTTCAATGGAATTGTACAGATTATGGGTCACATTAGAAATGGAAAAAGTTCTGAAATAATTCATCTTGTACTGATTTTTTGACGTGACAAAAACCTGGCACTTTAACAGGGGTGCATAGACTTGTTATATCCACTGTACATAAAACATATACAAACACATATATATATATACAGTATATATATATATATATATATATATATATACCGTATTTTTCGGACTATAAGACGCACCTGACCATAAGACGCACCCAGGTTTTATACAACAGAACATAGGAAAAAAATTATTTACTAAATAATAATTTATTCTGTTTCACCACATTCTGAACGCCAACATTTTTTTTATATTTTTTTCATCGTTTGAACGGTGTGAGAGCTTATTTTTTTGCGGGACGAGCTGTAGTTTTATTGGCACCATTTTTTGGTACATACGATTTTTTTATCCCTTTTTTTTTATTTCATATTTTAAGCGCTAAGGTGACCAAAAAACTGTTTTGATGTTTTACATTTTTAAACTCACCGTGCGAGTTAAATAATGGTATATTGTAATAGATCGGACTTTTACGGACGCAGTGATACCACTTTTTTTTTTTTTTTTTAAATTGTGCTTGGGTAAAAATGGGAAAAAGTTTTTTTTTTTGAACTTTTAATATTTATTTTTTCTACACTCCTGAAAATGTATCTAACATTTTATTTTTTTTACACATTTTATTAGTTCTCCTAGGGGGCTTAAACCAGCGGCCACTTGGTTACATGTGGAGTTACTGAAACAGCGTAACTACACTGTTTCCTTAACTCCCATAGTAGTGAATGGCGATCTACGCTGTTTCCGTAACTACTGTTTAGTTCTATGGGAGAAACAGCGCAGCTCAGCGAGTTACGCTGTTTCAGTAACTCCACATGTAATCAAGTGGCCGGTAGAGCACAGAAAGCTACAACGAAGTTTAGGGGGCCCCGTTCTAGAGATAGGTGCGGGTCCCAGAGATGGGACCTGCATCTATCTGACATTTATGACATATCTTGTGGATATTCATAGACAAAACCCCTATAAATGCTGCGGTCGCTATTGACCACGGAATTTAACTAGTTAAAGGGGTTTGCCATAAAACACATTTATCCCCTATCCACAGGATAAGGGCGACATGTGAGAACGGAGGGGGTCCGACCGCTGGGACCCCCAGCAATAAAGAGAACAGGGGACCGAAAGTTACCAAGAGCACTACATGAGAAGCCTGAACTTCCAGGTTCTGTGTCCGGCTTATCTGTTCCGCAGCTCCATAGAGATCAATGGAGAGCCGCTCGCGCATGCGCAGAAGAATCCCATTGATCTCTATTAAGCTGCCGGACACAGAACGCGGAAGTCACAGCTTCTCATGCAGCTCTCTTGGTAACTTTCGGTCCGCGTTCTCCTTATCGATCACACATGTATTCCCTATCCTGTGGATAGGGGATACATGTGTTTTATGGCACAAGACCTTCAAACTGCCAGGAACAGCAAATTTCTGCAGCCCTCCCTTATAAATAGTGCCCCCTGTAGAATGTGCCATACAGCCCCCCTGTAGACAGTGCTATATAGCCCCGCTATAGAACCAACCTCAGTACATAAATACAGCACCAAAACCAACCTCAGTATATAAATACATCCCCAGAACCAAGCTCAGTACATATATACACAGAACCAAAACCAATCTCATATGTATATACAGCACCAGAACAAAGATCAGTACTTACATACAGCATCAGAACCAAGATCAATACATATATACAACACCAGGACAAATACAGCTCAATTTAGTGCAACCCCTTCTGTATTGGTTTGTACAGCGTAAAACTGCAGCTCCCAGCATGGCCCGAACAATGGTGAGGATATGCTGGGAGTTGCTGTTTCACAAAAAATAAATCATATCATAATCATCTCGATGCAGATCACACAGTGACTACATTACTGAGTAGAGGCAGAATAAACATTTACATTAAGTGACTCACCAGTGACGTCTCAGATTCTAGTTCTTTTCTTCTCCCTCAGGTCCAGAACTCTATGATGGATTTCTACCGGCCATGACCCATTTCCGCAGTTTTCCGCTCAGATGTCTTCAGCTTCTCACTTTTAAAACATTTCTGCACCGATAAACAAAGTTAAAATTCTCAACACCTCTTGCACCCCTAACTATAATAGCGCCATACACTGTGTCCTTGATTATAATAGTACCATACACTGTCACACACACACACACACACACACACACACACACACACACACACACACCGTGCCCCTGTAGATAGTGCCCTCATAGCCACCGTGCTGCCCTACATATCTTACATATAGCTTCCCCTATAGGTAGTGCTCCATGTATAGCCCACCTCTGTAGACAGTGCCCTACATATAGCCACCCTGTTGCTGGTACCCCACAGGTAACCCACCCCTGTATATAGTGTCCCACGTATAGCCCACCCCTATAGACAGTGCCCTAAAAAAAATAGCTCCCCTATAGATGTGATCTACATATAGCCCACCCCTGTATAGTGTCTCACATATAGCTCCCCCTGTATATAGTGCCCCACATATAGACCACCCTGTAGATAGTGTCCCACATATAGACCCCCCTGTAGATAGTCACCAACATATAGACCCCCCCTGTATATAGTGGTCTACATCCCCACATATAGACCCCCCTGTAGGTAGTGGCCCACATATAGACCCCCTGTATATAGTGGCCCACATCCCCACATATAGACTCCCACTGTAGCTAGTGCCCCATATCCCCACATATAGACCCCCCTTTATATAGTGGCCCACATATAGACGACCCCCCTGTAGATAGAGCCCCCACTATAAATAATGCCATTAACAGTTTTATGAGGAAAAAAAAACTTGACATACTCACATGATCCCGTTCCAATGCTGTTCGCTGGTGATGCAGATCTCTTCTGAGCGGGTCTGCAGGAGCTGAACGAGCGTCATCCAATGATGCTGATTGGCTGGGCAGAATGAATTGCCCCGTCAATCCGCACCTTTCAAGCGTGGAAGCGGCGCGATGACGTCATCGCGCCGCTAGCCAATCGTTGTCATTGTAAGGCGCTGGATGGTCAGGCACGGAACATGCCCAGCCATTCAGCGCTAGTGCATGTATTTGGCTGTCGCTAGCACCGGGCCCCCTCCGGTGCTAGCGACGCCTACGGGTATGAGAGGTCCTGTGTCGCCTGGCACATACTTGTTGGAGGCTCGGCGGCGCGGGCCCCATAGTAGCGGCGCTACTGCTGTAGCAGCCATAATGGCTGCTAGCGGCACCACCGGGCATATGGGGGGGGGCGTGTTGGCTGGCGGCACGGGGCCCCTCAAGCCCCGAGCCCCGTAGCAGCCGCTGCGGCTGCTACCGTGGTAGTTACGCCACTGGAGGTAATAACTTCGGAATGCTTTTACCTATTCAAGCGAGACTGATTTCTCGTTACACATTGGACTTATGTTACTGTTAAAATTTGCTCGGTCCATTTAGTAATTAATTGTGAAAAACATCTACATTTTGTGAAAAATTGCAAAAATTTGCATTTTTCTAAATTGAAATTTATCTGTTTGTAAGTTAGGCAGTTATACCACCCAAAATTGTTGATAATTAACATCCCCCTTATGTCTACTTTAGATTGGCATCATTTTTTGAACATTCTCTTATTTTTCTAGGACGTTACAAGGCTTAGAACTTTAGCAGCAATTTCTCACATTTTCAAGACAATTTCAAAAGGCTATTTTTTCAGGGACCAGTTCAGTTGTGAAGTGGCTTTTAGGGCCTTATAGATTAGAAACCCCAATAAGTCACCCCATTTTAAAACATTCACCCCTCAAAGTATTCAAAACAGCATTTAGAAAGTTTCTTAACCCTTTAGACGTTTCACAGGAATTAAACCAAAGTAGAGGTGAAATTTACAAATTGCATTTTTTTTTTTTATCAGAAATTAATTTTTAATAAAAATTTTTTGTAACACAAGTGTTTACCAGAGAAACGCAACTCCATATTTATTGCCCAGATTCTGCAGTTTTAGGAAATATCCCACATGTGGCCCTAGCGTGCTAATGGACTGAAGCACAGGCCTCAGAAGCAAAAGAGTACCTAGTGGATTTTAGGCCTCCATGAATATATTTTAGCCACCATGTCAGGTTTGAAAGGCTCCTGCAGTGCTAAAACAGTGGAAATCCCCCCAAAAGTGACCCCATTTGGGAAACTACACCTCTCAAGGAAATTATCTAGGGGTAAAGTGAACATTTTGACACTACAGGTTTATTGCAGAAATTATTGGAAGTAGGCAGTGAAAATGAAAATCTACATTCTTTCAAAGCAAAAGTAGGTTTAGCAAATTGATTTCTCATTTCCACTAGGACTAAAGGAGAAAAAAACATTGCAACAATTGTAAAGCAATTTCTCCCAAGTCAAACAATACCCCACATGTGGTCATAAACGGCTGTTTGGACACACGGCAGGGCTTAGAAGGGAAAGAGCGCCATTTGGCTTTTGGAGCTCAAGGTCATGTTGCATTTGCGTGTTTGCGGAGGTCATGTTGCATTTGCAAAGCCCCTGAGGGACCAAAACAGTGAAAACGCCCAAAAAGTGACTACATTTAGGAAACTACACCCGTTGAGGAATTCATCTAGGGGTGTAGTGAGCATTTTGACCCCACAGGTGTTTCATAGATTTTATTAGAATTGGGCAGTGAAAATAAAAACAATCCTTTTTCTTCAATAAGATGTAGCTCAAAATTTCTCAATAAATAAAGGAACAAAAAAGAACGCAAACATCTGTAAAGCAACTTCTCTGGAGTACGGAAATACCCCATATGTGGTCATAAACAGCTGTTTGGGCACACGGCAGGGCTCAGAAGGGAAGGCGCACCATTTGGCTTTAGGAGCACAGATTTTGCTGGATTGGTTTCTTGACACTATGTCACTTTTGCAAAGCCCCTAAGGTATCAGTACAGTGGAAACTGCCCAAAAGGGACTCCATACTACGACCCTTGAGGAATTAATCTAGGGGTGTAGTGAGCATTATCACCCACAGGTGTTCCATAAATGTTATTTGAATTGGGCAGTGAAAATAAACATTTTTTTTTCCAATAAGACGTAGCTTTAGCGCAACATTTTTCAGTTTCTCAAAAAATAAAGGAGAAAAATCACCCCAACGTTTGTAAAGCAATTTCTCCCGAATACAGAAATACCCCATATGTGGTCATAAACTGCTTTTGAGGCACACTGCAGGGCTCAGAAGGGAAGGAGCACCATTTCACTTTTGGAGTGCAGATTTTGCTGGATTGGTTTCTGGTCGCTATGTAGCATTTGCAAAGCCCCTGTGGAAACCCGCCTGAGGTGACCCCATTTTGGAAACAACACCCCTCAAGGTATTCACCTAGGGGTGTAGTGAGCATGTTAACCCCGCAGGTGTTTTGCAGAAATTAGTGTGCACTCGATGTTGCAGGGTGACATTTTTTTTTTTTTCCCCATAGATATGCCAAAATGTGGTGCCCAGCTTGTGCCAACATAACAAGACAGCTCTCTAATTATTATGCTGTGTTTCCTGGTTTTAGAAACACCCTACATGGGGCACTAATCTTTTGCCTGGACATTCGACATGGCTCAGGAGTGAAAGAGTACCATGCGAAATTGAGGCCTAATTTGCCGACTTACAAAGTATTGGTTCACAATTGCAGAGGTTCTGATATGAAATAATAAACTAAACACCTGAGAAGTGATCCCATTTTGGAAACTACACCCCTCGATGCATTTATTAAGGGGTGTAGTGAGAATTTTCACCCCGCAGGTCTATTCCATAATTGAATGCGCTGCGGATGATGCAAAGTAAAAACTTCAATTTTTCACCAGATATGCCAATTCAGTGGCAAATATGTCATGCCCAGCTTATGCCACTGGAGACACACACCTCAAAAAATGTTAAAAGGGTTCTCGCGGGTTTTTCGGTGCCATATTTATAGAAGAAAACTGCTGTTTGGGCATGCTGTAGGGTTCAGAATGGAGGGAGCGCCATTTGGCTTTTGAAGTTGGGATTTTTCTTGGTAGTAGTTTTGTTTTTGGAGTTTTACTGGTATTCCAGTTTATGATGTGGGGGCACATATAAGCTGTGCGGAGTACATCAGGGGCGTAGTCAGGTGGTATAATAATGAGGTAAACAATAAAATAATCCATAGATGTGTGTTACACTGTGACACAATCCTTTCTGCACAGGCCAGTGTCACACTGATAAATGGTGTAGTTTCTTATCCCCCTTTTGGTCCACATTCCGCACTTTTGCAGTTTGGGGAATTTTGCTGGGAAAGTGTTGTTCTGGTATAATACGGGCACCCTCACTTCCAGCAGATATGTTTGGCCCTCCCGTTCCCGGCTCCCTAATTTTAGGGCCCAGATAAATCGCATCTTTAAACAGAAGAAATGTTCCCCTCGGACCTGCACAACTGCATATTTTTATTTCTTGGCTTATTGGAGCCTTAACTAATTTTATGAGGGATATTTTTTGCGGGATGAGCTGTAGTTATTATTGGTACCATTTTGGGGTACATGCAACCTTTTGATCACCTTTTTGTCCTATTTTTTGGGAAGCAATGTGACCAAAAAACAGCAATTCTGTCATAGTTTTTTTTATACAGCGTTCACGATACGTTATAAGTTACATGTTAAAGGAACAGTGTCATCACAAATAATTTTTTTATATGTTAAAGATGTTAGTGCTTTATTAAAAACGTTTATATTCATTTGTGTGTTTGTGTTTTACTTTTTCTTATTTTTACACTTTTTCTTCCCTATGGGGGCTGCCATTTTTTGTTCCATTTCTGTGTGTGTCGATTAACGACACATACAGACATGGAATACGGCAGCCACAGTCCCATAGGGACTGCGAACGGCTCCCGTCCCATTGACTGCAGTGTACGGCGTCTGTGTGGGAACTGCGCATGCGCCGCTCCCACACAGTCCTATTCGAAATTGGCGCCGTCCGGCGCCATTTTCCTGTGGACCGGAAGTCGCGGCCGGACAGTAATATTACTACTTCCGGTCGCGGCTTCCGGATTTGTGCACTTGCACCAGCGGCAGCAAACGGAGCGGACGGGCCGGAGGGAGCCGCGGCGGCAGGAGCAGGTAAGAGATTCCAATGTATGTTCGTGTTTGTGTGTGTTTACTACTGTATGTAAACCTACTACACTGTGGGTTAGCTCCAAAAATGGCGACACACAGTGTAGTAGGTTACACCGTTCAAACCCCTCGTTTATCCCGGCACTAGCCAGGATAAAGGAGGGGGGGGTTGCTGAGAGCTCACTAGAGCGAGGGCTTTTAACCCAATGTTGCAATGCTGCAATTTTGGGAACAGCTCCATCTAGTGACCAAAAATGGGTAGTATTATAAATTAGAAATAATTTATAATATTTCCTGGCTCGTGCAAAAAAAAAAAAAAAAAATTTGAACAATGTTTAATCACCCACACACTAAATGTTTAATTTTTTTAAAAAAAACATGTTTTTCTGGCAACACATTCCCTTTAACTTTATTCTGCGGGTCAGTATAATTCTGGCAATACCTAATTTAGAGAGCTTTTTTATGTTTTACAACTTTTTGCACAATAAAATTACTTTTGTTAAAAGAATGTATTTTCTCTGTCGATATTCAGGAAAACAGCAGCACAGCCATAAAAATTTTTTAAGTGGGAAAGGAAAACTCCCTAAACATGAGTGCTGCTAAACATGGGTGGTACACACAGTAAAGAATCCCAGGTCCAAGGGAGACAATCCATATGCAATTGGAGAAAGGAACTGCAGCACTCAAGATAATCCAATGAAGTGTATTTGATTTATTAACCAAGCATAAAAACACTTGCAACGTTTCAACCAAATGAATTGGTCTTTATAAAGCCTGGTTACACAGATTCAGTGCACACTTTATATAGTACAAAATACATAACATAATTTCCTGTACATCATTTCATGTAAACAAAGTGCTTAATACAATAAATACATACAAAATAAAATTTGTAAATATCTCAACTTGTTCCTTATGAAAAAACCTTATTAAAAATGTGTGAATCGGCACTCAACATACCTGCACAAAGTACACTGAACTCATCTAACACTTAGGCTGGGGTCACACAACCTATTTTCAGACGTAATGGAGGCGTTTTATGCCTCGAATTACGTCTGAAAAAACGGCTCCAATACGTCGGCAAACATCTGCCCATTACTTTCAATGGGCTTTACGATGTACTGTGCCGACGACCTGTCATTTTACGCGTCGCTGTCAAAAGACGGTTCGTAAAATTACAGCCTCGTCAAAAGAAGTGCACGACACTTCTTGGGACATTTTTGGAGCCGTTTTCTCATAGACTCCAATGAAAACAGCTCCAAAAACGGCCTTAAAAAATGCTGCGAAAACGCAGCGAAAAACGCAGCGAAAAATGCGAGTTGCTCAAAAAACGTCTGAAAATCAGGGGCTGTACAGCTCCGTATTTTCAGATGTTTTTTGTTAAGCGTGTGAACATACCCTTAGGGCATGCCCACACGTGGCGGATTTCCTCCGCAACTGTCCGCATCAATGCCGCACAGAATCTGCGTTGCAGATTCTGCGGCGGATCTGCCCAAAATGTGCAGTAAATTGATGCGGACTAGCTGTTGCGTACTGCGTTAAAAGTGCTTCCCTTCTCTCTATCAGTGCAGGATAGAGAGAAGGGACAGCACTTTCCTTAGTGAAAGTAAACAAATGTCATACTTACCGGCCGTTGTCTTGGTGACGCGTCCCTCTTTCGGCATCCAGCCCGACCTCCCTGGATGACGCGGCAGTCCATGTGACCGCTGCAGCCTGTGATTGGCTGCAGCCGTCACTTGGACTGAAACGTCATCCTGGGAAGCCGGACTGGAGACAGAAGCAGGGAGTTCTCGGTAAGTATGAACTTCTATTTTTTTGAAAGGTTGCTGTATATTGGGATCGGTAGTCACTGTCCAGGGTGCAGAAACAGTTACTGCCGATCGCTTAACTCTTTCAGCACCCTGGACAGTGACTATTTACTGACGTCTCCTAGCAACGCTCCCGTAATTACGGGAGCCCCATTGACTTCCTCAGTCTGGCTGTAGACCTAGAAATACATAGGTCCAGCCAGAATGAAGAAATGTCATGTCAAAAAAGCAAGACGCATAGCGCAGCACATATAACATTTTCATGACAGCTGCGGACTTCATTGCGGAATTTAGAATCTCCATTGAAGTCAATGGAGAAATTCCGCCATGAGTCCGCAACCAGTCCGCCACAACTCCGCAACAGCCCTAGCATGCTGCGGACACCAAATTCCGCTCCGCAGCCTATGCTCCGCAGCGGAATTTTACGCATCGTCTAAACGAACACTGCTAAATAAAAGTGTAAGTCAATGGACAAACGGCTCCGCTGCGGATTAACGCTGCGGAGTGTCCGCTGCAGAATTCAAGAGGAATTCCGCCACGTGTGGCTTTGCCCTTAGCGTCCTAAAATTCCCATTGCGCATGCGCCTACATACGGCTCCCTATTGACTGCGCATGCGCAGGTCCACACTATATTACGCCTGCATCTGTGGAATAGTATGAGGGCCATACTATTCCACAGATGCAGGCATAATATAGTGTATCTATGCTTGATAAAGACCCATTCACGGGTTGAAACTTTGCAAGTGTTTTTATGCTTGGTTAATAAATCAAATACACTTCACTGGATTATCTTGAGTGCTGCAGTTCCTTTGTTCGATTGTATTTTTTCTGTCGCAATGTTGTGAGAACCATTACTTTTTAATTTTTTTCGTCAATGGAGCTGTATGAGGGCTTGTTTTTTATAGGTACCATTTTTGGATACATGCGACTTTTGAATCACTTTCTATTCCAATCGTTGTAGGGCAAAGTGACCAAAACCAGAAATTCTGGCATTGTTTTTTATGTTGTTTTTTTTACGCCATTCACCCCGTGTAATAAATAACATAATATATTTATAGTTTCGTCCGTTATGGTCGCGTCTATACCAAATATGTATGGTTTATTATTTTTTTTCAATAATAAAGGACTTGATAATGGAAAAAGGGCGATTGTGTTTTATTTTATTACTTGAAACTGTTATCATATTTTTACACTTTTTTTTTACACTTTTCTTTAGTCCCACTAGGGGACTTGAAGGTCCAACTGTCAGATTTTTTTCTAATACATTGCACTAGCTAGGGGGTTGATGGCAGGGATCGGAGCTTGCTCTGGTTCCTGCCATTACAGGTATATTACAGTGACATCCACCGATGAGGATGCCGGCTCATCTCCTGAGCCGGCGCCATCTTGCCGGCGGCTACGAAAAACCTTTTAGGTCCCGCATCCAGGTGGGGGCTTAAAGTTTTTCGTACTAGGCAGACCGGTAGGCCACTATTAGGCCTCCGGTTGCCATTGCATCCACCCTCACCCCAGCGATATCATTGCTGGGGTGTCGATGAGCTGCAAACACCTTAAATGCAGTGATCACTTTTAACCGCTGCATCTAAGGGGCTAATGGTGGGGATCAAAGCTAACTTCAGTCCCCGCCATTACAGCAGGGTGTCAGCTGTAAGATACAGCTGACATCCAGGGATGATGGCACCGACTCAGCTGGGGTGTCGATGAGCTGCAAACACCTTAAATGCAGTGATCGCTTTTAACCGCTGCATCTAAGGGGTTAATGGTGGGGATCGAAGCTAGCTTCAGTCCCCGCCATTACAGCAGGGTGTCAGCTGTAAGATACAGCTGACATCCAGGGATGATGGCACCGACTCAGCTGGGGTGTCGATGAGCTGCAAACACCTTAAATGCAGTGATCCTGCACACAGACTCAGTGCCTCCCGCAACTCCTCCCTCCTCTGCTGCTGCCACAGTGAAGACTCCTCCATGGACCTCCGGAGTCTGGTAAGAGCAGCAGTAGTAGTGTAATCTTTGTTAATTTATGTGCTGTGTAAGTACATTATTCATCCCGTCAAAACGACGGAACCCTTGCACAACGGAGACAAACTAAAACTATTTGCATCGGATCCGTCACCATTGAAATCAATAGTGATGGAAACACTTGTCAGTCAGGGCTCCGTTCTGATGGAAAGCTCCAATGGAACGGAGCCCTGACGCAGATGTGAACGAAGTCTAATTTGGGTATGTCCATAATTTTACTTAATTGAAGAATAAAGTTAACATATCATTTCTACTGCACAGTGAACGCTGTAAAAACAAAAGCCAAAAACTATGGTAGGATTGCATTTTTTTCTAATTAAATATACCCCATTAAATTATTTTTTTACATTTCTAAATAAATTTTATGGTACATTAAATGGTACTATTAAAACAATATGAATGTCCCGCAAAAACCATACCCTCACACAGCTATGTAGACAGAAAAATAAAAAAGTTATGACTTGAAAAGCGAAGAAGAAAAAATGAAAATGAAAAGAAAAATGAAAATTGGCTGTGTCCTCATGAGTCAAAAGTGTTGTTTACCACTAAGATGGTAACAGTTGTTTGGCAACCTCAAAAATAGGTGACAGATATACTTTAATAAATATGAAGTGTTTTCCTATTTTGCACTAATTCTGGTGTCATCCCTATAATTTTTAATTCATACTATGCATTTATTGAATACGGTGCCTTAGTTCCATTGAATTCAGTAAGATGTAATGAGAACTTATATGAGTTTAAAAAACTAGAACTTAAAAAAAGAGCATACTGTGCATGATGAGCATAACTGTTTATGTGAGAACCCTGCAGTCTGCCTATCTTCTCTCAGCATATTTATTTAGTGTATGCAAATAAAACTGTATGTGAATTTAGGAAAATATATTGATGACTTGTGTAATCAAGGCAAAAACAAGTAATTTAAAATGTTAATTAATCATAATACAATAATTAAGGCAATTTCATGTCTAGACAAAATAATTTGATACTGTATAGAAAAGTCAATCCATTTAATTATTGTGTATTATTTATAAACCCCTGTAGGAAAGAGTATTTACCTCATTCTGCTCTAGTGTGAAGTATTTTATTATTCTATTTAGCTATCAGTAAATGATCTCATCTGTAAAATTCTAGGTTTACAAATATAACGAGGGGCTTGAATACACACAGGTAAAGTAAAATCTCCTCATCAAGATCAGTAGCAATACAATATTTTGTCAGTTATACTAATTCAATGGCACAACATTTATTTAACATTAATAAATAAATCGCCACCAAAAAAAACTAAAAATAAATAGCAAATGTTCCGTCGTTTTGACGGAATCAATAGCGTAGTCGACTACACTATTGATTCCTTCAAAACGACGGAACCCTTACACAACGGAGACAAATGGAAACCATTGGCACCTCCATCACCATTGAAATCAATGGTGATGGAAATAGAAACCTATGGTTTCCGTTTGTGTCAGTCAGGGCTCCAATCTGATGGAAAGCTCAGACGGAACGTCGGAATGGAGCCCTGACACAGATGTGAACATAGCCTAAGCTTCAACAATTTATAACATAAGGTAGGGACGTGGTCAGGAAACTATTCATGTTTGGTACACAAAGAAGCAGCAACAGTTTTCTGAGTAAGGCAACAATGAACTGGACTAGAGACAGGAGGCTCAATAGTCTAGCAAGGAAAAAGTGAAAGAATTAGGCATATATAGGAAACCAAAAAGAGAATACTAATTAGGTCATCAAGGCAAAGAATATCAAGAGATTCTAAACAATAGATTCAGCATTGGAGCTATCAAGCAACACCAGTAGCTCAATGAGACATACGGTATGAGTTTCTAAGTTAAAATTCTGACAAGCAGATTCATAATAGACAAATAGTTAGGAAAACACTTTAACTAAAAACAAAGTAAGGCCCTGTTCACACCTCATTTTTTTTTGTTATTGTTGTCCTATATGTCAGGAAATGCTCCCATCATATATCCTGAACATATTCCAATGACAATTACAACTATATGCCATCGACTTGCTTATGTTGTCTATTGACTCCTTTAATCAAAAGTTGTTTGTCCCAAGATTAAAAGTTATCTCTAAACCATAGGATAGGTGATAACATGCTGATCGGTGGGGTCTGCTCATTGTATTGCATTACAGTGATATAAAACGTCGCTGGACAAGTAGGATCTCACTTCGGGCTTTTTAGTGAGATCCATGTTGAGGACTAACCACAATATTTTTAGCATTTCGGCACAATTAGTGTAATGCCACCTATTGGGCTGATAATAAAAGGAGTTGGGGTGTTCCAACATAAATTGCTGGGCATAAAGTTTGGTTTGGTCCACCATAAGCTGGACCAAACCATCACAAAAAACAATAAAAAAAAACATTACAGGCAGCCCTTTTGTCTGCACATGAATTCCTGCTTCAGCAGTAAATTCTTGTATTTGGGGGTGTAATTGGTTGGGGTGACCAAGCAGAGCTGAAAGTTCCAGGGTTAGGTAGAACCAGGGCACTAACCCTCCTGCGACCGCAAAGAGGTTCCTCACTGTCACTGGAGGAGGAGGACGAGAGCATGAACTCTGGTACTTCCTTGCTCTCGCTGTCTGCATCAGACATGATCATGGCATACGCCTCTTTAGCAGTGTAAAGTCTCACTGACATTTTATAAATGGGAGTGTGTATATATATATATATATATATATATATGTATATATACACACACGTGTATATATATATACATATATATACACACACGTGTGTATATATATATATATATATATATATATATATATATACATATGTATGTATATATATATATATATATATATATATATATACACACACAGCTCTGTGAACTGTAACAAAAAGTTGTATAACTGTATATATATTTTTTTTATTTATTTATTTTTTACATAAAACACGCCAACTAACGCTAGATATTTGAACACTAACACATGTCTCTTTGCATTCCGATGATCATAATTCTATTTTTTTTTATTTATGAGCTATGTTTTGGTACATATGCATTAGCGTTCAATTTACATAAATTTTTATTTTGGCACAAATGCAAAAAAACAACAACAATTCCACTGTAGTCTTTATAATGGATATCAAATATTTCTATATCATTAAATATTATTAAAAAAAATGTGTTTCACTCCTTTTTTAAAAAAAAACTGCCTTTAATTCTATTCCACGTAGCAAAAAAAATAAGTGCTGGGTGTATGGGGGTCTATGGATCAATTTATCATGAGAGTAAACTGACAGAAATACCATGGTGTGAAAGACGCCTTATTGGCCGGTAAAATGGCGAGCAGCAAGTGGTAGGGGAACTATAGGGAACAGAAAGTGTCGATCTTATGGGGTGATCGACAGAGTCCATTACTAAGGCTGGGGCTTAGTGTTAACCGGTAAAAAGGCTAGCACTCACCCCAATTATTACACTGGTATCCACCGCCACCAGGGTTACCGGGGAGAGCTGGGTACGATCCAGTGTCCGACCATCTGTAGCGATGGTTGGGTACTGGTACGGCAGGAGGCTGGTATTATTAGTCGACTGCGCTATTGATTCCCTCGAAAAAATGGAAACCTGCTGGAACGGTGACAAACAGAAACCATTAGCAATTTTTCCGTCACCATTGATATCAATGGTGATGCAAACGGAAGCTGTGGTGTCCGTTTGACTTTCTGTTGCGGGGTTCCACCTACGATGCGAACGCCATTGTGGTGCCCTCTAAACTCTCTGCCGCTTTCTTTCACTTATTAATGTGAGCCACGAGGGGTTATGAATTTTGAACCTCCATGTGCCTCACATTAATAGTAATTAACTCCATCATGTACCTCACACATTAACCCAATGTTGTCCATTATGACTGTGAGGAACATAATGGCGTTAATTACTATTAATATGAGGCACATGGAGCTTCCAAATTCATCACACCACATGCCTCACATCAGAAAATGGAAGAACTTTTTTTTTTTATTATTGTTGGCAAAGTATCATTTTGGTATCGAGAATGACAATACTACACAAAGTATCGGTATCAAAGTGAAAATTATGGGATCGTCACAACCCTAATACACACACACACATGTATGCATATATCTATATACATATGCTTGAGTAAGGTGCAATTGCAGGAGTGAAACATTGCACTGTCTGATGTTGCCTGAATAAACTACAATTTTTTTTATCACCTATCGGAGTGCTGCAAGATCTTCTTTTGAATACTATATATATATATATATATATATATATATATATATATATATATATATATATACACGTGTGTGTGTGTGTGTGTGTGTGTACTTTATATAGTCCAAGGATCAGGACTACTTGCTGGGCACCCTGACATTTATTATCCTATTGTGAGTGCCGCTGCTCTGCTTTTTTTTTACCTATATATATGTATATATATATATATATATATATATATATATATATATATATATATATATATATATATATATATATACACTACCGTTCAAAAGTTTGGGGTCACCCAGACAATTTTGTGTTTTCCATGAAAACTCACACTTATATTTATCAAATGAGTTGCAAAATGACTGGAAAATATAGTCAAGACATTGACAAGGTTAGAAATAATGATTTTTATTTGAAATAATAATTTTCTCCTTCAAACTTTGCTTTCGTCTTAGAATGCTCCATTTGCAGCAATTATAGCATTGCAGACCTTTAGCATTTTAGCTGTTAATTTGCTGAGGTAATCGGGAGAAATTTCACCCCATGCTTCCAGAAGCCCCTCCCACATGTTGGATTGGCTTGATGGGCACTTCTTGCGTACCATATGGTCAAGCTGCTCCCACATGGGAGTTGAGATCTGGTGACTGCGCTGGCCACTCCATTACAGATAGAATACCAGCTGCTGCTTCTTCCCTAAATAGTTCTTGCATAATTTGGAGGTGTGCTTTGGGTCATTGTCCTGTTGTGGGATGAAATTGGCTCCAATCAAGCGCTGGCCACAGGGTATGGCATGGCGTTGCAAAATTGAGTGATAGCCTTCCTTATTCAAAATCTCTTTTACCTTGTACAAATCTCCCACTTTACCAGCACCAAAGCAACCCCAGACCATCACATTACCTCCACCATGCTTGACAGATGGCGTCAGGCACTCTTCCAGCATCTTTTCAGTTGTTCTGCGTCTCACAAATGTTCTTCTGTGTGATCCAAACACCTCAAACTTCGATTCGTCTGTCCATAACACTTTTTTCCAATCTTCCTCTGTCCAATGTCTGTGTGCTTTTGCCCATATTAATCTTTTCCTTTTATTAGCCAGTCTCAGATATGGCTTTTTCTTTGCCACTCTACCCTGAAGGCCAGCATCCCGGAGTCGCCTCTTCACTGTAGACGTTGACACTGGCGTTTTGCGGGTACTATTTAATGAAGCTGCCAGTTGAGGACCTGTGAGGCGTCTATTTCTCAAACTAGAGACTCTAATGTACTTGTCTTGTTGCTCAGTTGTGCAGCGGGGCCTCCCACTTCTCTTTCTACTCTGGTTAGAGCCTGTTTGTGCTGTCCTCTGAAGGGAGTAGTACACACCGTTGTAGGAAATCTTCAGTTTCTTGGCAATTTCTCGCATGGAATAGCCTTCATTTCTAAGAACAAGAATAGACTGTCGAGTTTCACATGAATGCTCTCTTTTTCTATCCATTTTGAGAGTTTAATCGAACCCACAAATGTAATGCTCCAGATTCTCAACTAGCTCAAAGGAAGGTCAGTTTTATAGCTCCTCTAAACAGCAAAACTGTTTACAGTGGTGCTAACATAATTGCACAAGGGTTTTCAAGTGTTTTCTAATCATCCATTAGCCTTCTAACACAGTTAGCAAACACAATGTACCATTAGAACACTGGAGTGATGGTTGCTGGAAATGGGCCTCTATACACCTATGTAGATATTGCATTAAATAGTCATTTAGGACATTAACAATGTATAGAGTGTATTTCTGATTAATTTAATATTATCTTCATTGAAAAAAACTGTGCTTTTCTTTCAAAAATAAGGAAACTTAAATCTCCCCCCACATAACACTTACAGTTCCCCCTACTTGCGCAGAACATTACAGCTGTACTCACCAGTCCTGAGCTTCGTGGGGGGTTGTTGCAGGCGGGAGGTGAGCTGTGTGTATGATTGCTCCTCCCCAGTCCTCTCTTCCTCCATCCTCCCGGAGTGTTGCCGGCTGCATTATATGATGTCACATCTGGTGTATTAATGCAGCCGCCCGGAGCACACACAGAGCGCCTGTGCAGGAGAACGCAGTAAATAACACACACAGCTCCCGCTCCTGTCCCCTGCGCTGCCCCATCTTTTTAATAAATTTTACAGGTCTCACTGCCCCCCGGCCAGCCCGTTCCTGGCTCAGTACCTACATACTGTACAGGAGAGCGGCCCCTGTTCAGTGGAGCGGCCGACCCACCGGGAAAATTCTTAGTAAACTACATGGCCAATCCGCCCCTGCACCTGCTCCATACTTTCACCATTCCGACTATGTTAATTTTTATTAGTGTAACATAGCCTTATAGTAGCACATTTTATTGCATTTCTGACAGCACACAATTTTTATACTGTTCTATGACCATGCAGCATCTGTCAGGATGATGCAGAAATAAAGGAATTTTATTGTATTTGATAAATGAAACCTGAGAAAACACATAACACAGTTTTTAAATTATTATATTTATTTAACCCCTTCTCACATCATGACTGTAATGATGGGGGTAGGGAAACGGACAAGTGAGCCCTAATCTACCCGCCACTCTGTCCCTGCCTACTTGCAACGACCCGCCCAGGCGACGGGGTACAACTGGGCGGCGGTCCCTACGCTCAGTAAGTGCAAGAGACAAACAGACAAGGGAACACAAAGCAAAGGGAAATCGGGCAGTTGCCCACGGCAACACCGTGAGCAACAAGAGTGGTGAACGAGCCGAGTCAAACCAGGAGTGCACGAGGTACCAAACACAGAGCAGGAGAGTAGTCAGTAAGCCAGGGTCAGTATGGAGCAGGATCAAATAGTCAGAAGCTGTAGCTGGGCCAGGAAACCACACTAGAAGAATCACAAGCAAAGGAGGAACAGGAAAGGCAGGTATAAATAGACAGAGGGCGGGAGCTAGCTCCGTCTGGCCAGGCTGCGATAGGCTCTCCCACTCCTAAGCCTGCCATCCTGAGTGGTGGAAGCTGGAGTCAGTCTCAGAGACATAGACTCAGGTGCAGACTGATAACCTATGGGCGTATACACAGAAGTTGTGCCTGGCAGATCCTTTACAATGACGTACATAAACATAGTGGTGATCGCACAGGGCACAGAAGTTGTGCTTGCGTGATCACAAGCTCTAGGACGGAGCACTAATGTTTATCCAACACTATGTATGTTCAAAGCTTCACACACCCTTCACATAAGAATATTCAATGTTTTGCATCTCTGATACTGGTAGAACTAGATACACTCCTCAACACTGAAATTGCAACACCAAGAAGGGAAAGCGATAAAGTTATGCAAATCGAGGTAGTAGCAGGTGTCACTAAGATCTGCAAATAATCTAATTTTCAAGCACCTACCTCCAATCTGTGGCATGTGGGAGGGCAAAAAAGCAAGATTGAATGCAAAGTTTTTTTTAGCCACGTGAAACTTCAAAAATGGGATCAAGTTGTGTGGGATGATTGTGTGACACCTCCTGTTCGCCGACTTGCCAGTTATCGCCACATGTCGCAAACTGAGAGGGACAGAATCCTTAAACTGAGAGACCTTGGTTTATCACTCCAACAGATTGCTACGCACCTAGGCCGAGATGTCAGCACTGTTCAACTTGGCGCTTCCCGGAGGTTGAGTGAGCAACAACGAACGAGAATGACAGTAAGAAGTGCTGTCACGACGTGTCCTCTGCACGACAGATCGTCTGATTGGAAGAATGGCGCATATTGATCCATTCTGTACTGCAAGTGATATTGGACATCACATCCCAAGCCTAGGGGGGCATCCAGCGTCGACACAAACCATCTGAAGGAGTTTTTACGACATTGGGCTATGAGCCAGGTGTCCAGCTGCAGGTGTTCCATTGACCACACTACACCGCTCTCAAAGGCTATCATTGTGCACAGCAAGACAGCAATGGAGGCTTGAATGGGGGTCTATCTTCTTCAGCAATGAGCCCACATTTGTCTCAGACCAAATAATAATCGGAGATTGGTCCAGAGACCACGTGGGCGATGCCATGAAGGGGCCTTTAAAAGGGAACACCACACCGATCCTACTCCCAGGGTTATGGTGTGGAATGGCATAATGAACAGTAGCCGACCCCTCTAGTCTTCATTTCAGGTACACTAACAGCTCGGTGTTACATTGATTTGGTTGTGGAACCAGTGGTTTGGCCATTTCTTCAAAGTGTCCCAGAAGCTTTTTTTCAACAGGACAATGCCAGGCTGCATGTTGCTCATCCTTTTGTGAACAGTCTGCGTGGCCTAAACGTACTACTATGGCTTGCAACGTCTCCCGACTTGTCTCCCATCGAGCACATCTGGGACGTCACTAGTCGGTAATTGCAAAGGGAGCTGCCAGCAGCTGATCATGATGATTTGCATGCCCAAGCGCATTCAGCGTGGCAGAAAATTCTGCAGACAACCATAAATAACCTCATTAATAGCATGCCAAGACTTGTAAGTGTGTGTATTTCTGCCTGTGGAGTCATACTCAATACTGAATAAATCAAGATGTTTGGAATATTTTGTTTACATTTTTTTATCATTTGCATATCACTATCAATCAATCGATCCTGTGATTTCCACAATTCCAAAACTTTTCCTTCTTCGTGTTGCAATTTCAATGTTGAGAAGTGTAGATTATAACTATAAAGGTCAAAAACATTACCAGCTGAACATATCAAGAAGTTTTTATAAAAGATTTTTTTAACAATTGTAAGAGAACTTCTACCTGTACTCAGGCAATGACATGCAATCTTCAACAGTTTACTGTTATCATAAAATCTCATTCATTACCTTTGACTTTGAAGACAGCTGCATTCTATAGAGTGGTTATAAACTTCAAAGCGTTATTTGAAATCTTTCACTTCTAGTTCAAAATATTTATAGAGATGCCAAATGCACATTTAAAGATATTCTGTTAACTTGTGAAGTCTGGTTGGCATGTGTAACGCTGGCGGCGGTTGTTGCGCCCGCCGGCTGTCCCCGTCGCCTGGTTGCTTACCTTCCTCGGCGATGGCCTGTTTCCTCTGCTGCTCGTGGCCGGCGATGCTTCTGTTCCGCCTTCTGTGGCCACGCTCCTCCTCCTGCTCGCTGCCACATATCGCATAGGGCGCACATGCGCTCCATAGCCATCTCTTAAAGAGATTGTATCAAGTTTGATAAAAAAAAATGCCCCAAACATTCCCATACAGTATTAGCACATAAACTGTGCATCAAACAACCCAATTGGAACTCCTGTTATTTCATCATCTAAGACTGTTTAATATGCTCTTCAGGGCAGTCCTGCAACCTTACCCACGTGACCAGCGCTGCGGGAGTTAATTCTACAACTTCCATGGACTACCTGTGACTTTTCAACATTTTTTTAAAATAGTGTGTCTGTTATTTTTTTATTCATCCCAATGAAATTTATCTTTGGCTCTGGGTGTCTCTCTCTCTCTTTCTCTGCAGGTAGAGTGCGAAGAAGATGGGAAGACAAGAAGACTGAGGAGATGACATGGAGCAGAATGAGGAATCGGAGGTGGACATGCTCGACTACTAAGCTGAAGAACTACTCCAGGACGTGTCCCAGGCAGGGCCGCCATCAGGAAGAACTACTCCAGGACGTGTCCCAGGCAGGGCCGCCATCAGGAATTTCTGTGCCCCATACAGCCAAGATGTCTGGACCCCCCCTCCATTACCGGGGTGGGCAACGGAAAGTGTGGCGCTCACGTTTGTACGTTATATGCATTAACTGATTTTGGTGCTGATGTAAATTACAGTGAAGGAAACCATGGAGCAGTCAGTGACTGGTTAATGCTCTGGATTTTGATCTATTTAGCCAAAACGTATCCGACTGTATGGCATACAGTAGGATACGTTGCCCGGGCAATGGCTAAGGGAAAACTCCTGAAGTCACTGTCGATGAACAGGGCTGGAGACTTCTATTAGCGCTCGACCCAGGGACTATGTCGCTGTTCCTGATGTCCATATATGTAAAGTGACGTCCGAAGCTTTGCAAATCCTGAGTACACGGCCTGAGCATCGGCAACGCTCTGGTCAGAGATTCCGGCCCTGGAGAATCCCCTGATGTCCCTTTATATATATGGACAGTGATGTCAGGAGCTTTCCCAGGGACAAAGTCCACGGGTAGAGCACTTTTGATGCTCTGCCTGGGGACACCGGCATTGGGAATCTCCTGACATGACTGTCGACATAGTAATATCAGGATCAGTATACGTTTTTTTGTGGAATCTCTCAGGATGGAATAGCAAAGTCTACTATGCTATTTCATCCTTCAGAAATAAGGTATACCGACGTCTACCAGCCCGACGGAGGCTAAAGGGACGTAATGGAGACCTATGAATTATAGTTTACATTGTTTATAGTGTACGTTATGAGATTTCCTGACGTACACGATAAACTTAGGGCAACAACATGATGTGAAGGGGGCCTTAAGGCAGGGGGAAACACTTGTGAGGATGTAAGAAGCACTAATACTCCGTTCTTATGTTACCATCAAAGTTCAATGTGTTTTGAAGGAGGCTTTCCCTTTGATTTCTGATGCAGATGTGCCACAAGCGTGTAGCAGATCCGCAATAGAATAAGGCCCTGTTCACACATAGTTTTTTTGCCGCATTTTTTGCAGCAGAAAGCGCATTGGAAACTGCGGCAAAAAACAGCCGAAATCGCCTCCTATTGATTTCAACAGGAGGCAAAGGTGAAGGCCCGAGGCAGAGCTTCAAAGGAGTACAAAGATGGCAGACCTGAGGGCTTTCACTAGGCCCCCAGGCTGCTATAACAACCATTGTCAACAGCCGATCGTGCTGTGGGGGGGGGGCGCAATGGCTTGATTCATGGGGCGCCCTCCTGATTCTAACACCTTAAATGCTGCGGTCGCGATTGACCGCGGCATTTAAGGTGTTAAACGTCCGGAATCAAAGTGAGCCCGTGAGCTCGCTTTATACTTCCCATACATTCCTAACCCTTATCACGTACAGTTACGTGATATTGCGTTAAGGGGTTATAAATCCGCAGCACGTCCTAAATTCCATGCAGTTTTTTTTTCTGCTGCACGTGCATGGGGTTTTGACAAACCCCATTCACATGAGTTAGGGCTTATTCAGACTAACGTGTTAATCGTCTGTGTGAAGGACGTTTTTTTTAATGGCCGTCACACGGCTGCATGTATTTCTATGGGGTTATTCATATTGTCGTTGCTTTAACGGACCTTGTGAAGGGCCTGTAAAAAGATTGGACATGTCCTATTTCTGTGCGTTTTCACGGATCCCTTAATAGACTCAAGTCTATGAGGTATCTGTAAAAACGGGTCCCGCATGGGTGCAAATCGGCCATGAAAAACGTTTGTCTGAATATAGCCTTATATTGTAATTTGTTGTGAATTTTCAGTGCTCAATCCGCACCAAAAATAGAAGACAAGTAAGTGGCCTTATTCAGACGTCCATGTTCGGTTTGTGATATGGGGACCGTGTATCGGCTATATTTCCCGGACTGACTACAGTTCAGGGAGCCGGGTTTCTAGCATCACAGTTATCTATAATCATAGGAGTCCCTCCCTTCCCGTGGGAACACTGTCCCCGGTCCCGTACTGAAAGCATCATTACAGTATGGGGCAGTATTCCTGCGGAGATGCAGGGACTCCTAGCAGCATTGATAACTGTGATGCTAGGAGTTCGGCTCCATGAATTATGGTCGGACTGGGAAATACGGCCAATACATGCTCTGTATATCACGGACCAAGCACATCTGAATAAGGCCTTAGTCTAGTTACACAGTGCGGTCAAATCCAATTTTTGGGCCACAATTTTTGCAAAATCGCAGCAAAAACATGATTTGAATTCACTGTGAGAATACAGCCTAACAGCACTATTTTTTCATGTTCTGTATCCTTTTTTTTATGCAATTTTCATAATCGCGAAACAAATCATGCAGTTTTTTCGTGATTTTTATATAATCGCAGCAAAACTGCGCCATTTTTGCCGCGATTACAAAAATCGCGGCAAAAAAACGCTAGGAAAACAAAGAAAACAACAAACAGTTTAACATACATTATATATTCTACAAGAGGGGTTAGGAGGGATGGGAAGCAGGATGGAGAAAGGGGTGACACTCACCAGCCTGCAGGTCCGGTTGGCTGTGTAGATAAGGAAGCATCTGGGGGGCGGGATCTCCACACGGAGCTTCTGCTTCTCATGCTACATCTTCCCCTTCTGTTATTCCTGTACGATGCTGAAGTTGGTTTCTTATTCGTCCAGTTCGTGAAGTTACAACAGGTCTGCAGGGGGGAGCCGCAAGCGTTTCGAGGGGGGCCATGATGGTTGTGAGGGGTGCCCGTGAGGGTTGCGAGGGGGGCCCTCGAGAGTTTGCGAGGGGGGTACGTGAGGGGGGCCCACAAGGGTGGGCGACAGTCCAGGGGGGGCAACGACAGCCCGGCAGGCCCCTTTTCTTCAGCCGTGTGGCCAGGCTCCTGACGGGAGTACCACTAGTTACTATGACCGCTCGTCCCTATACATTTTCATCATATCAGCAGCGTATCTCCCTGATTACACAGGGAGATGTGCTGTTGACAACGATAATTTTTAATTCTGCATAAAAGAGCAGATCAGCCGATAAGCGAGCGTTTGCGCGTTCATCGGCTGATCGTTGCCTTTATTACACAGGGCAATGATCGAGAACGAGCTTTCATGTGAACGCTTGTTTGCCCAATCTTTGGCCCGTGTAATAGGGCCTTACATTTAAAGAGATTGTTTCTTGACAACTAGCTGATTGTGGAGGGAGGGGGGAACAACTCTGCACTGTGTTGTTTCCAAATAACAATTCTAAAGCAATCTCTACTTTGGGTGGCTTGATCTTTGGTTCCCCCATTAGTTACCTTGACCTCCCCTTATAGGAGTTTTCCAAACCAAGTTATTCTTTAATACAGTAAAAAATTGCCCATATAGTCACTATGGTATTTGCATGGAAATATTCCATGAAAGCTTAAAGAGGCTCTGTCACCAGATTTTGCAACCCCTATCTGCTATTGCAGCAGATCGGCGCTGCAATGTAGATTACAGTAACGTTTTTATTTTTAAAAAACGAGCATTTTTGGCCAAGTTATGACCATTTTTGTATTTATGCACATGAGGCTTGCAAAAGTACAACCGGGCGTGTTTACAGTAAAAGTCCAAGTGGGCGTGTATTATGTGCGTACATCGGGGCGTGTTTACTACTTTTACTAGCTGGGCGTTCTGACGAGAAGTATCATCCACTTCTCTTCAGAACGCCCAGCTTCTGGCAGTGCAAAGACACTCACTTCCTGCCCCAGGTCCTGCATCGTGTCGGCCACATCGGCACCAGAGGTTACAGTTGATTCTGCAGCAGCATCAGCGTTTGCAGGTAAGTAGCTACATCGACTTACCTGCAAACGCCGATGCGGCTGCAGAATCAACTGTAGCCTCTGGTGCCGATGTGTCCTCGCTCGTCCGACATGATGCAGGACCTGGGGCAGGAAGTGAGTGACGACACAGCGTGATATCTCAAGAACACGCTGTGTCTGTGCACTGCCAGAAGCTGGGCGTTGTGAAGAGAAGTGGATGATACTTCTCGTCAGAACGCCCAGCTAGTAAAAGAAGTAAACACGCCCCGATGTAACACACATAATACACGCCCAGTTGGACTTTTACGTTAAACACGCCCAGTTGGACTTTAGCAAGCCTCATTTGCATAAATACAAAAATGGTCATAACTTGGCCAAAAATGCTTGTTTTTTAAAAATAAAAACGTTACTCTTATCTACATTGCAGCGCCGATCTGCTGCAATAGCAGATAGGTGTTGCAAAATCTGGTGACAGAGCCTCTTTAAGTAGAACATCTGTAGCAGCGATACATCATCTTTCCCTGGGTAGGAAGTGGCAGGTAAACTGTGATGATTCTCCAAAATCAGGGCTCTCTTGTCAAATAAATATATATGTTCATCTCTAGGGAAAAACAAATCTTCAAAATTCAGACTACAAAAGCATTAGCACAAACTTTTTACAATGTTACCAATATTGTGTATTGATAATAAACAGTAAATTCAAATTTGTTTTTTTAAAGTTACAGAACTAAATCTTTTTTACCTAATCATTATAGTTGAATGTTTTGTTGTGCCACAATCTGAATGACTTGAACAATTGTTTACTCCGTTGTATACCAATAAAGAGTTGTCATTAACTTCAATTGCTTTCGTAACATGAACTCAATGGTTTCAGCAGACTTTGATAAATAGGAGGAAAGAAGAAGGGATGACTCATAACTGGACCAAATCAATGTTCTCTCTGTCGCAACCTGTTCCATCACTTCAATGCCATAAGAGCTTGTATGTTTGATGAACCTTCTATCCCCTTTGCCATGATTGACAGGAACACTGATTTGTAACTTTGGAACTCTTCAGCATAACTATATAGTACCATGCTGTAATACTGTATATTTAATAATATGCCACTTTAACATATATTCAATGTCTTATTTAGCTAATCTTAAATTGAATTTAATACTCTTTTCACCAAATAAAACATGTAATCCTTTAACAAACCAGCTACATAAAAACTCCCACAATTTTATGTACCTTTTCAAATCCTTTGCAGATATTGGGACAAAGTAATTTCTGTTCTATTGGTTACCGTGATCTTCTTTTTTCCCACTTGAATAGCCTTTGTATGCTTTGTTGCTAGGTAATATTATATTTTGAACTAATGCCCACTTTTGTTATTTCCAAATCAGTGCCATAAATAATGAAGATTAAGTATCCTGCAAATTGTGTAGAACCACATTTATTAAAATACATTTTATAAAGCTCTGATTCAGCATGTACTGTAGTTAAACATTCGCTGTAATTATTTCTATTCAGACAAACATGTAAGCAGCATTATAAGGCACAACAAAGTATAATAACATGGGGATTTTAAACTAATAGAAAAGGTCACAAATAAAAGCATAGACATAGATATTTCACTATAACATGATATATAACATATTTCATTATGGCAAGATAGGTTTTACATCTTGATGACCAGAACATTTTCTAAGTGTTTCATGTTGTCGTGTTTGGATATTTGGTAGGTTGTCAGACTGATAACCTTGAACTTCACTTAGTGGATGCTTAGCCTCTATACCTGCCCCAGATACACTATGCAAATATCTAATTAATCAATGCTTTGGTAGCAACTCAATGAATAAAAGCACTTCTTATTCATATCAAATACCGAGATCTCTGGCTGGCTGTGTGCCTGAAATGGTAAATCTACACCAGCTGCGAGCTAGCTTATATTTCCACTATAATTTACGCCAGTTTCTGCCATAAATGATAGTAAATTTGTTGGGCCATGGCAGGCCACGTCTCCCTGCTGCCAAACCCTCCCCACTTTTGGGAACTTTTAATGTATTTGTGACTTTTCTACACCAGAAAACTGGCATAAAAAAGTTAATAAATTCCCCTATTTTTTCTGCACCATGAAGATGGCAGGGTCAGAGTTTGACATAAACACGTTCATGGATTTTTCCTGTTTTATGTGATTTGCTCAGGCTGGTGGTGATCATATAATGGTATGGATTGATTTCATTATTATTTTCTTCTTTCTTGCACATACAGTAGCTGCTCTCAATACTCAGAATTCTGATGGTTTCATTTAGACTAAACATCAATTTAGCTTCCTTCCCCTGTTAGATATGTAATTGATCAAATTAGTTCTAAGCGTGTAACTGTCATCTGAGCTCACACAATTTACTGTTCTCTGGTAACAGGAATACATCAGAAGTCTAGATTTATTTCTGTCTAAATGTCATCATGTATTTAAACAAGTGACATGTAAAGTAAATGATTTACTAAGTTTCTTTTTTTAAATAAATTATTGTTAAGGATCTGCCAGGCACAGCTTCTGTATCCACGCCCATAGGTAATCAGTCTGCACCTGCTTCTATGTCTGTGAGACTGACTCCATCTTCCACCACTCAGGATGGCAGGCTTAGGAGTGGGAGAGCCTATCACAGCCTGGCCAGACGGAGCTAGCTCCCGCCCTCTGTCTATTTATACCTGCCTTTCCTGTTCCTCCTTGCTTGTGATTCTTCTCTGTTGGTTTCCTGGCCCTGCTGCAGCTTCTTGAACTACTTGTCCCTGCTTCGTATTGATCCTGGCTTACTGACTACTCTTCTGCTCTGCGTTTGGTACTTCGTACACTCCTGGTTTGACTCGGCTTGTTCACTACTCTCCTGCTCTGCATTTGGCACCTCGTACTCTCCTGGTTCGGCTCGTTTACTACTCTTGTTGCTCACGGTGTTGCCGTGGGCAACTGCCCCGTTTCCCTTTGTTCTGTGTTTCCTTGTCTGGTTGTCTGTCGTGCACCTACTGAGTGTAGGGACCGTCGCCCAGTTGTACCCGGTCGCCTAGGGCGGGTCGTTGCAAGTAGGCAGGGACTGAGTGGCGGGTAGATTAGGGCTCACTTGTCTGTTTCCCTATCCCTGTCATTACAATTATTTTGAAGAATAAAACATGAGAAAGTGTATAACATCAAAAACAGACAATACTCACATGTTCATTACAAAAAAAGATTGATGAAATCATAATACATCCTGTTTCACCTGATATATGACAAGGACTTAACAAAAACAAACAACAAGCCATACTATATGTAACGGCCATAGTCGCAGACCGCCGCCTTCCCTCACCTCCCGACGGCCGTGATCGCAGACCACTGACTTCTTGCCAGCGTCTCCCTCCCTAGAGATGCCAGCACATGCGATCGTACCGCTCTGCATGGCTAGGGCACACACATACAAAAAGTTACCTAATCAATCCCCAGATCACCCTGGACTATAAAAAGGGCTATGCCCTTCTACTCCTTGCCTGAGCATTGTTGTTGTTGTCTACCCATGTTTGTATTGCAAATGTTCCCTTAGTTGTATCCTGCTTCCCGTATCCTGTATCCTGTAACTGTGTTTATTCCTGAACAGAAGTCTAATGTTGGAGTCGTGTTGTGTTATCTGCCATGTCCAGTGTCTTCTGCCCCGTCCAGTGTCATCTACCACATCCAGTATCATCTGCCACGTTCAGCGTCATCTGCCACACCAAGCATTATCTGCGCCACGAACCATCTGTGCCAAAGCAACTGCTACACCGCATGTCTGTCCGGACTCTTACAGGTACTCTTGTTCTAAAAGACTTTTGCATAGACTGTCGTTTGGCCAACTGCCACTCCGCTACGGCAGAGCGGCTTAGTGGGTCCACATACCCCAGGACCATGACAGTATGCGGAGGCCATGGAACCTGCTGGCCAACCAAAGTCCGCCGTACAACTTATGCAAACTGACATGCGTGACCTCTGGGCATGTCAGGATCAACTATTACAGGCGGTGAACTCCATCCTAAGTCGTTTGGATCATACTCCTGCACCTCTAATGGAAGTTCCTGCTGCTTCACCACCTGCTATTCTTCCTGCCTACCTTGGTCCTGCAATTTCATTACCACTACCTCCCTGCTATGACGGGGATCTCAAGACTTGCACAGGGTCCATCAAAAAGTGTACAATTCATTTCAGGTTACGTGCTCACCTCTTCCCCTCTGATGAGGCCAAAGTTGCATTCATTATTTCCCTCCTCTCTGGCAAAGCCCTGACATGGGCAAACCCCATCTTGGAACGAGAGGGTCTGGAATTTTCTGATCTGTCACTATTCCTAGAGACTTTTTGTATGGTGTTTGAGAAACGAGGTTTAACATCTTCTGCCGCTGCCACACTGCTGACCCTCAAGCAAGGGGAATCGACTGTAGGAGAGTACGCAACTTCTGGCAAGGACTGTCTCCACACATAAAGGACGAGCTTGCAGCTCGCGATCTTCCTTCCACCCTGGATGTGCTTATTCTGTTGGCGACCCGGATCGACATGAGGATCAGGAGGTTCGCAAAATGCCAAATCCTCTCCCAAATTATCCATTCCAGTAACAATTGTCTCTGGTGAGAAATCACAAACTGTGTCAACTATATCTGGACTCCGGAGCGGCTGCAAATTTTATTCAGCAGGATCTAGTAGATTGTCTCCATCTGGTCACGGTTCTTCTGGAGAGACCCATGGCAGTCACCTCTGTAAATGTACTACCACTGCCTGATCCTATTTTGTCCATCACTGAACCGCTGACACTACAAGTCGGAGTCCTCCACTCGGAATAGATTGCTTTTCTGGTCTTGCCAAAAGCTATCAACCCTATTTTGCTGGGCCTGCCCTGGCTTTGTCTACATGCTCCAGTTCTCGACTGGAGCTCTGGAGAGGTCGTCCAATGGGGATCCAAGTGTCTTCACTGCTGCCTGCCACAGGTTCATCCTGTTTTACCGCCACTGCCTCAGTCACTCTCTGATTTACCCACACATTATGCCAGCTTTGAGGACGTCTTTAGCAAGGAGACAACAGCTCTTCCTCCCCATCGTTCATACGATTGACCTATTGAACTGTTCCCTGATGTCTCACCCCCTCGTGGATGAGTCTATCCTTTCTCCTTGCCAGAGACTCAGTCAGAGCCTCCCCTTACCTGCTGACGGCTGCAACCACAGACCTCTCTCCTCCTGCCGACGTCTTCCTCCCAGAGATGCCAGCACATCCGGCCGCTGTTCCCTGCAGTGACAACTAGGGTGTGCGCTTGCCAGTTCCCAGCCTTAAAGGACCAGAGCGCACACATGTAAATAATTTATTAATTATTCCCAGATCACCCAGGACTATAAAAAGGACCTTGCCCTTTCACTCCTTGCCTGAGCATTGTTGTGTATTCCCATGTTAGTCCTAGCAAATTGTCCCTTAGTCGTATCCTGTTCCCAGTGTTCCTGTGCCCTGCTACCTGTATCCCGTGTAGTGTTTGTTTATTTCTGTGCCCTTTCTAGTGTTGGAGTCATGTTGTGCCATCTGCCACGCCTGCTGTCATACACCACGTCTGGTGTCATCTGCCATGCCTGGTATCATCCAACACGTTTAAGGTTTTCTACAGTCAAGTTACATCTGTGCCTAAGCCCCTGCAACTGTCTGGACTATTACAGGTACTCTTGTGCTAGGACTTTGCATAGACTTTGTATACTGTTGTTTGAACATCCCTTCCCTCTCAATAGACTTCTATAGGCAGCATGTCTGTGCCTCTTTCTCTCTCTCTGCTTCCTCCTCCTGCTCCCCTCTCAATAGACTACTTTGCTCATGCAATGAAGAGACAACCCCCACTTCCTGCAGTCCGTCTCCTCTGCTCTGTAACTAGGGACAGATTTTACTTGACAACATGGGGTGGACAGCAGATTACAGGAAGAAAGACTCGTAGTGGCATTAACTTCAAACAGAATTTGCATGGATAAAACAACCGCCATGGTCAACACCCAGCTTGAAAAGTTTCCCCCCTCCCATATACTAATGTGCCACAAGCAGGAAGTTAATATCACCAATCATTCCCATTTTATTTAGGTGTATCCATATAAATGGTCCACCCTGTACATTCAAGCAATGACGTGAAATTTGAAGGAAGACAAGTTTGCACGATGCAATCAATGGCTATTTTTCAGGGAGTACAGATACTAAATGCTGGTTTTCCTGAAAATAGCGAGTAGAAAAGTATACAATTTGGGCACAATTCACATCAGATTGAATGTTCTCAGAAGCAGAATTCCATTATTATTAAAGTGTGGGGTTGAATGGCGAATTTGCGTACTGCTGGAGACTAGATAATAATGATTAAGGCCCTTTTAGGGTATGTTCACACGGCAAACCAAAAATGGCCATAAAATACAGAGCTGTTTTCAAGTGAAAACAGCCCCTGATTTTCGGCCGTATTTAAGCAACTTGCATTTTTTTTGGAGCTGTTTTGCTATTGAGTCAGTGTGAAAAACAGCTCCAAAAACTGATCAAGAAGTTACATGCACTTCTTTTTTACGGGGCGTTTTTTACAAATTGTGTGTAAATTAAACGCCCAGTGGGAATGAAACAACGTTTTTCCCATTGAAATCAATGGGCAGATGTTTGGAGGCATTCAGCCTCCATATTTTTAGCCATTTTTCGGGGTGTTTACGGCCAGAAAATTGGCTGAAAATAAGCCGTGTGAACATACCCTTACAGCAGCAAATTATCGGGCAAATGAGCGTTCACAGAACGCTACATCCCAATCATTGTCCTGTGTAAACAGGGCAACGATCAGCCGATTAATGAGCAATTGCTCGTTCATCTGCTGACTATCGTTTATTCAGCTGAAAATATAATCGTCGTTGGCAGCACATCTTCCTGTGTAAACAGGGATATGTTCTGCAGACATGATAGAAATGTTTGTGGACGACCGATCGTAGTAATGAGCGCTCGTCCCCATACTAGCTCCTTGTAAAACGAGCAAACGAGCGCCAATCCACGAGCTGTCTTGTTGATCGACGCTCGTATACATAGCCCATGTTTGGCCGTGTAAGAGGACTCTAGAGGCAATAGTAGGCAGATAAGCGTTTACAATTACCTCTCTTTCTTCCTTGTCTATGAGGAAACACTCCTCTTGTTCCTAAATATTGTATTAGCCTTACCTTCCATTCAATGAAACCACTGTGAAATAAACACACATCTTGTTGTCCGGTCTATAGAAGTAGAATATGCCAATATGGCAGCCCCATATAAGTTAGAAATATATAAACACAATAAATACATTATGCACTTATCCACGTTCAACATGATTAATAGCACTAACCTTAAATTCATGGTAAATTCCCTTTAATGATCCAGAACAGCATGCGAAGTGGCATATAAATGCATTGATTCCACTTTTATATTATGGGACCCCAACATTTTTAGATGGAATCCCCAAAGGTTAATATGCACTCTAAGCACAAAACTTGCACATGCTTAGCAAGTTAATTGAAACAACATAACATTTTTTGGCCCCTTTGGAATAGCATTCATCCGGCCAGTTGGATATTTATAACATCATTCGCGGGCCATGCAGAATTATCAACTTAAAAATTAGCATGCTATATTTAGTCAAACATTTAATTAAGTCACCCCTAATATGATGGCTGGAACTGCTTCTCTTTGGTGAGGCGTGTGATGTTAGCCGGTATTGATGATGTTACTACTGCGTCGGTCAGTCTGAGGCGCAGTCGACTCTTTACAATGATAAGTTTTGAAAAGAACTCGCAGCATTAAGTTGTTCCGACTAACTTAAATGGGTCCATCAGGAACATTTATGACCTATCCACAGGATAGGTCATAAATGTCAAATAGATGCAAGGTCCCACATCTGGGACCCGCACCCATCTTTAGAACCGGGCCCCCTAAGCCCCATTCTACCTCTCTATGTTCCGGCTGATTTCCAACCATGAAGAAGAAAACAGCGTAGCTCGCTGAGCTGCGCTGTTTCCATAACTCCAATAGTAGTGAATGGCAGTTACGGAAGCAGCGTAGCATGCAAGTTACGCTATTTTCATAGCGACTGTTCAGTTCTATGGGACTTCCGGAAACAGCGTAGCTCAGGAAGTTACGCTATTTTCTTCTTCATGGTCGGAAATCACAAGCGTCAGCCACAACAAAAAGAGGTAGAACGATTTTTAAGGGCCCTGTTTTTTAGATAGATCTGGGACACAGATGTGGGACCCGCATCTATCGTACATTTAAGTCACCTGATCTCACTTCGAGTAAGTAGGGTGCGCGGACGGAGCCAAGAAGGGAATAACACCGCGGCAGTGTCGGTCAGAGTGAGGTCAGGGCATGCTGTGACAGGATTGGACCAGTCGAGTCACCTGACCTCACGTTACTGGCTTGAGGTAAGGTGACTGGACTGTGCCGGCCCGGGAGTGGATCAGTCTGGTCATCTGACCTCACGTCACTGATTCAGGTCAGGTGACCAGTCCGGGCTGGCTGGCATGCACCGACCTCACTCAGACCGCCGCCGCCATACTTGGCTCCGTCAGTCCTTCTCTTGCTCCTAAATGTGGGTGAGTAGGGCGGACAGAGACAAGGAGGGAATGACTAAGCGGCATCGGCGGTCAAAGTGAGGTTGGGACGTGCTTTGACAGGGGTAGACCAGTCCAGTCACCTGACCTCACGTCACTGACATGAGGTCAGGTGACTGGACCGTGCCGGCCCACAGGGGCATAGCTAAAGGCTTATAGGCCCTGGTGCAAGAATTCAGCTAGGGTTCCCTACCCCTTCCCATCACCACCAGACCCCTGCGGACCCCTATGCCCAGCTGCCTTGCCCGACAGACCCCATGAATGCCCCATAGTATAATTCCCTCCATAGCTGCGCCCACAGTATAATGCCACTATACAGTATAATAACCCCCATAGCTGCCCCACACACAGTATTATGCCCCCACACAGTATAATGTCCCACATAGCTGACCATCACAGTATAATGCCCCCATAGGTGCCACATACAGTATAATGCCCCCATAAAATATAATGTGCCCCATAGCTGCCCCATACACTATAATGTCCCATACAGTATAATGCCCCCATAACTGCCCCATACAGTACAATGCCCCCAATACAGTATAATGCCCCCATAGCTGCCCCATACAGTATAATGCCCCCATACAGTATAATGCCCCCCATACCTGCATCATACACTATAATGCCCCATACAGTATAATGCCCCCCATAGCTGCCCCATACAGTATAATTCCCCCCATACAGTATAATGCCCCCATAGCTACCCCATACAGTATAATGCCCCATACAGTATAATGCCCCCATAGCTGCCCCATACAGTATAATGCCCCCTATTCAGTATAATTCCCTCTATAGCTGCCACTTTCAGTATAATGCCCACCATAGCTGCCCCATACAGTGTAATGCCCCTCATACAGTATAATGCCCTTCATAGCTGCTACATACAGTATAATGCCCCACACAGTATAATGCCTCCATAGCTGCCCCATACAGGATAATGCCCCCTCAGCAGCTACCATATGAGCCCCCCTCCCATACCCAGTATAATAGCCACATATGTATGTACCTAATTGAAACATAATAACATAATTACTTACCTATCCCCATTCCCGTGACGGGTGGAGGAGATCCTTCTCCTCTTCTGCACTGTGCTGTGAGTGACTCGGCGCAGACAGGCGTGATGACTTCACTACATTGCGGCTGCCTGCCCCGAGCCGCTCGCGGCACAATGAATGCTGGAGCAAGCCTCCAGCATTGATCCCAAATGAATGTACGTCCTGCGGACGCACATTCAGTTGGAAGCGGGACCAGCGCAGTCAGCACTGTGTGGCAACAGGGGCCCGGTCGTAGTTGCGACCGTTGGGACCCCTTTAGATATGCCACTGTCCTTTATATTATGGGACCTCTACATTTTTAGATGGAATCGCCAAAGTTTAATATGCTCTCTAATCATAAAACTTGCACATGTTTTCCAAGTTAATTGAAACACCATAACATTTTTTGGGACCTTTGGAATAACATTGATCCACTCTTGGGCCGGCACGCACCGACCTCACTCAGACCTCCGCTGCCGCCACCATACTTGGCTCTGTCCGCCCTTCTCCTGCTCCTAAATGTGAGTGAGTAGGGCGGACTCACGACGGCAGCGGCGGTCAGACCAAATGATCCCGCAAGACTTGTAGGGCCCATGGGCCGAACTTTCCCCACCCCTGCTCTAGAGTATGAAGTGTTACAATAATGTGATTAAAGGAAATCTTGCATGTAAGAGAAATATCAACTGTATTTCTTTAGACCCCACAAAAGTTTGAACAGCACATTCCAACAAAATGATACAAAACGTGTATGCAGTTGCAAGAACACCTGTGACTGCAAATATTCAGCAAACAAAAAAATGGCGACAGCACACTACGAACACTAATGTAACCTAAACCGCTAAATATAAATAAATATGCATTACATGCTAAATCTACTTACAATAGGGAGGTTCTTAGTGCAAATTTTGATCAAGAAGTGTTTGCCCACCTGCCATGACAAGGCGACCTCCATAGGTGAGAACCTACTCTGCACATACACCCAGAACTGGGTCTAAGCCTACATATATATCTGGGGATGGTAGGAACCAGCATTAAACTAATTAAAATCACCCAGGGCAGAATGGGAGGAGTGCAAGAACAAAAAATGGAGGCAGTCACTAACCCCACATATATGGATCACATAAACACTACAAAAGTTTGAACAGCACATTCCAACAAAATGATACAAAACGTGTATGCAGGTGCAAGAACATCTGTGACTGCAAATATACAGCAGACAAAAAAATGGTGACAGCACACGGCGAACACTAATGTAACCTAAACTGCTAAATATAAATAAATATGCATTACATGCTAAATCTACTTACAATAGGGAGGTTCTTAGCGCACATTTTGATAAAAAAGTGTTTGCCCACCTGCCACGACCAGGCGTCCTGCGACTGCCTGCATGTTCTTGCACTCCTCCCATTCTGCCCTGGGTGATTTTAATTAGTTCAATGCTGGTTCCTACCATCCCCAGATATATATGTAGGCTTAGACCCAGTTCTGGGTGTATGTGCAGAGTAGGTCCCCACCTATGGAGGACGCCTTGTCGTGGCAAGTGGGCAAACACTTTTTGATCAAAATGTGCACTAAGAACCTCCCTGTTGTAAGTAGCTTTAGTATGTAATGCTTATTTATTTATATTTAGCGGTTAAGGTTACATTCGTTTTCACAGTGTGCTGTCGCCATTTTTTTGTCAACTGTATTTCTTGAAATATTACATAAAGTATTAGAATTCCTTTCACAAAATATCCAACAATTCAGTCATAATTATAGCAATATGTTTGGTCTCTTCAATAATGATAATCTATGATCTTTTGGTGATGAGATAAGAACACAGAAAATAAATAATAATTTATTCGATGTTTCAAGGTCTAGAAGTACAGAATATTGCCACAAAAGCTCTTCTAGCTATTGTTATTCCTGGCAAAAAATATACATATTTATTTTGACTCAAATCCAGCATCATGTTTTACTGGGATTCTAAAATTATTACAAACACATGGTTTTTGAGCTTATTTTAACATAAAAAAATGTTGGTAGCTGCTCTTACGTAGGTTCAGCGATAACCAGATATTTTAAAATGAAATCACTAAATAGAGATATTTGCTGTTACAATAATAGAAAGTGGCTGTGCCGCTAGGGGATAAATGACACGGAGGGAGCTTAGTGTGACAGCTGCTTCAATCAAGTCTTTAGTTCAGAATAAATGTGTTTTGTCTTTTTATAACACATTTTATGTATCCGTATCGTTTTATAGCTACAAAGCTTGAGAGTCATAAAACTGGGTTGTACTGAAAACCTGAACAATAACAGTTCTATAAAACATTTAAAATGTGACTGTCATTTCAGGTTTATTTTCAAAATAATCCTTTGTCTGTTTACTGTACATGAGGAATAACACTATATTTGACCATTATATCCCTTGTATCTGCGGTTTTTAGTTAATTCCCCCTTCTGCAGAATATATCTCTAATTTTCAGTTTTTCATGTGCTCAGCTCCAGAATGAGTGGGCACTAGCTGCTATGATGTTTTAATCATCTACACTGTGCCCCCTGACTAAAAAATAGCTTATACTCTGCACTAGAGATGAGCGAACCGGGACAACCGAACCCGGTTTTGGTCCGAACTTCCGGAAAAGTTCTGTTCGCAGCGAATCCGAACTTTACCGGGTTCGGCCGAACCCGTTTTGACCGAATCCGGTCAAAAATATTATACAAATCGGCAGCCACTTGTCTTTATCAATCACTGATAGAGAAAAGAAGCTGCTAATTAAAAATAAAATAAAAAGCATTTCATACATACCCGGTCGTTGTCTTGGTGACGAGTCCATCTTCTTCCTCCAGTCCGACCTTCTTTTCTGACGCGGCAGCCTGTGATTGGCTGCAGAGGCCTCTGCAGCCTGTGATTGGCTGCAGAGGCCTATGCAGCCTGTGATTGGCTGCAGCGGTCACATGGGCTGTATCGTCATCCAGGAATGTCGGGCCGGATGACGAGAGGGACGCGTCACCAAGGAGACCAGACTGGAGGAAGCAGAAAGTTCTCGGTAAGTATGAACGTCTTTTTTTTTTACAGGTTACTCTATATTGTGATCGGTAGTCACTGTCCAGGGTGCTGAAACAGTTACTGCCGATCAGTTAACTCTTTCAGCACCCTGGACAGTGACTATTTACTGACGTCGCCTAGCAACGCTGCCATAATGACGGGTGCACACATGTAGCCACCCGTCATTACGGGGCCTCATGCACACGACCGTAAAAACACCCGTTATTACGGGTTGTAATTACGACCTGAAATAGCGGGCCCATAGACTTCTGTTAGCCATGGGTACCTTCCCGTTTTCTCACGGGAAGGTGCCCGTGCCGTTAAAAAGATAGAATATGTTCTATTTTTTTATTTTACGGGCCGTGCTCCTATACTTTATAATGGGAGCACGGCTCGGAAAAATAACCGGCTGCCCGTGGCCGGCCGTGCTCATCTCCTGAAATACTCTGTGCTGCCTTAAACTCTGTGGACAGGTCAGGATCCTGTTTCTTTTAAATGCTGCTAGGGAACCCTCTCGATCCACTATATAAGGCTGCGCTACAGTGCAGCATTTAAAAGAAACAGGATCCTGACCTGTCCACAGAGTTTAAGAAAGCACAGAGTATTTCAGGAGATGAGCGTGCAGATTCAGTGCTGCTGTGAACTCTGCTCTTACCATTACGTAGCTCTCAGTCTGTTACCTCTCCTCCACTACTGTCCTCAATAACATCTTCATGATTGGCAAGTCACCACGTAATGGTAAGAGCAGAGTTCACAGCAGCACAGAGTATTTCAGGAGATGAGCGTGCGGATCTTGTGCGGGGTGGTGACTTGCCAATCATGTGAAGGTGTTATTGAGGACAGGAGTGGAGGAGAGGTAACATACTGAGCTACGTAATGGTAAGAGCAGAGTTCACAGCAGCACAGAGTATTTCAGGAGAGGAGCGTGCAGATTCAGTGCTGCTGTGAACTCTGCTCTTACCATTACGTAGCTCTCAGTCTGTTACCTCTCCTCCACTACTGTCCTCAATAACACCTTCATGATTGGCAAGTCACCACGTAATGGTAAGAGCAGAGTTCACAGCAGCACAGAGTATTTCAGGAGATGAGCGTGCGGATCTTGTGCGGGGTGGTGACTTGCCAATCACGTGAAGGTATTATAGAGGACAGGAGTGGAGGAGAGGTAACAGACTGAGAGCTACGTAATGGTAAGAGCAGAGTTCACAGCAGCACAGAATCTGCACGCTCCTCTCCTGAAATACTGTGTGCTGCTGTGAACTCTGTTCTTACCATTACGTAGCTCAGTCTGTTACCTCTCCTCCACTCCTGTCCTCAATAACACCTTCACATGATTGGCAAGTCACCACCCCGCACAAGATCCGCACGCTCATCTCCTGAAATACTCTGTGCTGCTGTGAACTCCTCTCTTACCATTACATGGTGACTTGCCAATCATGTGAAGGTGTTATTGAGGACAGGAGTGGAGGAGAGGTACAACTGAGCTACGTAATGGTAAGAGCAGAGTTCACAGCAGCACTGAATCTGCACGCTCATCTCCTGAAATACTCTGTGCTGCCTTAAACTCTATGGACAGGTCAGGATCCTGTTTCTTTTAAATGCTGCACTGTAGCACAGCCTTATATAGTGGATCGAGCGGGTTCCCCAGCAGCATTTAAAAGAAACAAGATCCTGACCTGTCCACAGAGTTTAAAGGGTTATTCCCAAGTTGATAAATGTGGCGAGACACCAGGCGAGACACCAGGCGAGACACCAGTCGCACGGTATGTATATATATATATGTGTGTGTGTGTTTGTGTATGTGTGTGTTTGTGTATATATGTGTGTTTGGGTATGTGTCTTTGTCTGTTTTTGTTTTTATATGTGTGTTTGTGTATATGTGTGTGTGTGTGTGTGTGTTTATGTGTGTTTGTGTATATATGGGTATGTTTGTGTATATGTGTGTGTATATATGGGTGTATTTGTGTATATGTTTGTGTGTAGATGTTTTTGTATATGTGTGTGTGTGTTTTTGTATATGTGTGTGTGTTTGTGTATATGTGTGTGTTCGTGTATATGTGTGTGTTTGGATATGTGTGTTTTTGTTTGTATATGTGTGAGTTCGTGTATATGTGTGTGTGTGTTTGTCTGTTTGTGTGTGTGTGTGTGTGTGTATATATGTGTGTGTTTGTGTATGGTTGTTTGTTTGTGTGTGTGTGTATATATGTGTGCAGGTGAGTAGAAGTATTGGTATTGTTCACATTGATAATTGTTTTTTTATGTTGTTGCAGATTTTGATGTACCGATTGGACTACATCTTCCATTCGTTGGACTACTGCATAGATCTACGTTTTTTCAAATTTTAATAAAATGGTTAACGAGGGTTTTGTTGGGGATTTCTTATTTCAATAAAAAAGAATTGTCTTTGTGTTTTTTTTTAAACTTTATTAGTGCCTAGATAATGGCAGTTGGCTGATTGACAGCGTCCATTATTAAGGCGGTACTTAGTGTTAGCCGGTGCAGAGGCTAGCACTAACCATCCATTATTACCCCGGTACCCACCACCACCAGGGGTGCCGGGAAGAGCTTGGTACGATCCAGTACCCGACCATCTGTTGTGATGGTCGGGTACTGGGGCGGCCGTAGGCTGGTATTATGAGGCTGGGAAGGGCCAAAAACAGTGGACCTTCCCACCCTTGTAATGCTAGGCTGCTGCTGCTGTGTTGTATCGGGCTGGTTATAAAAATGGGGAGGACCCCCACGTCGTTTTTTTTTTTAATTTAACAAATTTAACAATAGACGGGTCCCCCACATTTTTAATAACCAGCCATATACAAGGCCGCAGCAGTCTGCCATTACATGGGTGGGAAGGGCCACTGGTTTTGTCCATTCCCAGGCTAATAAAACTGTGTTGTATGTGGCTGGTTATGATAAATTGGGTGGAACCCCATGTCTTTTTTAAAAAAAATAAAAAATTAATAAATAAATAATTTAAAAAAATGACGTGGGTTCCCCCCCACTTTTATAACCAGCCAGATACAACACAGCAGCAGCAGCCTAGCATTACAAGGGTGGGAAGGTCCACTGTTTTTGGCCCTTCCCAGCCTCATAATACCAGCCTGCGGCCGCCCCAGAGCCCGGCCGTCACAACAGATGGTCGGGTACTGGATCGTACCTGGCTCTTCCCGGCACCCCTGGTGGTGGTGGGTACCGGGGTAATAATGGTGGTTAGTGTTAGCCTCTACACCGGCTAACACTAAGCCTCGCCTTAGTAATGGATGTTGTCACTCAGACAGCGGCCATTACTAAAGTGGTAGTAATAAAATTTGAAAAGAAAAGACAAAGATATAGATAAAATATTTGATTGAAATAAAGCACCCCCAACACAACCCTCATTAACCATTTTATTGTAGAAAAAAAAACCGTCATCTAAGTAGTCCTCGAAACCGACGTAGTCCAAACACCAAACCTGTAAAAAAAAAAATACAAAAAAAATGAAATAAAACATGTCGTAGGCAAAGATTCAGTTTAATGTGTGATATTGACTGTTATACCATATATAGAAGCCTGCCGCAAAGTTGACTTAGATACAGGGCGCCAGCAGACAGTATCATGCATGGCCATACAGACATATATACAAACAAACATACATGCAAACATACATACATACATACATACAGTGGAGGAAATAAGTATTTGATCCCTTGCTGATTTTGTAAGTTTGCCAACTGTCAAAGACATGAACAGTCTAGAATTTTTAGGCTAGGTTAATTTTACCAGTGAGAGATAGATTATATAAAAAAAAATAAAAAAAATCACATAGTCAAAATTATATATATTTATTTGCATTGTGCACAGAGAAATAAGTATTTGATCCCCTACCAACCATTAAGAGTTCAGCCTCCTCCAGACCAGTTACACGCTCCAAATCAACTTGGGGCCTGCATTAAAGACAGCTGTCTTACATGGTCACCTGTATAAAAGACTTCTGTCCACAGACTCAATTAATCAGTCTGACTCTAACCTCTACAACATGGGCAAGACCAAAGAGCTTTCTAAGGATGTCAGGGACAAGATCATAGACCTGCACAAGGCTGGAATGGGCTAAAAAACCATAAGTAAGACGCTGGGTGAGAAGGAGACAACTGTTGGTGCAATAGTAAGAAAATGGAAGACATACAAAATGACTGTCAATCGACATCGATCTGGGGCTCCATGCAAAATCTCACCTCGTGGGGTATTCTTGATCCTAAGGAAGGTGAGAGCTCAGCCGAAAACTACACGGGGGGAACTTGTTAATGATCTCAAGGCAGCTGGGACCACAGTCAGCAAGAAAACCATTGGTAACACATTACGCCGTAATGGATTAAAATCCTGCAGTGCCCGCAAGGTCCCCCTGCTCGAGAAGGCACATGTACAGGCCCGTTTGAAGTTTGCAAATGAACATCTGGATGATTCTGAGAGTGATTGGGAGAAGGTGCTGTGGTCAGATGAGACTAAAATTGAGCTCTTTGGCATTAACTCAACTCGCCGTGTTTGGAGGAAGATAAATGCTGCCTATGACCCAAAGAACACCGTCCCCACTGTCAAGCATGGAGGTGGAAACATTATGTTTTGGGGGTGTTTCTCTGCTAAGGGCACAGGACTACTTCACCGCATCAATGGGAGAATGGATGGAGCCATGTGCCGTCAAATCCTGAGTGACAACCTCCTTCCCTCCACCAGGACATTAAAAATGGCTTGTGGCTGGGTCTTCCAGCACGACAATGACCCGAAACATAGAGCCAAGGCAACAAAGGAGTGGCTCAAAAAGAAGCACATTAAAGGGAACCTGTCACCAGCATTTCACCTATTAAACCAGCACTACCTGGTGGTAGTGGGTGAAAAATCATTCCTATATAACCTATAATTGTCTTCTTAGTCAGCTCTGTAGCTTTAGTATTCCGTTTTTTAGTGTTCTCTAACCGTATGCTAATGAGCAGAAAAGAGTCAGATCTTCATTTGAAAAGAGTCAGATCTTCATTTGAAAAGAGTCATATCTTCATTCCTCAAGTCTTTCCGAGTTTACCCCGCCTCCTTACTTTTGATTGACAGCTCTTTGACTTACCCCAGCACACAAAATCCCGCGCTTGTGCATTAATGTCCTCTTCTGGTGTGTGCGCACAAAGGGACACCGGATTATTACGATAAAAGGTGCAAAATGTTTGCAGGCCGTTATTTACAGTCGGAGAAGGAGTTTAGGAGAGGGGATAACGGCAATGAACTTTTGATAACAGCGGCCAGTGAGGGATAAGTAAAGTTCAATAGGTGAAATGCTGGTGACAGGTTCCCTTTAAGGTCATGGAGAGGCCTAGCCAGTCTCCAGACCTTAATCCCATCGAAAACTTATGGAGGGAGCTGAAGATCCGAGTTGCCAAGCGACAGCCTCGAAATCTTAATGATTTACAGATGATCTGCAAAGAGGTGTGGTCCACAATTCCATCTAACATGTGTGCAAACCTCATCATTAACTACAAAAAACGTCTGACTGTTGTGCTTGCCAACAAGGGTTTTGGCACCAAGTATTAAGTCTTGTTTGCCAAAGGGATTAAATACTTATTTCTCTGTGCACAATGAAAATAAATATATATAATTTTGACAATGTGATGTTCTGTTTTTTTTAAAATATAATCTATCTCTCACTGGTAAAATTAACCTAGCCTAAAAATTCTAGACTGTTCATGTCTTTGACAGTGGGCAAACTTACAAAATCAGCAAGGGATCAAATACTTATTTCCCTCACTGTACATATATACAAACATACATACATACATACATACATACATACATATATACAAGCATGCACATATATACATGCAAATATACATACATGCAAACATACACACATATATACATACATACATGCAAACTATCATACATACATACATACATACATACATGCATACACACACACATGAAAACATACATACATACAAACAAACATGCAAAGATACATACATACATATATACAAGCATGCACAAATATACATGCAAACATAAATACATGCAAACATAATTACATACATGCACATATATATAAACATACATGCAAACATACTGTAATGACAGGGATAGGGAAACAGACAAGTGAGCCCTAATCTACCCGCCACTCAGTCCCTGCCTACTTGCAACGACCCGCCCTAGGCGACAGGGTACAACTGGGCGACGGTCCCTACACTCAGTAAGTGCACGACAGACAACCAGACAAGGAAACACAGAACAAAGGGAAGCGGGCAGTTGCCCACGGCAACACCGTGAGCAACAAGAGTAATAAACGAGCCGAGTCAAACCAGGAGAGTACGAGGTGCCAAACGCAGAGCAGGAGAGTAGTGAACAAGCCGAGTAAAACCAGAAGTGTACGAGGTACCAAACGCAGAGCAGAAGAGTAGTCAGTAAGCCAGGATCAATACGAAGCAGGGACAAGTAGTTCAAGAAGCTGCAGCAGGGCCAGGAAACCAACAGAGAAGAATCACAAGCAAGGAGGAACAGGAAAGGCAGGTATAAATAGACAGAGGGCGGGAGCTAGCTCCGTCTGGCCAGGCTGTGATAGGCTCTCCCACTCCTAAGCCTGCCATCCTGAGTGGTGGAAGATGGAGTCAGTCTCACAGACATAGAAGCAGGTGCAGACTGACTACCTATGGGCATGGATACAGAAGCTGTGCCTGGCAGATCCTTAACACATACATGCAAAAATAAAAACATGCAAACATACATACATGCACATATATACATACATACATGCCAACATACATACATGCCAACATGCATACATGCAAACATACATACATGCAAACATACATACAAACATACATACATGCAAACATACATACATGCAAATATATACATGCAAATATACATACAAACATGCACATATATACATACATGCATGCCAACATACATACATGCCAACATACATGCAAACATACATGCACATATATACATACATACATGACAACATACATACATACATGCATACATGCCAACATACATACATGCCAACATACATACATGCAAACATACATACATGCAAACATACATGCACATATACACATACATACATGACAACATACATACATGACAACATACATACATACATACATGCAAACATACATACATAAATAAACTCACCTAAGACGTTCCCACGAAGATTTGAATGGTCACGTCACTTTTCTTCTTACTGCTCCCATTCACAATAACAGAGCGGTGGGCGCAGATGACGTAATCACGTGTGCCTGATATGATTACGTCATCTGCGCCACAACGCATGTAATGTAATGTAGTGTAGTGTAGTGTAGTGTAGTGTAGAGTGCACTGCAGCCTGTGATTGGCTGCAGAGGTGGTCACGTGGGATGAAGCGTCATCCCTGGAGGCCGGCCTTCTGACGTCATCCTGACGTGCGTGACCGCCACTACAGCCTGTGATTGGCTGCAGCGGCGACATGGATGAAACGTCATCGCTGGAGGCCGGACAGGAGGAAAGTAAGTATGAACGTATTATTATTTTTTTTTTTATTACATTAAAATTGTATTTTCCGCGCGCCGAGCATGTACTGTCAAGGTTGCTGAAAGAGTTAGTGCAGCCCATTAACTCTATCAGCACCCTGGACAGTACGATGCTCGGCGCACGGAAATTACAGGTTCGGTCCGAACTAGTTCGGTCCGAATCGAACTTCTTCGTGAAATTCGGCGAACTAGCCGAACCGAACTTTTGATAAGTTCGCTCATCTCTACTCTGCACCATGTATAAACAAAAGAGGCTCTGCCACCCCAGTAAAGAAAACTTACATCCTGATTATCCTGCCCTGTCAACTAGCCAGAACCCTGCGGAAGAATGCAGGTGGTGCCTGCATCACAAAGAAGGCACAAAGCAGAAGGGCAGGGACCCCAGCAGAAGCTTTCCCCCATTCTGCAAACTGGTTGTAATTTTAACAACCGCTTTGGGAGAACCGGCTAAATTCTAAGCCCTGCATGTAGATCTTCAGAGAGGAAAGGATACCTCCTTCGGCTAATACTCAAAATAGTGTAACACACTGACTGTTTAAAACAGGCAAATATAAATGGGCACATCCTTGGAGGTCTAAAGCAATGAACGGGCTAATGGGCATATTTCAAGTAATTTAGGGTGCAAAAGGGGTTATTGGTTCAATAGCTGGTGTTCTAGAGTAGAAAAAGGTTTAATATGAACATCCATGGTGGCATAGGACAGTGAAGGGGTTAATTTTTTTGCAGGATTTTCCAGTGTAAAGAACTTCAAAAGAGTGTAGATTATGCAAGAATATGCCAAGGTTAAAAAGAACATCCCTAGTGGTCTATGGAAGTAAGCAACTGAAGTGCAGTTGCTTACTCACCTTTTCAGGTTCCAACCCTGTATGTAGATACTGAGGTCTCTCTTTTTAGATACTAGATGAGGAAGCAGCAGTAACAGAGCTAGGGGGACATTTCTCTGCACTCACTGTCTGAGGCAACAGCAGCAATGGGGACTGGGAAAGGTGTTTCTGAACTTGTTGCCACAATGATACGAGGAGCAGAAGGAGAGAGACCTTCTTGCAGCTGTTACATTACCATGCACAGCGCCAAGCTGTTGGCATCTCTTTCAATTTGGTGCCCACTGCAGGAAATGAAGAATGCCGCCTAAGGCCAGGTGCTCAGGGCGAACAGTGTTGGCATATTTTATTCTGGGGTATAGTGTAGGCCATTATTTTTCAGGGCGCACAGAGTTGGCATATTTTATTTAGGGGGCAAAATCAGGGTATATTTTATTTAGGGGGCACAGTGCGGGCATATTTTATTCAAGAAGTACAATGAGGGTATATTTTATTCAGGTGGCACAGTGTAGGATATTTTTATTTAGTGGACATAGCTTATGTAATTAGTTTTTCTCCAGGGAACACAGTGTGGGACTTTTTATACTCAAAAGGCACTTTGTGGGCCTTTATTTATTCAGGGGCACAGAGTGACTCTTTGTTCATTTCAGGGGGCATTTCTTATTCAGGGGCAAAAATGTGTAGCACTATTATATTTAGGGGGAACAGTTTGTAACACTGTTATATTTAGAGGGCACAGTGTGGGGAGCTATTATATTAAGGGGGACAGTGTGTAGCACTATATATTTAGGGTGCACAGTGTGTAGCATTTTTCCATGTAGGGGCACATTGTTTAGCACTATTACATTTAGGGGGCATAGTGTGTAGCGTTCTATTCAGGGAGCACAGTGTATCGATATGTTTCAAAAGCAAGGAGCCGAAGACAGCTGGATGGCAAATTCTGCAGAAAAGAAGGTGAAGCCAGGAAAAGTCATTATGGTGGTCTGAGCTAGATGGAGAAGAAAAGGAAGAAAAACCTAATTCAATCAAGTCAAGAAATCACCTGTGAAAAAAACGAAATGTAAATGTTTATTCTTCCTCTGAATTTGTCTGATCAGTATTATAGTCACTCTTATGGTCTGCAGCGTCATGATGGGTGGTAGCATTCTTGTTTGCAAAATCACAACTCCCAGCATACTTTTACCATTATTAAGGTGACACTGGGAGCTGTAGTTTTACATAGTCCAAATTTATATGGCAGGGGTTAACCTGAATTTGCACTTGATCTCTGTACTACTTGGTTCTGGTGATACATGTATGCTATAAGCTTGGTTCTGGTGCTATATTTATGTATGAGTTTGGTTCTGGTGCATTAAGTTTAATTTTAACCCCTTCCCCCTGCATGCATTCTGGGCTTTAATGACCAAGCAATTTTTTTAGTTTTTCCATAGTCACATGCAAAGTGCTATAACTTTTTTATTTTTTGGTCGACAAGGCTGTATGAGGTCTTGTTTTTTGCGGGATGGGTTGCATTTTTCCATGGCACCATTTTCGGGTATATAGAATTTTTTTATTAACTTTTATTAACTTTTTTTGGGGAGGGAATATAAAAAACTGCATTTTAGCCATAGTTCTATGCATTTTAAATTGACGCCGTTCACCATGCGGTGTAAATATTATGCTACCTTTATTCTATTGGTCGGTATGATTACGACCATACAAAATATTTATAGTTTTTATATATTTTACTACTTTTGCAGAATAAAAACACTTTTGAACTAAAATAATTTTATTTTGCATTGCCGCTTTTGAAGAGCCATAACTTTTTTCATTTTGCCCTCGATGTCGCCATATGAGGGCTTGTTTTTTGCGGCACTTCTACCATTTTGGGGTACATGGTAATTATTGATTAACCTTTATTATTATTTCCTGGGGTAAATAAGAAAAAATAGCAATTTTGCCGTTGTTTTTTGCGTTTCTTTTTTACGGCATTCCTTTTGCGGTTTAAATAATATGCTAACTTTATTCTTTGGGTCATTATGGTCTTGGCGATACCATATATATGTCGTTTTTATTTAATTTTTGCTAAATAAAACCACTTTTTATGGAAAAAATTATTTTTATTTTTTTTCTGTGTGCCTTTATTAATAATTTTTATTTCACAATAATTATTTTTTCAATCCCAGTAGGGGACTTGACAGTGCGATCTTTTGATCGCTTATATAATGCTTTCGTATACTTAGTATTCCAAAGCATTATTGCCTGTCAGTGTTAAACTGACAGGTAATCTATTAGGCCATGCCTCTGGCACAGCCTAATAGGCGTATAGCCAGGGCAGGCCTGGAGGCCTTTGTTAGGCCCCTGGCCGCCATGGCAACACAACAGCGGCCCAAGATCGCATTTGCGGTCCGCCGATGGGTGACAGAGGCATCTGAGGGTTTAAACGGTCGCGATCGAAGGAAACCTATATTACGACCGTTGCAGCTGGAGCCTGGCTGTCATCAGACAGCCGAGTACCCACTCCAGCTTGCACATGACACCCGTGCAGGACTCTGATTAAGCCGCTGTGAAAAGGAGGCGGCCTAGAATAAGGCCCCTTAATGACCACCGTGAAAAGGCGTATCGGCAGTCATTAAGGGGTTAATACTATAGCTGTACTTAAAGGGTAATTAATCTTTCAGAAAACTGACATGTCATAGTGACATGTTAGAAGTTTTGATCGGTGGGTGTCTGAGCACTGAGACCCCCACCAATCGCTAAAATGAAGTGGCAATAGCGCTCGGGTGAGTGAATTATTTGCACAGTGACACATTCTTCAGGATTTTTGGCTCTGCATGCCACCACATTGGATTTGAAATGAAACAACTGAGATTCAATTGAAGTGTAGACTTTTAGGTTTAATTGAAGGGGCTGAACAAAAATATCCTTTGAAACATTTAGGAATTGCAACCATTTTTCTATACAGCCTTCTCATTTCAGGGGCTCAAAAGTAATTGGACAAATTAACATCACTATAAGTAAAATGTTTTTGTTTTTTATACTCTGTAGAGAATCCTTTGCAGGCAATGACTACCTGAAGTCTGGAACCCATGGACATGACCAAACGCTGGGTTTCCTCCTTTGTGGCGGTCCAATACCAGAACCGTACTGTTAGGAGAAAAGCTCTAGCAGACACAGGGCGGAAAGACAATACTGCACAAAAAACTGATGTGCTAATCTGCCCTGTCTCAATATACATGCCTCTGAAGAAACGTTCTATATAAAACAAGGACGTGGAAACGCGTTAGTTGTTCAATCTTTGTTCAGTGTGAATGCACACTCTTGTTATTAGGTGGACAATATTTATCTGGTGTGAATGCACACTATCAATAAAGGTGTTACGCTGAATTGAGGAGTGTGAATGCAAACTACCTGCATGTGCTGGTGCTCATCTCAGCGATAAAGTACTCTGTGTTGTAGATATTGCTGACTAGTGTGAATGCACACTTAATATACCCTATTTAGTTGGTGTGAACGCACACTTGGTATATTATATTCATCTAGTGTAAATGCACACGTTTGTTTAAATATACAGTCCCTTGCTAGGGTGAATGCACAATACTGATCGAGGTGCTGCACTGTTTGTCATGGGTGTTTATGCACAGGGAATTTAGATGCTGTGGCTTATTTCAATGTGAATGCACACTGTGTCGCAGGTGCTGCTTTTTTATTACTGAGTGTTCACACACACTTTGCTGCTAGGTATCAGATCTTTACTCGGTGTGAATGCACATTTTGCTATTTAGTCCAGGTAGGGACAGAATTTATATGTTTTTACTAGATATTTGGAGTAGTTTCATTACAATTTAAACCAATACGTTGGCACCCTTATCTAGTCTTACCTACCTGGTTAGCCAGGTATCTATAGAAATTATTGGCTTGAGTAGCCCATTTTAAAGGGTTAATAAAAATAAAAATATTTTTAAAGCGTTCTTGCCCAGGTGATACCTTCTACTGTTTCCTCTTTTGTGATGCTTTGCCAGGCTCTTACTGCAGCTGTCTTCAGTTGTTGCTTGTTTGTGGGTCTTTCTGCCTTAAGATTTGTCTTAAGCAAGTGAAATGCATGCTCGATCGGGTTGAGATCTGGTGATTTACTTGGCCCTTTCAGAATATTCCAGTTCTCTGCCTAAAAAAAACTCCTGGGTTGCTTTTGCAGTATGTTTTGGGTCATTGTCCATCCGTACTGTGAAGCGACGTCCAATCAACCTTGCTGCATTCGGTTAAATCTGAGCAGAAAGTATATCCCTGAACACTTCAGAATTCATCTGGCTGCTTCTGTCATCAGTCACATTATCAATAAGCACTAGTGACCCAGTGCCTTTGGCAGCCATGCATGTCCATGCCATCACACTGCCTCCACCATGTTTTACAGAGGATGTGGTGTGCTTTGGATCATGAGCCGTTCCAAGCCTTCTCCATACTTTCTTCCTCCCATCATTCTGGTGCACATTGATCTTAGTTTCATCTGTCCAAAGAATGCTGTTCCAGAACTGGGCTGGCTTCTTTAGATGTTGTTTGGCAAAGTCTAATCTGGCCTTTCTATTTTTGAGGCTGATTAATGGTTTGCACCTTGTGGTGAACCCTCTGTATTTGCTCTCATGAAGTCTTCTCTTTATGGTAGACTTAGATAATGATACTGTTAAGGATCTGCCAGGCACAGCTTCTGTATCCACGCCCATAGGTAATCAGTCTGCACCTGCTTCTATGTCTGTGAGACTGACTCCATCTTCCACCACTTAGGATGGCAGGTTTAGGAGTGGGAGAGCCTATCACAGCCTGGCCAGACGGAGCTAGCTCCCACCCTCTGTCTATTTATACCTGCCTTTCCTGTTCCTCCTTGCTTGTGATTCTTCTCTGTTGGTTTCCTGGCCCTGCTGCAGCTTCTTGAACGACTTGTCCCTGCTTCGTATTGAATCTGGCTTACTGACTACTCTTCTGCTCTGCGTTTGGTACCTCGTACACTCCTGGTTTGACTCGGCTCGTTTACTACTCTTGTTGCTCACGGTGTTGCCGTGGGCAACTGCCCCGTTTCCCTTTGTTCTGTGTTTCCTTGTCTGGTTGTCTGTCGTGAACTTACTGAGTGTAGGGATCGTCGCCCAGTTGTACCCCGTCGCCTAGGGTGGGTCGTTGCAAGTAGGCAGGGACTGAGTGGCGGGTAGATTAGGGCTCACTTGTCTGTTTCCCTATCCCTGTCATTACAGATACACCTACTTCCAGGAGAGTGTTCTTCACTTGGGTAGATGTTGTGAAAGGGTTTTTCTTCACCATGGAAAGGATTCTGCGACCATCCACCACTGTTGTCTTTAGTGGACGTCCAGGCCTTTTGTAGTTCATGAGATCACCAGTGCGCTCTTTTTTTTTTTTTTTTTCAAGAATATACCAAACTGTGGATTTGGCCACTCCTAACATTTGTGCTATCTCTCTGATGCATTTCTTCATTTTTTTCACCCGATTGATGGTCTGTTTTACTATTGCATTAGACAGCTCCTTTGACCTCATGCTGTGGGTTCACAGCAACAGTTTCCAAATGCAAATGCCACACCTGAAATTAACTCTAGACCTTTTACCTGCTTAATTGATGATGGATTAATGAGGGAATAGGCCATGCAGCCCATTAAATAGCTTTTGAGATAATTGTCCAATTACCTTTCGTCCCTTGAAAAAGAGGCAGCTACATATTAAAGAGCTGCAATTCCTAAACCCTTCCTCAAATTAGGATATGAATACCCTCAAATTAAAGCTGAGAGTCTGCACTTTAAGCCAATATTATATAACTGTATATTCAATATGTTTTGGTAAACAGCTAAAATGCCAAAATTTGTGTCACTGTCCAAATAATTCTGGACCTAACTGTATTTATAGTGTGTCACAGCAGTTTAAAATTGTAGCCTGAGAGGGGGGGTGGCACGGAGTTTCGGATAAATTATATGAAATTAATATTATACAATTAAACAATATCTGTTTGTATTTAAAATTAATGTATAGTGTATTTGGAATATTCTAATTATTGTATTTGGTTATAGAAGTAGGAAGATTTTTTTGCAGCATGCTACACCGAGCTTCTCCCTGCACTTATATTTTTGTCAAACAAGTAGGGAACATGTTGTTAAAAATTTCAATCCCACCGTGTCTACTGGTTATTCCCCCATCCTCAATTAATTCACCTACACCAAAAGTGAAGGCTCAGGAATAGGAAATCGTCATGTCATTATTACATATAGAGACTTAGTGCACTTACTTGGCTATTTCTGTATCTCCCAAATAGTTGTATGTACAGTGCCTGTGCACACACAGCCTCCATTTCATTTTAATGGAGAACACCTACATTTTTGTGATCTGTGGATTTCCTAGCATTAGACCACCATGAATATAACATTTATCACCTATCCTATGGATAAGTTATGCATGTTTGAGGTGGGGAAAAAAGTTTTTTAATGTATTTTTGCTTTGCAACACAAAAATATAGAAATGCAGCATCACCAATACTTTAAAATCTACATATTTTTTAAATGCTGCCAGAAAAGTTTTTTCTTTTACCCTCAGTCGGGGTAAGGGGTGCCAATTCACTGTTTCTATCAGGCAGCAAAAGGGCTAGATACACCCCTGGAAGTCTCCCACATACAATACACAGAGAGAAGAACGGAAAAATTATACATAAAGTTGTACAAGCTGGGGGATGAGAGAGTATAATGCTTAAAAGAAGATGATGACATAAATCTGGAGGAGTGAGAGAAATAGGTACTAAAATCTGTACTCAGTTTTTACTGTCTCCTGATTATCTGCAGATTGTTTTCCCCTCTCTTACACATACACATCAACAATCCAGGCCGTTGCAAGTGGGTGTAGGCTTAGCTCCTGAGCCCGTGCCATATTGTTGTAATGCACATCCACCATATAAGTACAGCGTTGAAGGGTTAATTATCATTGTATCTTTATTTCTCAGTATAAGATATTATGTACCAGTAAAGAGAGCCCTGTTACTAAAGACTTTTATTTATTTCAGTTTCCAACTGATTGATGAGAAATAGCTAGATAGATATATTCTAGTAGGAAGTTCATATATTCATAGCTGTCAGGATTGAAATCCTGTGTCCCAGGCAGTGGCTCTTCTCCTTTAGCTTCGGGTGCTGCTTGGCAGCTCAAATGCTGAATCTAGTTTACAGATTTGCCTCTCTAGATTCCTTGCCTTAATTACCTAGATTTCCTTGATTAGTTTCACACTTCTTACTTATTATAAAAGTTGGACCCATACACTTCCTGTTTTCCAGAGTATTTAGTATCCTTTCTGTAGTCTAGCTCCTTTCTGCCTCATGCTTCAAACTGTTGCCACTTATCTGTGTACCGAACTTAGATTATTTCCTGACTACGTCTCTGCCTCACGCTACAACATGTTGTCACTTATCTGTGTATCGAACTTGCAATGCATTCTGGACACGTCTCTGAATCTTGTCATTATCACCAACCTACCGGATCATTTCAACCACTGGACTCAAAATTAGCTTTAGATCTTGTTAGAATAGTCTGGCCTCAATGAATCCTCTGACAATAAATTGCTGAACTACGAGCATTTAGTGCCATATGTCAAGAACATTTTTCTCAGCTTAAAAAATCTACTGTGAGATCAACAAAAAACTTCTGGATGTGCATAGCTCTGCCAAAGATTCAAGTTCATACATGACAATACCATTAAAGTTCAGTGGTGATCGTTGCTATTACCGAAGTTTCTTTATTCAAGACCGCATATATTTTCAAATGCGACCTGCTCTATTTACCAATGAACGAAAAACGGTAATGTTTCTAATCAATCTTCTTATTGATGAAGCTCTAGTAAGAGCCCTTCCTTATGTAGAAGATAATAGGGAACTTCTGTATTATTTGGATTAACCTATCAATGCTATCAATCAAGTTTTTGATGTTCCTAATCGTTGTACCATAGCTAAAGCTAAAGTTCATCATTTTCTGCAAAAGGAAATGCTCTGTTGCTGAATGCACAACAGAATTTCACCTGCTGGTATTTGGAAATACTCCTGTCTTCTCCTTTCGTCAATCAACTCCGAAGACCCAGTAAAATACTGAATCTATATCTGAAACAATGCAAATTGATGTTATTCGAAAACCCCTTACTATAGCAGAAAAAAAGAGATGACATACATAAAATCTTTGCCTTTATTGAGGGGATTTACGGTACTATGCTGTTTATTGCCCGTAGGACAATAGCTGTCATTGATGTAAACGAACACATAAAACTGGAAACATCCATTCTGTTGGATTCAAAAATACATAAAATTTCTCCTTTGGCATAGGATGAAGACAAGTTGTGGGTAACAGTATCTCATTTTTTGTAGTGTCAATACACTTTCTGCACTAAAACACATAAGATTTATTGTTCTGGTATGCTAGACTCTGGGGCTGATGGAAATTTTTATGAACATAGACTTTGCTCATGATAATAATAACACATTTCTAACAAAGTCAGCACCCCTATCATTAGGACCTGTAACTCATGAGACTATGCAGCTTCAAGTTCTCTTCAAAATGATCATAAAGAAGTTATGCATTTCCAACTGATTGCTGCTCTAAGGTCTCTTGCACACGACCGTTGTGCCACTCGGGCTGTTTTTCATGGCATCTGAGGGACACCCGATAGGCTTCACGGACCCATTCATTTTAGCGGGTGAATCGGGTCCGTGAAAAATGGTCCGAGTCTCCAATCCGAGGAAAGATAGACCATGTCCTATCTTTCCTCAGATCACTGACGGGACTGACTCGGACGGCACACACGGTCGTGTGCATGAAGCGTAAAGGTTCCAGTTATTTTCAGGATTCATTTCTACTCACAGTCTAACAATTGGGAAACACTTTGTATACATTTTCCTTATGAATATTATCAGTTAAATTATCTGTCTAAACATACTTCTTTACCATCTGAGAGCACATTCATTTCTAAACTTTCTGTTAACAATGTTTATGTTTTCAATGACATAATTGATCAATTTGTAATAGCCTACCTGGATGATATCCTAATTTTTTACGACAATCTTGAGGAGCATCACAAACATGTCTGCACCCACTGGCGTAGCTATAGGGGTCGCAGCGGTCGCAATTGCGACCGGGCCACGAAGCCAGGGGGCCCACGGCCCCCCGCACCACATCATTAAAAAGTTACTATAGTAACTCGGGCCGCGGGCCCCTGTTACTATAGTAACATACTTTACTTACCTTCCTGGTTCCGGATCGCAGCGGAGGTCCTGACGTCAAGCGCTGTGCGCAGCGCATGATGTCACAGCGCTATGCCGCCGCGCACAGCATCGAGACTACAGAACTCCCGCCGCGGCCGAAGAGGAAGGTAAGGTTAGCCCTGACTGGCGGGGTCTGACTCCGGGGACCCGCCAATCAGCTGTTTTGAAGGGGCCGCAGCACTCGTACGAGAGCTGCTCCCCTTCATTCCTGTCACTTCATTCCGGTCACACTGTGAATCGGTGTCGGCGATTCACAGTGTGAGCGAGTAGTGAAATGAAGGGGAAGCAGCTCTCGTACGAGTGCTGCGGCCCCTTCAAAACAGCTGATTTGCGGGTCCCGGGCGACACATCAGCTATTGATGGCCTATCCTGAGGATAGGCCATCAATGTTTAGGGACTGCACAACCCCGAAGCCTACGATGTAGCAGGCTTAGGGGGCCCATGAGACAGGATCACAGATTGTGTGATCCTGTCTGCTGGGCCCTGTATCTAAGCCAATCACATGGTAGGCTTAGATACATGGCCCATGCGTGATCCTGTCTGCTGGGCCCTGTATCTAAGCCTACCACACTGTAGGTTTAGATACAGGGCCCCAGCACACAGTAATCTTATACTGTATAAGATTACTGTCTGCTGGACCCTGTATCTAAGCCTACCTTGTGGTAGGCTTAGATACAGGGTCCCACAGACAGTATCACACATGGGCCCTGTATCTAAGCCTTAGGGTATGTGCACAGACACTAATTACGTCCGTAATTGACGGACGTATTTCGGCCGCAAGTACCGGACCGAACACAGTGCGGGGAGCCGGGCTCCTAGCATCATACTTATGTACGATGCTAGGAGTCCCTGCCTCGCTGCAGGACAACTGTCCCGTACTGTAATCATGTTTTCAGTACGGGACAGTTGTCCTGCAGCGAGGCAGGGACTCCTAGCATCGTACATAAGTATGATGCTAGGAGCCCGGCTCCCTGCAGTGTGTTCGGTCCGGTACTTGCGGCGAAATACGTCCGTCAATTACGGACGTAATTAGTGTGTGTGCACATTCCCTAACACGTGTTACTAATCATTTTTTGTGTGTTTTCTTACAGGTTCGGTCGTTGGACTACGTCGGATTCCAGGACTACTTCGATGACAGCTTTTTTTTTATTAATAAAATGGTTAATGAGGGTTGTGTGTTTTTTTTTTTTATTTCAATAAAATATTTTTTCTATGTCTTTGTGTTTTTTTTTAAACTATATTACTACCGCCTTAGTAATGGCCGCCGGCTGATTGACAGCATCCATTGCTAAGGCGGGGCTTAGTGTTAGCGGATGCAGAGGCTAACACTAACCCCCTTTATTACACCGGTACCAACCGCCACCAGGTGTGCTGGGAAGAGCCGGGTACGATCCAGTACCTGACCATCTGTAGTGATGGTCGGCCACTGGGGTGGCCGCAGGCTGGTATTATCAGGAGGGGAAAGGCCAAAAACAGTGGCCCTTCCCATCCTGGTAATGCTGCCTGCTGCTGCTTTATTGTATCTGGCTGGTTATGAAAATGGGGGGGACCCCACGTCATTTAAAAAAAATAAATAAATAAATAAATAATTGGAAAGAACGATGTCGGGTCCCCCCCAATTTTCATAACCAGCCAGATACAACACAGCAGCAGCAGGCAGCATTACAAGGGTGGGAAGGGCCACTGTTTTTGGCCTTCCCCAGCCTAATACTACCAGCCTGCGGCCACCCCGGTGCCTGCCCGTCACTACAGATGGTCGGGTACTGGTTTGTACCCGGATCTTCCCAGTACCCCTGGTGGCAGTGGGTACCGGGGTAATAATGGGGGTTAGTGTAGCCTCTGCACCGGCTAACATTAAGCCCCGCCTTAGTAATGGAGATTGTCAATCAGCCAGCGGCCATTACTAAGGCGGTGATAATAAAGTTTAAAAAGATACAAGCACATAGAAAAAATATTTTATTGAAATAAAAAAACAACCCTCAATAACCATTTTATTGAGAATAAAAAAAACGCCGTCATTGAAGTCCTCGTATCCGAAGTCCAACAACCGAACCTGTAAAAAAAACACAAACACACAAAAATAATCAGTAACACATAAAGAAGCAAAATTATTATTCTTACCTATCCTGGGTCCAGCGCTGGAGCCGCAATGTCAGCGAGCTGGGCCCTGTATCTAATCCTATCACGTGTGATACAGTCTGCTGAGCTGTGTATCTAATCCAATCATGTATGATACTGTCTGCTGGGCCCTATATCTAATCCGATCATGTGTGATACTGTCTGCTGAGCCACTGTATCTAATCCTATCATGTGTGATACTGTCTGCTGAGCCACTGTATCTAATCCTATCATGTGTGGTACTGTCTGCTGAGCCACTGTATCTAATTCTATCATGTGTGATACTGTCTGCTGAGCCACTGTATCTAATCCTATCATGTGTGGTACTGTCTGCTGAGCCACTGTATCTAATCCTATCATGTGTGGTACTGTCTGCTGAGCCACTGTATCTAATCCTATCATGTGTGATACTGTCTGCTGGGCCACTGTATCTAATCCTATCATGTGTGATACTGTCTGCTGAGCTGTGTATCTAATCCTATCATGTGTGATACTGTCTGCTCAGCCACTGTATCTAATCCTATCCATAGTTTATAGGGTCGTAGTGCTATAGATATGCTATGCTGTCTCATATACACACATATTTTTTTTGGGCGTACACATATTTATTGGGGCTATTTCCCGGACATTTTAAGCCCTGACGGTATGTTCACACGGCAGCGTCTGTTACGGCTGAAATTACTGTGCTGTTTTCAGGAGAAAACAGCACCGTAATTTCAGCCGTAATGGCATGTGCAGGCGTCTTTTGCTGCGTCCATTACGGAAGTAATTGAAGCTGATTTTCCATGGAGTCCATGGAAAACGGCTCCATTTACGTCTGAAGAAGTGACAGGCACTTTTTTACACGCTGCCTTTTGACAGCGGCGCGTAAAAAAAATGACCGTCGGCACAGAACATCGTAAGACCCATTCAAATGAATGGGCAGATGTTTTCCGACGCTTTTGAGCCGCATTTTCGGACGTAATTCAATGCTAAAACGCCCGAATTACGTCCGTAAATAGTGTGTGTGAACCCAGCCTTAGTGACGCCCCGGCTGCTAGTGCTGCATTGTTGGGTCAATTAGGAGACCCAGCGATGCAGCTGAAAGCGAACCGTCGGCCATGAGAAGTTTGCGGGGGGGCCATGAGCCTCTAGCTACGCCCCTGTCTGCACCATACTACAATAACTTCAAGAAGATTGCTTATACATTAAACATGAGAAATGTGAGTTTCAACAGACTACAATTCAATTTCTTGAGTACATTAGGTCTCCAGAAGGCCTAAGTATGGACCCTAGTAAAATCACGGGTGTTGTTGATTGACCAATCCCACAAAATGAAAAAGATGCTTAAAGATTTATTGGTTTTGCTATCTTCTAAAAGTTCATTTGAAACTTCAGCAAGATCATCGCACCAATTACTCAACTTAAAAAGAAGAATCTTCGCTTTACTTGAGCACCTGAGGCTCAGGATGCTCAATAAATTAAATCAGTGGCCATATTAATTCATCCGAATCCTGAGGAACCCTTTCCTGTCAAGATTGATGCATCTGATTCTGCAGTAGGGATAGTCTCAGTAGTCAGGAGACAAGATGTTGTTGCACTGTTGTTCTTATTTTTCACATCAAATGAAGAAGTATGATAACAGAAATAAAAACTGCTAGCGATAAAAAAAAAATGCATTTTATGTGTGGAGACATCTTTTGGTGGGAATTGCTAATCTTGTAACTGTATTTACGGATCATAGAAATCTGGAATTCATCCGAGATACCAAAAGATTATCCTCTAGACAGGCAAGATGGAGTTTATTCTTTTCTCAATTCAATTTTGTCATTATTTAGCAAACTAGATCAAAGAACGAAAAGCTGACGCCTTATCTAGGATGTTTTCTGAGTTTACACAGAAAAACGAGAGTGAGAGCACAATTTTATCTGAAAATAACTTTGTTGGGGGCTACTTATTCAAAAGAGTTCCTGACGGATGAAAGATGACAGATGAAAATTACTCACTGCTCAGTCATCCTCCAAGAAATGTCAATCTCTTTTTCAAGGATGGATTCTGGATGCGACTTCATTGTTTGTATGTATTAGAAACAGAACGACTTGATGTTCTAGAATTAGTCCATGATTGTAAACTGGCAGGATATTTAGGCATAAAAAGACTCAAGACTGGGCAAGATGTAAGAAGGATATCATGTAACATGTAAAGGATACATGTTTATTCATATGCAGTTTGTGCTCAAACTAAAACTCCACGCTCTTCTTTAGGTTTGTTACAGCCACTCCCCATTTCATCTTGCCTTTGGGGCTTAGCTTCCATGGATGTCGTCGCTTACCTACCCCATTCGAAATGAATGAAAACCATTCTGGTTATTGTAGACAAAGATGGACAAGTTTATTCCAATCAAGGAAATACCCACTGCAGGAAAAACTTCTGAACTAATGATTTAGAAAGTATTAAAATTACGTGGCATTCCAGATAATGCGGTCTCTAAATCAAGGGTACAGTTCACTTCCAAACTTTGAAAAAGCTTTTGCTTTGTTCTTGGGAAAAGAGTACAATTATGTTCTGCCTTTCATCACAATCAAATAAACAAACAGAAGGAAGTAATAGAACTCTTGAACAGTACCTCCGATGCTTCATTAGTCTTGGTATCTTTAGGATGACTGCATGGATTACTTACCCACTGCTGAGTTTGCATATAATAAGGCTAATATTCAATACAGGCCTTCACTTAGTAATCATTCCTGATTTACCAATTTCTATGTCTCTTCCTGCAGTGACTGAAAGCTTTGACAACATTACAGAAGTTACAAGAGAAGAAAGATTGTTGATAGTTTACATGATGCTCAAAAACAATTTAACCCCTTAAGGACACGGCCAATTTTGGCCTTGAGGACAGAACAATTTTTGGGTTTATTCCTCTTTACATCCCGGAGCTCATAACATTTTTATTTTTTGTTTGACCCAGCTTTATGAGACTTTGTTTTTTTTCAGGGACAAGTTGTACTTTATGTAGGTGTCATTTTTTGTTATATCGTTCGATTAATTTTTATTTTGGCAAGCAAAAACACCAAAACAAAAGCAGTTCTGCTGCAGTTTTCATTGTTTTTTTACAGCATACATGGAACATCATAAATGATGCTATAAATTTGTTGTGCGGATTGTTACGGTCGTAGCGATACTAAATATATGTTTATTATTTTATGTTTTGGGACTTATATTTTGTAAAGTTTAGTAATTGTAAAAACAAAATTTGCAACTGTGTGCATTTTTTACTGATTTATTTTGTTTATTTAACATAATTTTTTTTTATTAGTTTTACTTTTTTTTTAAATCCCATAGGGATTTTGATTTTTTAACTAATGTACTGGCACATATCTGCCATATACATGGCATATTCTGCCTGTGTAATGATAATACACAGGCAGTTGTTATGCCCTAACAACAGGAAATATGGTCTGACAACCCTGGGGTCCTTCAATGGACCCTGGGCTGTCTGGCTATATAAGGTATGTCCCTCGATCAATGGTTTATCCACCTTTCTCATCTACCCTTTGAATGCTGTGATCAGCTTTAATCACGGCACTCAAGGGGTTAACGTATGGCGAAAAGAGTTTACTCTTATCTCTGCCGTTAGATCGGGGCTACGGCTGTTGTGCTTGCGTGATCAGCATGATGTCTATGCCCCCCCAACCTCTTTCCCAAACTCTCCTTCCCCCTCGCCGTGTTTGTTTTCTCTACCCATCAATGACGTGTCATTTCTTTTCCACATTTCTTTTTATGTAACTCGGGCATAAATTCATTTGTACATTTTACAAGCAATATAGTTCTAAACACAACACCAGAATAGTGCTCAGTACATAAATACAACACCAGAACAAAGCTCAGTACATATATACAGCACCAGAACCAAGCTCAGTACATAAATACAACACCAGCACAAATACAGTTTAATTTAGTGCAACCCCTGCCGTATAGGTATGTACGGCGTAAAACTACAGCTCCCAGCATGGCCCGTAGAATGATAAGTATATGCTGGGAGATGCTGTTTCACAAAAAATAAATCATATCATAGTCATACATCATCTAGCTGCAGATCATACTGTGACTACAGTGCTGATTAGAGGCAGAATAAACATTTACATTAGGTGACTCACCGGTGATGTCTCAGATTCTAAATTCTGTTTCTCCATTCGATCCAGATCTCTATGACTTCTCCCGGTCACAGCCCATTTCTGCAGTTTGCCGCTCAGATGTCTTCAGCTTCTCACTTTTACAACATTTCTACACCTATAAATAAGGATAAAGTTCTCATTATACCACACACTACACCCCTAAATATAATAGCACCATACACTGCATCTCTAATTATAATATCACCATACAACATGTCCCACACACACACACACACACACACACACACACACACACACACACACACACACATACACTGTGCCCCCTGTAGATAGTGCCCCCCATAGAGCCCCCTGTAGATAGTGTCCCCATAGATAGTACCCCCATATAGCCCACCCCTGTATATAGTGTCCCACAAATAGCTCCCCTATAATGCTCCACAGATAGCCCACCCCTTTATATAGCCTCCCCTGTAGATATAGCCCACCCCTGTATATAGCCCCCTGTAGATATAGCCCACCCCTGTATATAGTGCTCCACATATAGTCCACCCCTGTATATAGTGCTCCACATATAGTCCACCCCTGTATATAGTGTTCCACATATAGTCCACCCCTGTATATAGTGCTCCACATATAGTCCACGCCTAATATATAGACCCCTTGTAGCTATAGCCCACCCCTGTATATAGCCCCCTGTAGATGTAGCCCCCCCCCTGTATATAGTGCTCCACATATTGTCCACCCCTGTATATAGTGCTCCACATATAGTCCACCCCTGTATATAGTGTTCCACATATAGTCCACCCCTGTATATAGTGCTCCACATATAGTCCATGCCTGTATATAGCCCCCCTGTAGATATAGCCCACCCCTGTATATAGCCCCCTGTAGATGTAGCCCCCCCCTGTATATAGTGCTCCACAGATAGCCCACCCCTGTATATAGCTCCCCTGTAGATATAGCCCATCCCTGTATATATTGCTCCATAGATAGCCCACGCCTGTATATAGCCCCCCTGTAGATATAGCCCACCCCTGTATATAGTGCTCCACAGATAGCCCACCCCTGTATATAGGCCACCTGTAGATATAGCCCATCCCTGTATATAGAGCTCCATAGATAGTCCACCCCTGTATATAGCCCCCTGTAGATATAGCCCACTCCTGTATATAGTGCTCCATAGATAGACCACCCCTGTATATAGCCCTCCTGTAGATATAGCCCACCCCTGTATATAGCCCCCTGTAGATATAGCCCACTCCTGTATATAGTGCTCCACATATAGTCCACCCCTGTATATAGTGCTCCACATATAGTCCACCCCTGTATATAGTGCTCCACATATAGTCCACCCCTGTATATAGTGCTCCACATATAGTCCACACCTGTATATAGCCCCCCTGGAGATATAGCCCACCCCTGTATATAGCCCCCCTGTAGATGTAGCCCACCCCTGTATATAGTGCTCCACAGATAGCCCACCCCTGTATATAGCTCCCCTGTAGATATAGCCCATCCCTGTATATATTGCTCCATAGATAGCCCACGCCTGTATATAGCCCCCCTGTAGATATAGCCCACCCCTGTATATAGTGCTCCACAGATAGCCCACCCCTGTATATAGCCCCCCTGTAGATATAGCCCATCCCTGTATATAGTGCTCCATAGATAGACCACCCCTGTAAATAGCCCTCCTGTAGATATAGTCCACCCCTGTATATAGCCCCCTGTAGATATAACCCACCCCTGTATATAGTGCTCCACATATAGTCCACCCCTGTATATAGTGCACCACATATAGTCCACCCCTGTATATAGTGCTCCACATGTAGTCCACCCCTGTATATAGTGCTCCACATATAGTCCACGCCTGTATATAGCCCCCCCTGGAGATATAGCCCACCCCTGTATATAGCCCCCTGTAGATGTAGCCCACCCCTGTATATAGTGCTCCACAGATAGCCCACCCCTGTATATAGCTCCCCTGTAGATATAGCCCATCCCTGTATATATTGCTCCATAGATAGCCCACGCCTGTATATAGCCCCCCTGTAGATATAGCCCACCCCTGTATATAGTGCTCCACAGATAGCCCACCCCTGTATATAGCCCCCCTGTAGATATAGCCCATCCTTGTATATAGTGCTCCATAGATAGACCACCCCTGTAAATAGCCCTCCTGTAGATATAGTCCACCCCTGTATATAGCCCCCTGTAGATATAACCCACCCCTGTATATAGTGCTCCACATATAGTCCACCCCTGTATATAGTGCACCACATATAGTCCACCCCTGTATATAGTGCTCCACATGTAGTCCACCCCTGTATATAGTGCTCCACATATAGTCCACGCCAGTATATAGCCCCCCCTGGAGATATAGCCCACCCCTGTATATAGCCCCCCTGTAGATGTAGCCCACCCCTGTATATAGTGCTCCACAGATAGCCCACCCCTGTATATAGCTCCCCTGTAGATATAGCCCATCCCTGTATATATTGCTCCATAGATAGCCCACCCCTGTATATAGCCCCCCTGTAGATGTAGCCCTCCCCTGTATATAGTGCTCCACAGATAGCCCACCCCTGTATATAGCCCCCTGTAGATATAGCCCATCCCTGTATATAGTGCTCCATAGATAGCCCACCCCTGTATATAGCCCCCTGTAGATATAACCCACCCCTGTATATAGTGCTCCATAGATAGCCCATCCCTGTATATAGCCCCCCCTGTAGATAGACCCCTTTGTGTAGATAAAGCCCCCCCGTAGATAAAGCCCTCCGTAGATAAAACCCCCGTAGATAATGCCCCCTCTAGATAAAGCCCCCCCGTAGATAAAGCCCCCCAGTAGATAAAGCCCCTCCCCCATAGATAAAGCCTCCCCCCGTAGATAAAGCCCCCCATAGATAAAGTCCCCCTGTAGATATAGCCCCCCTTGTAGATAAAGCCACACACTTTTTATTACAATAAAAGAAACTATTTAAACTGACCTTAGTCCCGCTCGCACGCTGGCCGGGAGCAATAGAGACCTGCTCTTTTCTGCACAGGTCTCCTGGGGGTTGAACGAAGCGTCTATGAAAGGCGCTGATTGGCTAGGCAGAATGACTTTACCTGTCAGTCAGCGCCTTTCATCGACGGAAGCGCGATGTCGCTTCACTGGTACAAAAGAGCTGAATAGCCGGGCACAGAACGTACACAGCCATTCATTGCTTCTAATTGTACCTGTGTCCTATAGACACAAGTACAATGATAGTGCAGGAGGAAGTGGCGCTGGCCCCCCCTCTAAGTTGCGCACGGGGCACATGCCCCGCCTGCCCCCCCCTAGCTACGCCCCTGGCACCAGTCAATTGGAAGTGACAATGGAGCACATTTATAAAAGCTGACAGACTTTCCTAGAGTATTGTATGAGTAGAAAAAGGTGTTAGCATATGTCCTCTTATTTTTACAGAATGTTGCTACCATTTTTCGCATGTCCATCTAATGTCATGACAGTTTTCAGTTTGGGAGTGTGGCTTAATTCTTTGCAAATGAGCACTAAATTTATAAAACGTGTGCAACATTTTCAACGTCAGGAGATTGGATTGCTTACAACAGGTCACTTGAGTTGTACATTATAGAAGCATTTTGTAAAGTGTACGATCCTTTTAAAATTTGCATACATCCTTGTAACCTTTTATGAATTTGGTCATGTTTAAATTTCAAAAGAAAAGTAGATCCAGAGTTTTTTGTATATAAAATATAGCTTTTACTTGTTTCTCTTAAAAAATTACTTTAGAAAAAACACAATTGTACAGACAATATATAAAAGGTGTACTGAAGTTTTGATTCTCATTCAAAGCCTGTATCCAGTATCGTGAGGTGATACGACATTAACAGCAGTTCATGCGTGTATATAATGAATAAAGAGTGTTCATCAATTTTCGTACTAGAGATCCTTTCAAGTTAGTAACCAACAGGTAATAACAATGAGTGACCAACAGGTACAAGAGTATGGGGCTCAGTGCCCCCCTACCCGTATGGATGTCATCCGTTTTCTCTGACAACCTTTAGAGCTTCCTGTCCGATGGATCAGGAAAAAGCTCTCCTTGTCAGAGAAAACGGATGACATCCATACGGGTAGGGGGGCACTGAGCCCCATACTCTTGTACCTGTTGGTCACTCATTGTTATTACCTGTTGGTTACTAACTTGAAAGGATCTCTAGTACGAAAATTGATGAACACTTTATTCATTATATACACGCATGAACTGCTGTTAATGTCGTATCACCTCACAATACTGGATACAGGCTTTGAATGAGCATCATTCAATACACTTTAGTACACCTTTTATATATTGTCTGTACAATTGTGTTTTTTCTAAAGTAATTTTTTAAGAGAAACAAGTAAAAGCTATATTTTATATACAAAAAACTCCGGATCTACTTTTCTTTTCTATATATATTACGGAGAATTCATTAAAAAGAAGTCTGGATGGTGGACTTTATCTTTCATCATCATTCATTACATGTTTAGATTTCAACACAAAAACAGAAGAAAAATTGTTGCCAAAAAAATGTGCTCCTATGTTTTTCATTACATGCATTTCATGCATTGTGAGTAATGTAATGCACTAAGGATGACATGTGCCATTTTTAATATCATTAAATAGCTTATCCAGGGTTAGGTTTATCAAAGCCAAGGTAGGTATGTGTCCCTTAGGGTGTAACATAGTACCTGAAATGATAAAAATGTATATTGGCTCATATTTAAATCTTTTTCTGTTACAAGGCCTTAGTGAAATTGTAACGTAACGGGCTACAGCAATTACAGAAGTTAAAGGGCACACACAATTACAATGGTAAGATATGTTTATTTAAGGCAAATAAATGGTACTGAAAGGGGTTCTCTGGAGCTTTTATATTGATGGCAAGATAGGTCAGCAATATCATATCGGTAGACAGTGGGGGTCCGACTCCCGGCATCCCCACTAATCTGCTGACTGAAAGGGCAATGGCGATGAACGCCACGGTCTCTTTACTACGCACAGCGCAGTTCTCTGTAGCTCCGTCCTATTCATTTAAATGGGACCAGAACTGCCGCTATGGAAGTTTAGAGATCCGGACGGAATCCGCAGTAAAATCCATATGATGTGGATTCACTTCGGATTTAGACTTTTCTATATTGAAAAAGGTGAAATCGCAGTAAACATTCGTAACTGAATGAGCATCCTGCGGATTTAAAAATCTATAGCATGCTCTGATTTCAGAGGGTAAAATGTTCCGCATGATGGGGATGAGATTTGTTTAAAGCTTATCCACAAGGCTGGCACACCTATAATACGTTACTGATTTTAAGTGCGCAAATCTGCACAGAACACAGCAGCATTTCCATCATGTGTGCAGGGGTTAACAGTAATATGTGAGTTCAGCTGTGGTTAAGTTTTTCCTCAGCGGACTTTACCACAAATGCCACATGTATTACATGTGAATTTTGCCACTGATATTGCTGTGGATTTTCAGTGGATTTCCCGCAGCGAGAATTCACAGAAATTCTGTAACATAATTTGCATGCTGTGGGCTTTAAATATGCGATTGTTTCTGCTAAGTGTCCATGGGTTTTTGAAAACCCTATTCACACACATTATACTATCAATTTTCGCAAATTTTGGGTGCCGAATGCTTTTCTATGGGATGATAAAAAAAGGGTCTGCTTTTTTCCAAAAACATAGCCCCTCTTATCCATAGTCTATATATGATATTGCAGCACACCCCCTACTGAAGTAAATAGGAGTTTGATGCAATACCAGAAATGCTGACAAAAGTTGCACATTTCCTGAAAACAAAGTAGATCCTTTTTCCTAATTCTGGATATCCCCTTTAAGGCAAATTTCACATTGAAGTAATGTGGACCGATGGCGATGTACGTTTGCTTTATAACAACTACAGTAGCCTTGTGAAACTGGGCTAATGGTAAGTCTAGACAATATACCTTTTTTCTGTGAATGCTATGTGAACAGAGCCTATGTTATGATTTACCCGTCCTACTCATACTTTCCTTGTGCTTTGAGGTTTTTTGGATGTTTTTTTCGAATGTGCTGAGAACTAGAAAATTATCATTATTATTTTTTTGGTTAAAGGTAGTACAGAAAACAAATAAAAAAATTTGCTGATGTCAAGCATGTAGATCAGCAACAACGATCTGTATAGTAAAACAATGACCATTTTACAATTTTTTTATCCACAACTACCTCCCCTCCCGCTTTACCTCCAGTGCACCGTATAACAACATATCCCAAAGAAATTATCAACCTGTAAGAAAAGTAATTCACTTATGACAAATGTATCGGAGATCTCCCAGCTGTTTTTTTTTTTTTCATATACCAGTCTGCAAGTTGAAAAAAATGATGTAATACAGTTCTTGTTGTCAGTTACTGGGTCAGAATACATTTTTGCCACATCATAAAGAAACGTTTGGTTTGTTTTACTTTATCAAGCAAAGTCTCTATCCAATACATCCTGAAAAGGAACTGCACTTTAGTTTGATGAGAGGCATGGCAGGTGGTGTCTCCAGAGTCCAACATTGTAGAATACTTTTGTGAGTGGCTGCCCGCCGGAGATATAGTATACATTTATTTTGTCAGGTCTGTGAGCTCCTAGATTTGCCACCACTAATTTTCCAGGCTTTGTTAAGAGGGGCATGTGGCAGTACGGCCCTTCTCTGCCTATGTAAGCAGGCATCCGTGGCACCAATTTTTATCAGTTGGAGTCCCAGGATCCTTCTGGACTTTCCAACAAGACAGCGGGATAGGCATTTTCAAAGGTTCATGATAGGTGGGTGAATCAATTGCTGCAGTTTGCCGGGGTCAGACCGGAGAACGCTGGTCTGCGGAAGCATGGTTAAAATGCGGCCAACTTGCCACGCCACCTCCCGGAAGTCCTCTTGCCTGATTTTTTATTTATATTTAATGCTTCATCTCATTCTGTTTAGTGGCTGCAATTTTTTTTATTTTTTTTTAATTGTCATTTATCACTAAACAAAGTAATATAACCTAATACACATGTTTCTATTGTTTTCAATATTTTATTGCTTCTTATGACAATAGATCTTCATGCATTATTACATTTTTACTTGAAGCACCAGAAGGGTGAAAAGATTTATTGCAATGATGAATTATAAAAAATAAAAAATAAGGATGTGTCCAAAAGATAAGTTCTGCTAGTGTTTACAAATTATTCAACAAGAAACTTATGTCAAATAAAAAGATTTAGCATATTGTCCTAAATCATATTAATAGTTAATTATTAATATGTTTAAGAAATTTTAAGTTATGGGTATGCGTTCTTGGGCCACAATACATTTCTAAATAACAAAATCGAACTACTAAGCTGTCTCACTGTCAGGCCTCACTGGTGAAGTGGCCTCTAGTTGTAGGTGAGGTGCAGCTGGGCAGGCAAAAATAAATATACGCTGCACAGGTCTTTCCAAGGTTGCACCAGTCTCTCTAGTATAGCATCAGGCCCTGATGTCTGAGGGGGGTCAAAAAGGCTCCTCTGCCACATAAGAAGACACTGGTATTGTAAATAGCACATAGTAGGTGGTGGCCTCTTAGAGTTTTTGCATTGGGGCCAGAAGCTCCACGTAACACTTTTGATCATAACTGACTTCTGTTGTACTTATTTGAATGTTCTACTAGGTTCAGGAGAGAAATTTGTAGCTAAAACGAGGTAAATTTTACAAATTTGGCCATGGACTACGAATAATGGCCCAGGTATCACCATGTTTTAGCTGGTGAGGCCCCAGTATATAAGGTATGAGTAGCCTCGATTTAATGTTTAGAAAGTAAAAAAATTAACCTATGTTAAGTTTAGTCCTACTCCAATACAGAACATAGATTTCAAATATCTATATTAAAATAAAAATTGGAAGAACATTAATTGAAAACATCAGCAACATTGAGGAATATTACATGCCAAGATGGGACCTTCTGTGACCTTTTTAAATTTGGGAGCTGTAAATGTATAATACATGTAGTGCAGGTAGAAATTGTGCCTCTAACCTGTCTTTTTTGGTACTTTTTGGATCCATGACTTTTGCAATGCCTATTTTCTCTTCTGAAAGGGCTCTTCCTGGTGTGATTGTACTTAGCACTTTGAACCAGTCATGTGTTGCCATACTTCTCCTCCCTCGCTTCTCACTACATGCAGTCTCACACACTATGTGAGGAAGAGCAACTACAGATTCACCCCTTGCCTCTACATCTTCAATTGACTGTGTTACTGCAGACTGATTTTTTTATTTTTTTTGTGGACCCATGTTTTTTTTTTACTTTTTCAAAGCAGGCAGTCAAAAGTGAACTACAGGCTGCTGGTAGGTGATGAAGAATCCTGGTTAACAAATATTACAAAGATTCATGCATTCAATATAAAATATATACGGGAAAAGGGATGTGGAAAAGAGAAAAGAGCCTAAAAGTTGAGATACTCAACCTCTATTAAAAGACCGGCTGTGGTAATTATGGGTTAGTGTATACAAGCAATATCTACTTTAACGTTCTTGTGCATGGTCATCACTGGCGTAGCTATAGGTGTCGCAGTGGTCGCAATTGCGACTGGGCCCCAAAGCCAGGGGGCCCACGGCCCCCGCACCACATCAATAAAAAGTTACTATAGTAACTCGGGCCGCGGGCCCCTGTTACTATAGTAACATACTTTACTTACCTTCCTGGTTCCGGATCGCAGCGGAGGTCCTGACGTCAAGCGCTGTGCGCAGCGCATGACGTCACAGCGCTATGCGCCGCGCACAGCATCGAGACGACAGAACTCCCGCCGCGGCCGAAGAGGAAGGTAAGGTTAGCCCTGACTGGCGGGGTCCGACTCCCGGGACCCGCCTATCAGCTGTTTTGAAGGGGCCGCAGCACTCGTACGAGAGCTGCTCCCCTTCATTCCTGTCACTTCATTCCGGTTACACTGTGAATCCGTGTCGGTGATTCACAGTGTGGGCGAGTAGTGAAATGAAGGGGAAGCAGCTCTCGTACGAGTGCTGCGGCCCCTTCAAAACAGCCAATTTGCGGGTCCCGAGAGACACATCAGCTATTGATGGCCTATCCTGAGGATAGGCCATCAATGTTTAGGGACTGTACAACCCCTAAGCCTACGATGTAGCAGGCTTAGGGGGCCCATGAGACAGGATAACAGATTGTGTGATCCTGTCTGCTGGGCCCTGTATCTAAACCAATCACATGGTAGGTTTAGATACATGGCCCATGCGTGATACTGTCTGCTGGGCCCTGTATCTAAGCCAATCACATGGTAGGCTTAGATACATGGCCCATGCGTGATCCTGTCTGCTGGGCCCTGAATCTAAGCCAATCACATGGTAGGCTTAGATACATGGCCCATGTGTGATCCTGTCTGATGGGCCCTGTATATAAGTCTACCACACTGTAGGTTTAGATACAGGGCCCCAGCACACAGTAATCTTATACTGTATAAGATTACTGTCTGCTGGACCCTGTATATAAGCCTACGTTGTGGTAGGCTTAGATACAGGGTCCCACAGACAGTATCACACATGGGCCCTGTATCTAAGCCTAACACACGTGTTACTAATCATTTTTTGTGTGTTTTCTTACAGGTTCGGTCGTTGGACTACGGCGGATTCCAGGACTACTTCGATGACAGCTTTTTTTAAATTATCAATAAAATGGTTAATGAGGGCTGTGTGGGTTTTTTTATTTTATTTCAATAAAATATTTTTTCTATGTCTTTGTGTATTTTTTTAAACTATATTACTACCGCCTTAGTAATGGCCGCCGGCTGATTGACAGCATCCATTGCTAAGGCGGGGCTTAGTGTTAGCCGATGCAGAGGCTAACACTAACCCCCTTTATTACCCCGGTACCCACCGTCACCAAAGTGCTGGGAAGAGCCGGGTACGATCCAGTACCTGACCATCTGTAGTGATGGTCGGCCACTGGGGTGCCGCAGGCTGGTATTATCAGGAGGGGAAAGGCCAAAAACAGTGGCCCTTCCTACCCTGGTGATGCTAGGCTGCTGCTGCTTTATTGTATCTGGCTGGTTATGAAAAATGGGGGGGACCCCACATCATTTTAAAAAAGATTAAATAAAAAATAATTGCAAAGAACGATGTGGGGTCCCCCCCAATTTTCATAACCAGCCAGATACAACACAGCAGCAGCAGGCAGCATTACAAGGGTGGGAAGGGCCACTGTTTTTGGCCTTCCCCAGCCTAATACTACCAGCCTGCGGCCACCCCGGTGCCTGCCCGTCACTACAGATGGTTGGGTACTGGTTCGTACCCGGCTCTTCCCAGTACTCCTGGTGGCGGTGGGTACAAGGGTAATAATGGGGGTTAGTGTAGCCTCTGCACCGGCTAACATTAAGCCTCGCCTTAGTAATGGAGGTTGTCAATCAGCCAGCGGCCATTACTAAGGCGGTGATAATAAAGTTTAAAAAGATACAAGCACATAGAAAAAATATTTTATTGAAATAAAAAAACACAACCCTCATTAACCATTTTATTGAGAATAAAAAAAACGCCGTCATTGAAGTCCTCGAATCCGAAGTTCAAAAACCGAACCTGTAAAAAAAACACAAACACACAAAAATAATCAGTAACACATAAAGAAACAAAATTATTATTCTTACCTATCCTGGATCCAGCACTGGAGTTTCAATGTCAGCGAGCTGGGCCCTGTATCTAATCCAATCATGTGTGATACTGTCTGCTGAGCTGTGTATCTAATCTAATCATGTGTGATACTGTCTGCTGGGCCCTGTATCTAATTGTATCTTGTGTGATACTGTCTGCTGGGCCCTATATCTAATCCGATCATGTGTGATACTGTCTGCTGAGCCACTGTATCTAATCCTATCATGTGTGATACTGCCTTCTGAGCCACTGTATCTAATCCTATCATGTGTGGTACTGTCTGCTGAGCCACTGTATCTAATCCTATCATGTGTGGTACTGTCTGCTGAGCCACTGTATCTAATCCTATCCATAGTTTATAGGGTCGTTGTGCTATATATATGCTATGCTGTCTCATATACACACTTTTTTTGGGCGGACACATATGTATTGGGGCTATTTCCCTGACATTTTAAGCCCTGAGGGTATGTTCACACGGCAACGTCTGTTACGGCTGAAATTACGGTGCTGTTTTCAGGAGAAAACAGCACCGTAATTTCAGCCGTAATGGCATGTGCAGGCGTCTTTCGCTGCGTCCATTACGGACGTAATTGGAGCTGTTTTTCTATGGAGTCCATGGAAAACGGCTCCATTTACGTCTGAAGAAGTGACAGGCACTTCTTTGACGCGGGCGTCTTTTTTATGCGCCGCCTTTTGATAGCGGCGCGTAAAAAAAAATGACTGTCGGCACAGAACATCGTAAGACACATTCAAATGAATGGGCAGATGTTTGCCAACGCTTTTGAGCCGCATTTTCGGACGTAATTCAATGCTAAAACGCCCGAATTACGTCCGTAAATAGGGTGTGTGAACCCAGCCTTAGTGACGCCCCTGGCTGCTAGTGCTGCATTGTTGGGTCACTTAGGAGACCCAGCGATGCAGCTGAAAGCTGCGGACCGTCGGCCATGGGAAGTTTGCGGGGGGGGGGGGGCCCAGTAACAATTTTTGCATCGGGGCCCATGAGCCTTTAGCTACGCCCCTGATGGTCATGATATTGTCCCTTTATATTTTAGCACTGATTCACATACACGAAAAACTGTCTACGCAATGCCAATCATGTATATGCTGTCAACTGCTGAGAAGAAGCATAGCATAACATGAAAAGCATAAAGCATGAATTAATAAATTAGGAAAGAAAAATATGAATAGTTTGTTATCTAAGCAATAATAGAATAAAAGATAATTTGTAACTTTAATAGAAACTTGAAATAGTGCAAAGTTAATACAGAACATTAAGATCATTAATTTTGTCCATTAGCTTATGATTTTAAAAAAAAGTAACAGAGGATCAACTTTTCCATTATGTGAGTGAGAATGTATCTTCACTTTCAACATTAAGTGTCTAATTAAACGAATAATGCATGCCAGTTTTTGTCTGCTTAAAGTACATTCCCAATACAATATAAAGATAATATAAAAGTTTGAAATGAGAACATTGAGTAGTTACATAACTGAACTATAAAATCGTCTTACAATGAGCACTCTGTAGTGAAAATGTCATAAACATTTCAAATGATGAAGTTAGAATTTTGAATTGTGACAATCCTCTACAAAGTTATCATTTTGTAACTAGATTTTCATGCAACATTAGCGAGCATAGGAGAAATGTATTTATTTTGAAGGTCATTTTAAAATGAAATAATAAAATAAACAGGAATATGGAGACATGGCTAGGCTAGCTTAAGAGAGGAAGTTTTTCTTGGGAGCCGTGTTCCAGAGATAAAAACCCTTTTTAGGGCAAGGTCAAAGCTCCAATAAATGTCAATCTCTTCTTCAAAGATGTATTCTGGATGCAGCTTCACTGTTTGTATGTATAAGAAACCAGGCTGCCACCAGCAATTCCTGGGCCCCATACGGCGAAGAAGTCTGGGCCCCTTCTTTTGGGGGGTATGGAGTGGTTAAGAGGAGAGGTGGCAAGAGTAGCCATAAGGAGATGAGGGCGGACACTAGCTGTTTCTTGGCAGGGGCATAGCTATAGTGCTCCACAGATCCCATGGGTGCTGACGAAAAAGTCCTTCTTGGCCCCCCCAACTTCCCATGGCTATCAGCCCGCAGCTTTCGGCTGCATCGCTGGGTCTCCTAAGTGACCAAACAATGCAGCGCTAGCAGCCAGGGGCGTCACTAAGGTCTTAAAACATCAGGGGCAATAGCCCCAATACATATGCCCCCTCCCAAAAAAAAAAAGTGCGTGCGCGTATAAATAAATATATGTGTATAAATAAATGTGTATATATATATATATATATATATATATATATATATACAGATAGGAGACAGCATATCTATAACACTATGACCCTATAGCTATGGGTAGGATTAGATACAGTGGCTCAGCAGAACACCCACTGTTTTTGGACTTTCCCAGCCTTATGATACCCCTGTGCCCGACCATCACTACAGATGGTCTGGAACTGGTTCGTACCCAGCTCTTCCCAGCACCCCTGGTGGCGGTGGGTACCGGGGTAATAATGGGAGTTGGTGTTAGCCTTTTCACCAGCCAACATTAAAACATTAACCCCTTAAGGACGCAGCCTAGTTTTGGCCTTAAGGCTCAGAGCCCATTTTTGAAATCTGACATATTTCAATTTATGTGGTAATAACGTCGGAATGCTTAAACCTATCCAAGCGATTCTGAGATTGTTTTCTCGTGACACTTTGGGCTTCATGTTCGTGGTAAAATTTGGTCGATATATTCAGTCTTTATTTGTAAAAAATTGCAAAATTTAGAGAAAATTTAGAAAAAATAGCATTTTTCAGAATTTAAATGCATCTGCTTGAAAAACAGACAGTTATACCACCCAAAATAGTTACTAGTTCACATTTCCCATATGTCTACTTTGGATTGGCATCGTTTTTTGAACATTCTTTTATTTTTCTTGGACGTTACAAGGCTTAGAACATAAACAGCAATTTCTCATATTTTTAAGAAAATTTCAAATGCCTTTTTTTTAAGGTACCTCTTGAGTTCTGAAGTGGCTTTGTGGGGCCTATGTATTATAAACCCTGATAAAACACCCTATTTTAAAAACTATACCCCTCAAAGTATTCAAAACAGCATTTAGAAAGTTTTTTTAACCCTTTAGGCATTTCACAGGAATTAAAGCAAAGTGGAGGTGAAATTTGCAAATTTCATTTTTCTTGCTGAATTTCAATTTTATTCATTTTTTTTTCTGTAACACAGAAGGTTTTACCAGAGAAACACTACTAAATATGTATTATCCAGATTCTGCAGTTTTTAAAAATGTCCCACATGTGGC